>NC_137049.1:8953691-9185395 GCF_032717465.1 Coenobita brevimanus
ATTTATACAGGTAAACATAGGCAGAGATGTGTCTATAGGATATGGGGGCAGGAGAATGTGGAGCGGGAGCTGGAGATGATTAATCTTGCGACTGTGAAGTTAGAGTGACTAATTATGACTTAGGAGGATGACACGCACAAGCTGAAAAAATTCCATGAACCAAGTGCGTTTTTGTGTATGACAAAGATCTGTCCACATTATCTGAGGCAGCCCCGCTGACAGCTTCTTCACAATAAGCCGTCATACAAGATGTGACGGGGGAAGAGTTGGTGAAAAGCCTCAACCCTGCCTCTCCATTCGTCACCTCACCATTATGTTGTCATCACTCACTGTCACCCTTCACTCCTTTACAATCCTCTCATTATCTCTCTCCTCATCCGCTGTTTCTTCAAAGAAGTAAAATAAACAGTGGCGAATCATTCGTAAAATAAACTAAAGTTGCTGTAACCATGTGTGTAATATGGGTAGACTAAATTTTAAAATGCAATTCTGTCATTATCTTGCTCAGATATACATGCAGTGGAAAAGATAAGTGCAATCAGCCGTGTGGCTCACATTACACAGCTTTTGTCTATGGGTACAACTACCACGAGACCACGAGAATTATAAAACCTGCAAAGACATAGGCACACACACACACACACACACACACACACACACACACACACACACACACACACACACACACACACACACAGGCCAATGCACTCAACAGTCACGGTCTGCCCTCCCTTCTCTTATCATCTTTATCAATCTGTGCAGCTATTTTACTATTTATCAGTCAGTCAGTGAAAGGGAGTATCATTTCTGTATCTGCCTACCAGCCAGTAGATCTCCCTGTCTGTCTGTCTGTCAGCCAGGCTGTCTTGGTCTTTCTGTCTATCTGTGTATGTCTATCATCTGTCTGTGTCTGTATACAGTATTTGGCTATCTGTGTATACCTTTCATTTGCCCAAAAGCAAACGAGGGTGAAGAGCATGAGTGAGGTTATCAGTAATTCTCTCTCTCTCTCTCTCTCTGGCCAAATCTGCTTACCTACCTACCTACTTATATCTCTGTCAGTCTGTTTGTTCATCCACTCTACCTATTTATGTGTTCATCCACTCTACCTATGTCTTTTCATCCACTCTACCTATTTGTCTGTTCATCCACTCTACCTGTCTGTACATCCACTCTACCTATTTGTGTTCATCCACTCTACCTATTCATGTCCGTTCATCCACTCTACCTATATGTCTGTTCATCCACTATTTATGTCTGTTCATCCTGTCCACCTATTTGTCTGTTCATCCATCTCCACCTCTATGTCTACGAGTCTGTCTGTTTATCTACTGTATATTCACCCATCGTTTCGTGTCAGTCTGCCAGATGTAAACACGGATGAAGGTCGTGCGTGTGGCTGTAAGCAAAGAAGTTACCGAGGTCTTGTTGGCATGCCTGGTTGAGAGAGAGAGAGAGAGAGAGAGAGAGAGAGAGAGAGAGAGAGAGAGAGAGAGAGAGAGATTAGTATGCTATGTAGTGGGTTACATAAACTCAGAATATTTGATAAATGGTATATGCTTGGTATGACACCCAGACCTAAGTTGATGTTCATTTGCCATTAATTAACTATTATATTTGCCAGGAATATTGTAAGGCATGGCATTTAAGAGGAAACTGTTACATACCTAAAATTCAGTAGCATTTGCAAGTCCAGGATAATTTTGGTCATATGTTTAGTTAGTGAATTTTGTTAAATAATCATATTAAAAACTTTGATGACTAGACGAAAGTACTGGACATCATACATAAATTTTAAATATAATCTGTACAAAATAAGGTAATATAGGATTCTGGTTAAATTTTCCGAGGTTAGAGATAACTGGGTAGATGAGATGACAATTTGAAGGAATACCTAGACACAGTTCAGTTCTTATGGTAGGCTAGGATTATTTTGAATCATAGGTTTGGTTTGTTAGATATGTTATACTGCCTGATTCATGATATGCATCTTAGAATACTGAGATCGGAATATTTGTTAGCTTTGGTGATAGTTTGACATATACTTTGGAAACAACCCAGGCTAACAGCTATTAATAGGTGAGAATTAGCGTTTTCCTTTTGTTCTGTAAGTTTGTGCAGTTTAATTCACACAAGGTTATGCAAGAGTAAGATTATAAAATTACGATAATGCCTAGTAAAGTAGTGTAAATAATAAAAACTCAGTTCACTATCCACACGCAAAGGTAAGATTATAAAATTTACGATAATGCTTAATAAAGTATTGTAAAAATGAATGCTGGCACAAAACTGTTGCGGTTATATGATGGTTAAACTTTCTTTATGCTCTTCCTGCTAAAACAGATCTTAGTTACGTCTGGCAGTTGATCGTAAGGTAAAATTTAGATTTGCCTTTGTTGAAAGAGCAAGAAGGCTGGTGTCACACTATGCGGCGGCGCCGTTGCGGCCGCGCCGCAACGGCCCCGCCGCATGGCGATAACACACACAAACAAATGAGAGGTGTCACATTACTGCGGTGGCGCCGCATCCGCCGTACAAAGCCGCATCATGCTGCGGCGGCGCCGCAGCGCCGCGACGCCGCATCACGCCGGTTGTGAGGACAAAACACACACATTTTAATGCATGTGGTCACACTATCCGGCCACGCCGCACGGTGCTCTGCTGCTACTACTCCTGTGTTGCGTTTACGCGATGTTTGACGTGGATAAATTTATTAAATAAATACAGGAAAGGCCAGCAGTTTGGGAGAAGAGTGAAGCAGAATACTCCAATAAAAACTGTAAAGAAAAATCATGGATTGAAGTAGGGGAATTGAAGTACGGGAACTGGCTTGATTTAGAGTCAGCAGAAAGGAATGAGAAAGGTAAAATATTTTTTATCTTTGTATTTCCTATAAAAAGTAACATTATTTATTATGTATTTACGTTTAATACACACTGTGCTATTTAAAGTACTAAAATTATTTAGCAGACATATCCTTCCTAATATTCCAAATAAATTTCCACGCTAAATAAGTATCATAATTACTAATCTTTAATACTGAAATGCTAATACTTGATGTATGTATATATGTATATTTATATAACTGTGGTACATTAATCACCATCCAAAAAATACAATATAGCCTAGTACATATGTCTACGACGTGTTGGCTCTTTCAGTAACCCCTCTGCCTCTAGTGCACAAACAGTCAGTTTAGACAACATGATTAACCTATCCACGCTGGCTGCTGGGTGTAAACTGTGCGGTTTGGCCGCACAGTGTGACGTGGCACAAGCCATGCGGCGGCGCCACATGCGGCCGCGCCGCAACGGCGCCGCCGTATAGTGTGACACTGGCTGAACTGATACGCAGTTACTTCAGCCGTCTACCGCCAGAGGGCTAGATGAGTTCCCCTTGGAAAACCATAGGAAGTTGCACAATGTTTATCTATTATTTGGTTTCAGAGTCAACTGCGTATTAATGGACAAAGATAGGATTTTCTACTATACCAGTGATCCATTATTTTATCGATGTAAATGATAAATCAGCAAAACAAGGGACTGCGTCAGCGTTTGTTTACATTTTCGACACCATGCAAGTCTTGCTGTTATTGCCCTTTTTTTTTTCCTTTCTACTTGCACTAATTTTTACAGTGAAATATCTCTCCCATTTCTTTACAGGAAAGAATAATTGTATTTTCATACGTTGTGACTTTTCAGGAGAGAATAAACTTGTTTGTGTATTGTCTTGTACTGTATGACCGTGTTGTGACTTTATTGTTATATTTCAGATTGTACCATAATTTTATTTTTCCATTCCAGGTAACAGCTTTCCTTTCTCTCTAATAGACTGCCGATGAATACTCTGCAGGTACATTGCCAACCAGTAAGGTAGTCATTCCTGTACAGTTTTAAACAGCAAGACCCCCCACCAGTGAGACCTTCACCTGTAGTAATTACTGTACATGACTGTACAAGCAGATTTTGTAAAAGTAACTGATTATTGTTCTAGGTGCTAATCACCAATATCTGATTCTGTTTCTCTTATAAAACTTCGCAGTAACTTTGAATTTCATTATGCCGTGGAACATCATTTGCATAGCCTGCTCCGGTAGTTTTACTGGATCCTTTTATACGGACCGTTCCTTTGTTTGCAGGATGTGCAAACTACGTCAGAGCATGGATGACAAGCTGACTGAAGCCACAAGTAAAATTAACAGCCTGGCTCATAAAGTTGATATGCTGGTGGAGTTCATTGCGAACAACATTGGACACACTGTGGATGATAGCCCCACTGCTCGGCCAACCGCTGTCCAGATTGATCCTCCTCCTCCCGCTGTAGTTACTTCTCCCCTCACTGTACAGAACGAGTTCCAGCCAGTGTGGAATGGTGCCAGGCTTGTGAGAAAAAGGAGCATGATTCCAGTAACCACTTACAATAAATTTCAGATTCTCACAGAAGTAGAGGAAGAGCCCCACAAGGCACGAGTTGTGGGGGACTCCAACATCCGTGGTCAGTTGGTGAAATTCTGTGGCAGGGCACCCTCTGAACAAATGCGTTTTTGTATTCTAGGTGCAGGAGTAGATGACATAACAGAGGCTGTCGATGACATTCTTGAGATTGCAGAAAATGACAGCCATGTTATCATTCATACAGGTACCAATGATGTTATGCGAACCTGATCAGAGGAGCTGATGGAGAAGTACAGGAAGATGATCCGACGCTACAAGGAGAAAACTAATCATATTTTAATTTCAGGCATACTACCAAGGATTAATGCAGGGAATACCTTCAGCAGAGCATTTAGTATAAACAACAGAGTCAAGTCACTTTGCTTATAGGAAGGAATTGAGTTCATTGACACTTGGAACCAGTTTTACGAGCAGCAAACACTGTTTGCGAATGATGGACTGCACTTGAATGCCGTTGGTTCTGCCTGTCTCGGTCGTTTGCTTGGTGATGCCATAAGTTTTTTCTGGAGAAAAAACAAGCATCACGAGAGGCAAACGCAGATGTCATACAATCTGATAAACCAATAAATAATGAAAGCTCCCAACATCGGAATAGAAAACACACTAAAGCTATTCTTGTAAATGTGCGGTCTACGTAATAAATTTTCTGATTTAGAGGCCCTTGTCTTTACTGAAGATTACGATGTAATTGGTATAAGAGAATCGTGGCTAGATACTGAGCACAGAGATTTTCTAGCAGAGTTTAATTTACCAGGCTATCACATTTTTAGTAGTGAAAGGAAGAATCAAGCAGGGGGTGGTGTGTTGTTATATATTAAATCAGGATTTCATCCAGTTGAAATTACCAAGCCATGTATTGAAAACATTGACACTATTTATGTTCAGCTTAGAAATGAATCTTGTCATAAAATCACTCTTGGGTTAATTTATCATCCATCTGGTCAGCCACTCAACATAGATAATGAAATCTTCAATCAAATTGCCAAACTATCTTGTATGCAAAGCACTGTAATATTTGGTTATTTTAATATACCATTTCCAAAATGGGGAGAAGTTCTGTCCTTACACACAGGGTTAAACCTGAATACAAACTTGCAGGAAAGTTCTTTATATCAATTTGTAAATTATCCAACACATGGATCTAACATCCTAGATCTTGTCTTAGCTACATCAGAAAATGAAGTAACATTATTGTATTATAAGAATTTAGTACAAGTGATCATCACATAGTTACATTTAACATCAAATTCAGTGAAGACAGTGTCAGGGCCAGTTGCGAGAAAGTGTCCAACTTTAAGAGAGCAAATTTTAAGAAATTAATGGCAATTGTAGGTGCAGGTGACTGGCATCCCATTGTCAAAACTTTAGATATCAATGATGCATGGAAATTTTTTACAGAAACTCTCAACAGTGCCGTCAGGTTATGTATTCCAACGCAGAACAGAAGGCCTGCCAAAAATTCTAAACCCAAATGGTGGAACTCCGATATTAAACATTGTCTAGAAGCAAAAAATCTTGCATATAAGAATTACAATACTGTACCACAAAGAATCAAAGTGACAAAAATGAATATGATGCCCTTCAATGAAAAGCCAAAAAATTAATTAAATGCAGTAAGAAAAACCTTGAGGCACATATTGCAAGTATCAGTAAATCAAATACCAAAGAATTTTTCAGTTCTGTAAGAAGCAAAAAGGTAATAACTCCATCAATCGGTCTCTTAATCACAGATAACAGAAAGCACACTGATTATGAAACTACAATGGCAAAAATTCTTAATACTTTCTTCGCATCAGTATTTACAACAGAAAATATACATACAATTCCTACTGTTTCCCCCATTCCCATGGAAGAGGACAACATAATAACTGACATTACAGTTAGCGATTGTGACTTGCTACTTGCAATAAACAAATTAAAAGAGAATAAAACACTAGGACCAGACAAAATATCTCTACATGCATTGAAGGAACTACAGAATGAAATATAAAAGCCTTTATCTGAACTTTTAAATTTATCATTTAACCCTCTCAGGCACAGTCACATGATTCATGTTCCATGTGGATTGATCTAAAGATGATCAGTCACGAGAATCGCGTTCCTAAGCACACACACAAAAAAAAATCTCCAAAAATTAAGTTTCTGGCCAATTTGCATCAAATTTTGATGCGTTGTAGCGAGCCCATGGTAAGTCATTGGCAACACTGAGCTGCCTCACGGGGCCCAGCACGTAGCGATAAACCTCAGTCTCTTCCAGGCAGCCAGGCGGTGAGGTTGTGTCGTGTGTCCTGTCCCTTTAACCCGCCCCATCCCGACGTTTTCTGGGCAGTGGTACGCCCCAGTCCCGACATTTTTGGACCTTTTTTTTTTAGGCTCAAACATTCGCTTGTGGTGAGAAACATCGAAAATTCATAGAGAAATCACTCACCTGAGGTTTAAAATACTCGATACAGGTACGAGTACCTCCTTACCTGGCTGGGTTTTCTAACAGGATGGCACCAAAGAAAACGAGTTCTATGGGAGGGTAACTATTTTATCCACTCATAAACAGTATTTATTTATTTGGTACGAATTTATATGTAGTACAAGAGTATATTGGTTTTCAAACAGTAATATAGGCATTATAAGCATTGTTTCACTCACTAACCCATCACCATTCATGACCTTTTTTTTCCCACATTACCTGATCATCATTTCTGACTGTTTCTTCCTCTAATGCTATGTAAACTTTGTCCTCCACATTGTCATCGATTGGGGAATCACTTTGGCCCTGAATGTCTTTATTGGCCAGGTCACTGGTAACAGGTGAATTGCCGAGACAATGGCGTGCAGGGGGGGGGAGAGGTTATGTGGTGTAAGGCATTGTCCCTGCTTGGCATCTTGTAGAGGAAGGTGTCCCGTGTATACGTGCCAAAAATCACTCGCGAAAATTGAAAATTGTACAAATTAGGGACCTTGCAATGTTGCCGTGTTAATTTTCATCTCCGGGATATGAGTGCACATCATGTGAGGACGTGAATTCACGCCTCCGGGACGGGGCAGGTTAAACTCCTACTAATTCTCCCCCTCCTGCCCGAGCCGAATCCCCAATGGACTCAGTGTGATAATTCAATATTTGTGAGCATATTTGTATGTGATATTATTGATGGAACATTGATATATGTTGCAAAAAGGAATTGTGGCTGTTATCACTCGTTAGGCTTAGAGGTGATATGCATGTTCACTGTTGTGGGGTTTCACCTCTCGCCCTCCTCAAGGCCCTATTGTGTGATTACAAACGCATATATAATGAAGCCAATGCCTAAACTGTATTTTGTGTGAAAGATATTGTGGCAGGCTTGGTGAAATTATGGAACTAGTTAGCGTTATGGATGCCATAAACCACAGTTTGGAATGGGGCAGGCATCATGTACAGTTTTTATAGTTGGGAAGGGAGATTAGAGGTGTTTAGGAATGAAATTATTGTGATTCTGATAGTGAAAATGCATATGGAATTGTGTGAACTACACGTCAAACATGCTGCAGGTGTTCATGAAGGAGTGTGGTGTGTGCCAATACAATAGAGTTGCATTGTACTCTCCCGGCGAAGGATGCTGCATCACAGTCACGTTGATCTGCAGTAAGGAAGGGAATAATTGTGGAGGTTAGGGTGGAATCATTGTGGTAGTCATGTATTTGTGTATGATAATGTGTGAAGTGTAAGTGAAATATGCCACATATCCTCGTGACGGCATAAATTATGGTGCGTAGTGTAGGTTAGCAATACCTTAGCGGCAGGGGTCCTCAGGAATAGGGACACCTAGGAACGACGGACATCATTGAACAGGTACCATGGTCTGACATTTAGTGATAAAATATACTTTATGTAAAATATAAGAGAACTGTGCTGCAAGTGTTCGTTTAGGTGCGTAGCGTACGTGAGCGGTACTTTAGCGGCAGGTGTGCTGTGAAAGGTAACGATGCCAAGGAACAAGGGACGTCATTGAACAGGTACTGTACCATGGTCTGACATTTAGTGATAAATTATACTTTATGTAAAATATAAGTGAACTGTGCCGCGAGTGTTCGTTTGGGTGCGTAGTGTAGGTGAGCGATACTTTAGCAGCAGGTGTGCTGGGAAAGGTAACAACGCCACAGAACGAGGGACATCAGTGGACAGGTACTGTACCTTGCAACGCTGGGCAACCACGGACGTCAGTGGACAGGTACTGTTCCTTTCTAAAACAATTGTTGAAATTTATGGTTCTTTTCTAATATGTTTGTGATATGTGCCACGAATGTTCGTGGAAAATACTGTATCATGTGTTGGAGGAACGTTTGGGGAAGGAGGGGAAAATAAGTCTGTGTATATATATATATATATATATATATATATATATATATATATATATATATATATATATATATATATATATATATATATATATATATATATATATATATATATATATATATATATATATATATATATATATATATATATATATATATATATATATATATATTTCGTTTTTGTTTTTTAAAGGCTCCAACATGCTTGCATGTGTCGGTCTTGGTCACCTAATGGTGGCTCTCCACGCTGCACGCTCCATTGCAGCCTCCCTGTTCAGTCCCTTAACCCTGAGGTCACACTCAGGGACAAAGAGACGGCGCCAAGTTAAAACAAAACTATTTATGATATAAATTGTTTTTTCTTACTTCAGAGCGGTGCAGATCACCGACCCAAGCACTCTACACTCAGTCACAGAGATTCACAGAAATAAACTGAGTCTCTTATTCAGTACCGTCTATCAAACAAATCAAATCAAACACTCATCCACCAACAACACTCACAGACGTTGAACAAACCGTATTTACACTTCATAAACTACACTAGCGACCAGACAATCGGCCAGATCACTCACTCAGACTCAGGACTATCACACTATTGTAATCACACACGCAAAACACTGAAATGGGGCACTTAGCTGTGGGTATTCTAAGAGCGGACCAGAGGGACGTCTTGTTGGTACGGCTGGCAGAGGAGGAGGACGACGAACTGGAGGAGGAGGAGGAGGAGGAGGAGGAGGAGGAGGAGGAGGAGAGAGAGAGAGAGCGAGAGAGAGAGAGAGAGAGAGAATCTTCACCCTCACCAGAACATCCCCATCTGCAGAGAGAGAGAGAGAGAGAGAGAAAGAGAGAGAGAGAATCTTCACCCTCACCAGCACGTCCCCATCTGGAGAGAGAGAGAGAGAGAGAGAGAGAGAGAGAGAGAGAGAGAGAGAGAGAGAGAGAGAGAGAGAGAGAGAAATCTTCACCCTCACCAGCACGTCCCCATCTGGAGAGAGAGAGAGAGAGAGAGAGAGAGAGAGAGAGAGAGAGAGAGTCTTCACCCTCACCAACACGTCCCCATCTCGAGAGAGAGAGAGAGAGAGAGAGAGTCTTCACCCTCACCAACACGTCCCCATCTCGAGAGAGAGAGAGAGAGAGAGAGAATCTTCACCCTCACTTACACGTCCCCATCAAACTACCATCACTAGTCTGGTGTAAGTGTTCCCTAATAGATGAATTATACGGCATTAAACACTATCACGGCATCTACGCTTATCTCAAACACCGACAATATACTGCAGAAGGGAAGGAGGGAGGGAGAAAGGGGGGAAGGTGATAGGTGGCTTGATAAATGGAGGGGTGGGAGAAGCTTCGTTGAGAGTAGTAATCTTATCTTCATCTTAATATGCTGCACAAGCCCATTGGTAGTAAGACCAGAACGCCACGAGAATTTAGTTAATATGCGAAAATATGAAAATGGGATATACGGTAATTTAATGCGCTGCCCAGTCAGAATATCCTAAGCAGTTTCTGTCTACGAAAATGAAGATTCAACAACACTACATAAGAAAGATCATAAAGCTAGGCGTCAATCTACAAGATCCCGGATCGAAGCTGGCGGCAGAAAGTGACAAAAACCCACCCATCCATCAGCCAACATTTTTCTGCCCCATCAGCAGCGTAGTACTACAGGGAGTGGCTGCTCAGTCACGACATTTAAGGCGAGGGTGCTCAGCCTCACTCGCCCATTTGTGGTATTATGGGAGCAATATATACCAGTCGTCCTTCAAATGAAACTCCTTGTGAACCCCATCTGGTCGAAGTGCTTTAATCATTAAAACCACCAGGTATAATTTGGTTATGTCGTTATCATCCAGTGTATTAAATGGTTTCTTGGGCTACAGTGAACCATATGACTTGTCACTCTGCGCTGCGTCACCTGAAGGGAGCAGTAACATACAGTACACTGACTGAGTGGATGGTAGGCCCACCTACCACACAATATATGTAATGAAAAGTTTTATTGGGTATGAAAAAGTGATAGGAAGTACTATAATTTTTTTGTGACACATAACGTCTCCCTCGATTATTCTACACATTCTTACTCCCTCTCGGTACGACTGATTAATGCAAGAGTTAGCAAACCTTCACAAACATAACTAGTAAAACTGGGTTAGGTATTTGCAGTTCGTGCCTCGTCTTGGCTACGACTTATAATCTTTTCAATGGAACGTTTCAATTATACACACACACACACACACACACACACACACACACACATATATATATATATATATATATATATATATATATATATATATATACAGAGAGAGAGAGAGAGAGAGAGAGAGAGAGAAGAGAACGACAAAGCTGCCCCCTTCCCTCCGCTCTTCATTCCACTCCCCCCCCCCTTGTTTCTCTCTTATTTCTTTCCTTCGCCTCCTTTCGTTTCCATCCCTACCATACCTTTCCCTCTGTCTCTCAACCCACTGTGCTGAATTTACTTCAAGTCGATTCATATCTTGTACACTAAATTCGGATCCACCTAATCCATCCAGGCCGGTTTAGATACATTCCAGTCAAGCCTGTATGACGGTATGTTAAAATTCAGCAGAACTTAAGCGAAGATTTACAAGATGTTAATTTCTGTAAGCATTTTTTGTGGGGTAAAGGTGGTATGAAGTGGCAGGTCGGCGGAATGGAGTGGGTGGTGAAGAATGGGCAGTGCAGTGGGTGAAAATAATGGAAGGTGGGCGGAATGGAGTGTGTGGGACCGGTAGGGATTGGGTGGTGACAGTGGGTGTTGTGGAGGGACGTAATAATAGATGGTGGGGGGAATGGAGTGGCTGGGACGGGCTGGGAGTGGGTGGTGATGATGGGAGGTGTAGAGGGTGGTAATAATGTCGGGTGGGCATAAAGGTGTGGATGGGACGTACTAAGATGCTGGTGCGTGGTGAAGACTGTGGTGTGGATTGTGTGGTTTGATCAGTGAAGATTTATATAAAGGTCTCTCCCCCCCCCATAACAATAATAAGAAACCAACACAGCGTCGCAGATAACTACCAGTTTGTATAGATAGATAGATAGATAGATTAACTAAAAATCACCTACCTTCGCTTCTACGGCACATTATCCAGCTTTACGGGATGACTGAAAAGAAAAATGAACATCCATTACAACAGAAGATACACAATATTAGGTCAAGTAAAAAATTTAATAGTACCAAATAATGGCAGGATTACCTCCGTCAAGGAGGTTGTTTTCACCCCTGTCCGTTTGTTTGTTTGTTGGTTGGTTTGTGAGCAAGATTACACAAAAACTACTGGACGGACTTCCACGTAACTTGGTAAAAGAATGGGCCTTGGCCCAGAATAGACTCCAGTAAATTTTGGTGCGAATCCAGACAAAGGTGTGGATCCAGGATTTTTTTTTTTTTTTAACTTTCTTTAATATTGCGAGATAGGGTGTTTCTCGACAATTCCGTAAATTTTTCTGTGAATACTGCATGGATGTTGATGGCGGAGGTAGGCGCTTTACTGAGTGCCATTCTAGTTATTATATGTATCAATCAATCATCAATCTACCTCTCTATCTATATATACCGGTGTATATATATATATATATATATATATATATATATATATATATATATTATCATTATTATCATTATCATCAGCCATAACTATAGTCGCGGCGCACGACTCTGAGATTGTCATTATCGTACCCTGGCAACCTACCGTTCAAAAGTGCGTCCGATTTCGTATCATATGATAAACGAATCACATTATTATGCACGAATATATTATACACGAATATTATTATACATAACATATTATAAACAAATCACATGCGTCTCATATCATACACGAAATCAGACGCACTTTTGAATGATAGGTTGCCAGGGCACGATAATAACAACCTCAGAGTCGCGCGCCGCAACTATAGTCCACTGCTGAACAAAGGCCTCCCCCAACCTTTTCCACGAATTCCTTGACTGAGCCAATCTTTGCCATGTTTTCCCTGCAAATTTCTCTATCTCATCTCTCCATCTCCTGTCTGGCCTTTTTCTGCTACGCTTACATTCTCTTGGTGTCCAGTCAGTAAGCCTCTTACTTCATCGGTTATCCCTTATTCTTGCTATATGGCCTGCCTACCTCCATTTCTGTTCTTTTATAACTTCTATATCTTTGACTTTAGTCTGCTCTCTCACCCATATATATATATATATATATATATATATATATATATATATATATATATATATATATATATATATATATATATATATATATATATATATATATATATATATATATATATATATACCGGAATGTATATAAAACTGCCTACATCCCTCCTCCCCTCCCTCTCTCATAAAAACATAAGAGGATTACTGCAGGAGGTCGAATGACCCATGTATAGGCGGCTGCTACTGCAAAGCTTATACTGTAGAATAAGAATGGCACAAGCTTCATCTCTCACGCATTCAGTATCTATCACTGACTGTAGTACGATAATACACACAAAACACCTATGTTATCGTTACTTTAAACTGGCCATAGTAATCGTTTAATATTTTCATATTCTGCACCCCCCCCAAAAAAAAAAAAAATCCCTCTTGGTAGATCTAGTGATGAAATTTACCGTTTAGAAGTTTTTTCTCTTACTTCAGTAACTTATTCCCCTGTTTCCTTTAACACCGTCAACCCAACCATCAAAAGTAACACTAACCTGCAAAACCCCCAGCCTGACAACTCTATCACTGGTTCACCACACAAGCTCTACCATCCGTACAGTATGATGCCATGAGGTGTCAAACGAACGCAAAGGCCGCATCATCCATATTCATTATCACCGTAAATCTGTTTTTTCTTCACCACCACCCCGCGCCACAACAATTTCTACGTCATGAGTTTCAATGAGGGTTTGTGTTTGCACACTATCGAGCACTTAGTCAGCACCCAAGCAGTTCAACCACAAAATAAGGTAACTGTAGCACAAACTAGCAGACTCCGCGTGTGTCGACTCGACGACTAACCACAATAAACAATCCCACATTTTTAACTAACACTAAAATCGCTCGAAGCACCACCTACTGCTATCCAATAACCCTAAAAATGCACATAACCTGTATCACTTATACTTACTTAGAAACACGTTCGACAGAAATGGTGTATGAGATGAATTTACCAATGCGTCATTATTGGAAACGTTGGTAGCCCTGATAAACAGCCCTACGACACGCAAATGTGGACAAAGCTGAATCTTCTTAGCTTTTATATACAATACATTTTCCTGTGAAAATTATTAGATATACTTCAAGGTTAGTTACTTATAGTATGTTGTGGTAGAAATACATTGTGCAAAAAAATTATATGCGTCAGGAAAAATATCCGTAGGAATGATTTAAGGCAACATTTGCTATCTTCCTGCTACCGAAATCAGTCTTATAAAATGGACTTTTAATATACAGCACGTTAAAGGGTAAAACTGCTGCTTCCCAAATGATTCACAGATATAATGTACAGTACATTCTATGTCACGTTATTCTGCTCTCAAATATTTTCAGTTACATTACCAAGACGAATAAAGTGTGACCAATGGCAGATGAACAACTGATACAGTGTAGCCTACTAAGCGAAATCGTTTGGAAACTGTTCCCCCCATACTTCAATCTGTTTCTCTTTATTCCTATTCCTTCTTTTATCCCTTTCTGCTTCTGTTATGCATTGAAGCTACATGTGCCTTGGCTTAATATCAGTACAGCATTCTAGTAAGGTATTCTTTCCTTACTACTCATTTGCCTCCCACCTCGTACGAGGATAGCTATGCCAGTTTCACTCCGAATCAACGTTGTCTCAGTCTGCAAATGAAGCGTATCATTACTGTTGAACTGATATCGACGAGAAAATGAAATTAAAACGGAAATCACCAAATACTAAGAAATGTTAGTTATCACACTGCCACTTATCACAGGACTAGACAATTTCTTAGAGAGAGAGAGAGAGAGAGAGAGAGAGAGAGAGAGAGAGAGAGAGAGAGAGAATCATATCACCACAGGAAATCATTTAACTCTTGGTAATTACAAGGTTAGATATGCCCAGAACTGCAAGCATCCAATTTGCATTGAGTTAATGTATTCGCAAAAACAAAGGAGTTTTGCGCTGACATCCTAACAACCAGCCAATTACCACAATGATAGGATTATAATGGGGTAATTAGGACCGTGAGAGGAATGAGGAAAGAGAAGAGGGGTGGACAGGAGAAGGGGAGGGTGTGGAGAAGTGGTATGTGGAAAAAAAGGTTGGTTATGTGGATGGATGGAGAGAAGTTATGTGGAAGGATAGAAAGAAATTAGTGAAGGGATTGAGAGAAATTATCTGGTTAGACTCAAGAGATGTTATGTGCAGAAGCGGAGGAAAGAGAAATTATGTGGAGGGGTGAAGGAGGGGAGGGTGTGGAAAAGACAAGTGGAATAGCAGGCAGGTTATGTGGAGGGATGGAGAGAGGTTATGTGGAGGGATGGAGAGAAGTTATGTGGAAGGGTGGAGGAAAGACGAGTTGTGTGGAGGTTGTGTGGAGGGATGAGGCAAAGAGGAGGGTGTGGAGGGGAGGTTAAGTGAAGAAGTAGACAGCCCCTGGACGAATGAAGAATAATTACGTGGTGAGATGGAGAGAAGTTATGTGGAGGGGTGGAGGAAAGACAAGTTATGTGGAGGGGTGGAGGAAAGGCAAGTTATGTGGAAGAATGAAGGGGAAGGGAGGGTGAGGGATGGAGAGAAGTTATGTGGTGGGGTGGAGGAAAGACAAGTTATGTGGAAGAATGAAGGGGAAGGGAGGGTGAGGGATGGACAAAAGTTATCTGGTGGGGTGAAGGAAAGACAAGTTATGTGGAAGAATGAATGGGAAGGGAGGGTGAGGGATGGAGAGAAGTTATGTGGTGGGGTGTTGGAAAGACAAATTATGCGGAGAGGAACGAAGGTGAGAGAGGGGTGAGGAAGAAAGGTAAGTGAAAAAGGAGATAATTTATGTGGATGAATAGACAAATGGTTGGTGGAGGGAAGGAGGGGAAGGATGGTGGAGGGAAAGCTATGCGGAGAGATGATGGGAAAGGGCGGTGGAAGAGAAGTTATGTGGAGGAATAAAGTAGAGGAAGAGAGGTGGAAGGAGTGGGAAGTGGAAAGCGCTGATATTACAGTATGCTATGGAATGGAGAAGAGGCAAAGAGGAGGAGAAAAGCAGGGGAGAAGCTTTGTGGAAGAGTGGAGTGGTGAGAAGAAGGGAGGGGACAGAAAGTTTATGGGGAGAAGGGTTATATCAGTATTTTCAAGTCACTCTTCGTCTTCTCTAACTGCATTTGTCACTCTAATTCCATGTCCTCTTTTTCCACCTCTTCTGACACTGCCTCATCCAGGTTCGAACATACTCTTAGTCACTTCTTTTAATCTCACTTCCTTTTTACTTTCCAGCTTTCACTTAGATTTTCCGTTTCTCTTTTGACATTCTCTTGTTATTCCCCTCATTCTTTAGTATCTATAACTGAATCTCTCTCTCTTTCTCTTCGTGTGTGTGTGTGTGTGTGTGTGTGTGTGTGTGTGTGTGTGTGTGTGTGTGTGTGTGTGTGTGTGTGCGTGCCTGTGCGTGCCTGTGCGTGTGTGTGTGAATGGAGACAGTGTGCAGAGTTGACTTAGAATTGTATAGCCAAAGACGGTCATCCCTGCCACTGTCATACTCTGCCTCTTTTTCTATGGTCTGCATAACATCTGACTAAACAACCGTATTTTAACATTATCCCTGGCACGGGACACATTTGGGATTTTATTCTGATTAGTCACTGACCACCTCGGCTTAAAATCGCTTTATAATTTGTAGGGAGTTTTGCTGAGCTAGAAAAATGCAAAAAAATGAAGGATGGACTTAGAAAACAAGAATAAGAAATTAGGGAAGAGAATAAGAAGACACTACAGAAAAAAATAAAAGTGAGTGACTAATAATGATACAACAAACGAGTCTACATAATAATCATGAAAGGCAAGCAAAATGAAGCATAATACAAGAGGAAACGATACTGATAATAATGAAAAAGACCAAGGAGAGAGCGGAATAGCTAGTAACTCATAAATGAAATGGGGGAAGGGCAAACAGACAAAATTTTGCGGCCATCATCCCAATTTCTTCCCTCACCTATTTTTCGCTGTTAGCCAGAGACATCACAACACTCCCACATCAGTTGTCACACACTCAGCCCAGCTTCAAATATTCCAGTCATTTTGTTTGTCACACTGATATCTAGTTTCGCCATAATCATCATTTGCTGTAATGCGACCTTCATCGTTGTCTTTATTGACATCACTGTCGTTTTCATTAACATCATCATCGCCATGGGTCTTCGTAATCGCTGTCACTGCTATCCTTGTCATTGCTGTGTTGTCATCAATGGTTTTATAATAACCTGTGCCCGAATTCTCAATCAAAATATTTACCATTTCTTCCACTTCCTCACCCCTCATCTACCAGGTCTGACGTATTATAGGTACTCTACATCTCCCCCCCCCCCCCTTCCCGCCCGTCCGCTAGCTACCTAAGGCATTCCCTAGCTTTCATACTGCAGGCCCCGTCTTCCAGCTCCGTATACCAGGCTTCGTCTTCCAGCTCTTGTGTTCCAGACCCCGTCTTCTAGCTCTCATGTTCCAGGCCTCGCCTTCTAGTTCTCGTGTTCCAGGCCTCGTCTTCAAGTTCTCGTGTTCCAGGCCTCGTCTTCCAGCTCTCTCGTTCCAGGCCCTGTCTTCTAGTTCTCGTGTTCCAGGACCCGTCCTCCAGCTCTCGTGTTCCAGGACCCTGCTTCTAGTTCTCGTGTTCCAGGCCCCGTCTTCCAGCTCTCGTGTTCCAGGACACTGCCGTGTTATCAGCTCCTTGGATTGCAATCTTTCCCTCCAGTACCTCAAACCTCTGTTTACATTCGTGATCGGCGCCGCGGTTATCTCAGTTCAATGCTGCTTTTGAAAGCGTTCGTGCTTGGGGCCAATACGCAGACAGAAAAAAACTATCTGTCTATCTATCTATTGTCAGACGCCTCAATCCCGTTTGGGGTGGCCACAAACAAATCGCCTCCACGTCGCCCTGTCCCCCGCCATTTCACTGCCCTGCTCCCAACTCACACTCCCCTCTCTCATATACCTCTCCACCCCATCCTTCCATCTCATCCTCGGCCTCCCCCTCCCTCTTCCCCCCTCCACCTCACTCACATACACTCTCTTCGTCAATCTCTCACCCTCCATCCTCTCCACATGGCCAAACCACTTCAGTGTGTTCCTCATAACGCTTCCTATCACATCCACATCCACACCACAACCCTCCTTTATATCCTCATTCGTCAGCCTGTCTCTCCATGACTCCACAGGCTCCTCTTAAATAACTCATTTCCACTGCTCTCACTCTTGACTTGTGTCCTTCCAACAACGTCCAAGCTTCACCTCCATACGTTAGAGTTGGTATCAAAATACTGTCATGTAGTAACTTTTTCACTTCCATGCTCACTTCCCTGTTTCTTATCACTGCTTTCAAAGAACCAGCAACCTTACTTCCCTGCTGTACCCTTTCAAGCACTTCATCCACCAAACCTCCATCCTTACTCATCACACTACCCAAGTACTTAAACGTACTCACATTTTCCAATTCCTAACCATCCAACCTCACTGTACATTCACTGACTTCATCTCTCTCAAAGATCATCACTTTACTCTTCCCTCCATTCACCTTTAGATTCCGTTTCTTACACACTCTCCCAAACTCATCCACCAAGCCTTGCAGCTCCCCTTCGTCTTCACTCAACAACACAGTATCATCTGCAAACAACAGTACAGGGAGTTTCCAAACACTATCCTCTCTCACCAGGGCCACTCCAACATCCACTACCCTACCTTGTACCTCTTTTATTACCCCATCCATGTACAGATTGAACAACCATGGAGACATGACACATCCCTGTTTCAATCCAACCTTCAAAGAGAAAAATTCACTTAGTTCACCATACAGACGCACTGCAGCCTTAGCACCATCATACATACTCTTCACAGCATTCAACAGCTTCCCATCTACTCCATATATTCTTAATACTTTCCACAATCCTTGTCTATCCACCCTGTCATATGCTTTCTCCAAATCCATGAAAGTTGCACACAACTTCTTTCCCTTCTCTAGAAACTTTTCCACTAAAGATCTAAGAATGAATACCTGATCTACAAACCTCTTCCCTTCCTAAAGCCTCCCTATTCTTCTCCAACTTATTCCTCTGTTCTCTCTCTAACTCTGTCAATAAGTGTCCTACCATACACTTTTCCTATTATACTAAGAAGACAAATGCCCCTATGATTACCACACACTTCTTTTTCTCCTTTTCCTTTGTACAAGGGAATAATTATACCTGACTTCCAATCCTCCGGGACTCTACCTTCCTCCCAGGCCAATCTGCACATCTTCCACATCCATTCTACTACTGTCTCTCCATGCTTCAGCATTTTACCACACACTCCATCAATTCCTGGAGCTTTCCCCAATTTAACTTTCTTCATTGCTTCCCCAAGTTCTATCCTACTGATTTCTTCCTGTCTTCTCACCTCCCTCCTTCTCCCTGCCATTCTCCAGCCACTTATACTCGTATTAGTTCCATCCTCTATGTTCAACAATTCCTTAAAGTGTTTTCTCCATCTGCTCACTTCTTCTCCCTTCTCCACTAGTAATCTACCATTTTTATCTTTCACTCCCCTGCTAACCTCACTTCCACCCTGTCTTACTCTCTTCACCTCTTTCCAGAACATTTTCTTACAGTCCCTCCACTTTACACTCAAATTCCTTCCAAATTCCTCATCCACTCTCTTCTTACTCTCTCTTACTAATCTTTTCACCTCTCTCTTTCTTTCTGCATATAACTCTCTCTTCCGCCTCTCAACTTCTTCCACGCCCCTATTTCTCATCCATTCATTGTATGCTTTCTTTTTTTGTGCCACAGCCTGTCTCACCTCTTCAGTCCACCACGCTGTTCCTTGCATCCCCCTCCGTCTTCTCTTCCTCCCACACACCACATCACATGCTGCACATATTTCTTCCGTAAATATCCTGCACACACCTTCCACGTCCCCCATCTGCTCCAAATCATATTTGCCCAGTCGTTCCTCCACTTCTCTCTTATACTCTGCCTTTTTCTCATCCTCTTGTAACCTTTCCACTCTCCTTGCTACTACTCCTTCCTCTCGTCTTTCCCTTCTTCTATTCCTCCATCTTACTTGGATCCTAATTCTGGCCACCACCAAGTAGTGGTCAGAAAGTCCACTCCCCCAACCTCTATAAGCTCTTGCATCCATTACACATCTTCGCATCCTTTCATCCACACACACAGAATCAGTCATTGCCTTCCTTTCATTCAGTCCACCACCCACCCTTCTCATCACTCGCCATGTATACCTGTGGATCATTTTATACCTGAAGAAGGTATTGGCTATCATCAACCCCCTCCCAGCACAAATGTCCACTAACGCACTGCCATTCTCATCTATCTCAGCATGCACACCCCACTCACCAACTATTCCATCCACCTTCTCATTCCCTACTTTACCATTCATATCACCTCCTCTCATTCCTTCCAACTACTATCACGTATTCTCTTTATTTCATCCAAATCCCGGTTGCCTCCTTTTGCGGCTCTGGATCCCGTGTCAGCATTAAATACATTACATCTCTAGATAGCTAAGTGGAACTGAGTAAGGGAAGAAACGGTATTATTTCTGACATATACAGTACTGGGGTGGTCACGGAGGTGTGGGAGTAATGCACACAGAGGGATATGAGGGTAGCAAGGAGGGAGGGAAGGGCAGAACGAAAGGAGAATGGGACGGAGAGAGGGAGGGAAGAAATGAGTGGCAGGAATGTAGGTAAGAAGGGACGAGAAAGGAGAAACTGATGAAATGCGTACAAAGCAAGTAACTACAGCAGACGTACTGGTCTTTATAAAACCTCAAGAATATAACTATGGGTTCTGTTCAGTTAGTTATAATACGCTAAACTTTTCTCCTAAACCACCAACCTCCCTACTTAAACTGGGAAAAAAATGACGACTACCATACAGTAAAGGAATGCTGCAATATCTATTCACTTACTTCCACTTCCCCTCCACTTCCGCATCATTTTATTCATCCCCCTCCTCCGCTCCCCCTAGTAGTCCCGTGCCCCGACTATCCTCCTTCCCTTTCTCCTTCCACTAGCCGTCTCGTGAACCGTCCATCCCACCGCTAGTCTTGCTCCCCTCCTCCCCTGCACACACACACACGAGAGAGAGAGAGAGAGAGAGAGAGAGAGAGAGAGAGAGAGAGAGAGAGAGAGTGTCAGCGACAGAACTCGTTTGGGCTTGATATATTAGGTCGTAACTGTGTGCTATTCAGTGGGTATTTTAACCCCTATCTGATACTCCTCCATTAGAGTCACTATTGTACTCCATTAACTGTGTTATATATATATGTGTGTGTGTGTGTGTGTGTGTGTGTGTGTGTGTGTGTGTGTGTGTGTGTGTGTGTGTGTGTGTGTGTGTGTGTGTGTGTGTGTGTGTGTGTGTGTGTGTGTGTGTGTCTCTCTCTCTCTCTCTCTCTCTCTCATACATTTTTCCCTGCTAGCTACCTCCTTTGATATTAACTACCATACCATACTTGTTCTCTTTATTAAAGTTAGATCTGATGTAGGAATAAGTGTGGAAATAACGATAATTGTCGTAGATTTTCAAATAACAGAAAAAAGGCTTATCGGTAGTTAACTTTTGAAGTCCTTAATGTATTATCACCATGAGCTAACCCCACATTCTTGTTTTCACTTGGTAGGTGGATGTAAAGGAGAGCCTATATATTTGAAGGGGGGGCACTGCTCAAAGAAGGAAACTCTAGATTCAGTCTCCCATTCTCTTCAGTTGTATGAAATATGAAACTGCTTGCAGCACATGTGCTGGGAGGTGGAATCACCACATTCTTTACTAGTACAATCACAGCAATCACAGTACTTTTTGTCACAGTCGTCATCATCATGCTTTTTTTCCCCCTCCCTAAAGAGGTGAGATAAATAAAGTCCACAAACATTTTACAATTAGTGTCCTGTCCCTCAATTCCTGCGCCTTTAGGCAACATTTACATCACTCAAGGAGTAAATGGGAAAGACTGGTAATTCATCCGACAATAGACCCATATATGGTAAAGTAAAATGTAGTCAGCTACAGGTGGTACACACAAACTATAAGGATGTGGTTGTGGCATCACACTGTCATCCGTCCATATCCCCAGAGATTTTACAGTGAAATACAGCTGTTTACACTGGCCAAACATCAGCACTGAGGCACACGCTACAAATCTTACACAAAAGCTACGTAACAGATCTTATGCAAAAGATAAGTATGAGCACGAACTGAACTGATATTCTGCAGGAGTTGCTTTGTGGTGCCGCAGATTGACTATTAGTATTCCAGTGAAGGTGGCGGCTCAGGGAGGACCAGAGGGAGGCGCTGTGTTGGTGGAAAGGACCCGTGATGGAGCACCTCACATCCTAGGGGCGCTATACTGGTGGAGAAGTTATGTGGTGGAGCACCTCATACCTTATCTTGGGGGCGTTATGTTGGTGTAAAGGACTCCTCATGGAGGACTTTTCATTTGATCCAGAGGGCGCTGTGTTGGTGGAGAAGTCTTATGATGGCACACTTCATGCCTTATGCGCAAGATGTTGTGTTAGTGGAAAGGTCCCATTACTACGGGACACCTGACGCCTTATCCAAGGGGCGCTGTTCTTGTAGTGAAGCCTCAAGATGGAGCACTTCACACTTTATCCAGCGGGCACTGTGTTGGCAGAGTCTCCGTAATGTAGCGCCTTTCGCCTTGCCCAGGGGTGCTTCCCACTCTGACGGCTGGCTTCAAGGCACCGCAGTTTTCAGTGCTTGCCTAAGTTGCTGAATATGTTATTGGGATACATAACAATTCTGTAGAGGACAGATAATTATACTCGGACTCTAAATTGTTCCTCCATTCAAATGCAACCAGGTTGGATGAAACACTGACGGTAAACATGGTTCACCAGCTGGTGGCCTGATATTTAGATTTATTTAACCATCCAAAAAAGTTTTATAGGCGAAAAAAAAAAATGTAACAGCCCAAAGTGTGTGAAAAGTGAATATATCGGCCACTTCATCTTCCTACTGTATAATAATGTTGGTCCCATTATTACAGGAATCTATCTGGCCAGCCTGATCACCTCTCCCCCCACGCCCGCTGCTACGCCCCTGCCGCGCCAACCACCGTAACAATAAAGAGTGTGTGTGTGTGTGTGTGTGTGTGTGTGTGTGTGTGTGTGTGTGTGTGTGTGTGTGTGTGTGTGTGTGTGTGTGTGTGTGTGTGAGAGAGAGAGAGAGAGAGAGAGAGAGAGAGAGAGAGAGAGAGAGAGAGAGAGAGAGAGAGAGAGAGAGAGCCGCGTCGTGATGAAATAGTTTGTGTATGCCAGTCATCAGTAAAGCGATACTAATCAGGTGCAACCATACAAGGCAGGATGGCAGTTGGCGATCATATGAAGTTTGCCCCCTTAATAAAATCACAAACAACTAGCATCTGTGAGGTACCGGTACTGTCTAACTCTCCCTCTACACCACGAAATTTAGGTCTCACCAGCCCATGCCTGCTAGTTCGTAGAGGTGATGGAGCAGCTGGCCATGGCAAATGACAGTCTCAGAGCTAAGGAATACTGCATTGGAATGCTTAGTGGGAGATGAAGTGCTCCAGTGTTCTGAACTTGACCCCAACGCAAAGACTGATAACTACACGTTTTCTGAAATAAAAGTCAAACTTTTTATCTCCCTACAGGGAAGCTCACCCTGGCCCACGGGTTACGGCAGTTAACTCCATGTGCAAAGAAACGGCGCAATGCAGGCAGCTCTTTGAAAAGTACACGTTGCTTAGTTTCATTTTGCTACGGTGGTCGGAGTAGAAAACGTGCGAGAGTAGACGTTTACTGACAAATGCATTTACCTGAGGAGGTGCAATGGAAAAGAAAGAGAAAACATCGGATAATTTTATACAGATATATTTTATTATATTTAGAGGCCAGGAGTGGAAAAGAAATTAAAGCTGAAATTTCTATTAACTATTTTCATTTTCACAACTGATGAGGAGTAAAAACACAAAGAGGCAGACATTTTTATTGTTTTCTTTGAGTTTGGAGAAGTAGAAAAGAAAAGGGAGTAGACTGTTTTTCGAGGAGTAGAAGACAAGGAACTGAGTATATCGGAGTGGCCGTCCTCGAATCGTGATAAGGCAGTGAAGAAGAAAAAAGATGGGCTGGGACGGGTCGTCGGGTGGGTGGAGGTGGTTAAGGTTCAGGGGGTTAATTCAGGTGTTATCGTAGCCGCGTCATACAGGTAAGTGATGGTGGCAGCTGTGGTGTGGACGGCGAGGCTGACAACAGTACAAAGATAACGTAGTCAGGGTCATAATTATAATCTATTCTCAGTGTCTGCTTCACACTTATCTATGTCCGTAATTTTTCTCCCAAACCAATCAAGTTAAAGAGTCATCTACGAGCAGAATAACATACTACGCTTGATCTCGGCTTAGGAGGAGAAAGTCATGGTTATATTATATTCCCTTTGTAAAGTACATTGTATACTTCACGCTTAAAGCATGAATTACTTTCTCCCGGTCGCATCAAGTTAAAGAGAGAGAGAGAGAGAGAGAGAGAGAGAGAGAGAGAGAGAGAGAGAGAGAGAAATGTGTATACTAAAACATACTAAACATAATCGCAGCTTTCAAAGGTTTGCTTCTTCAGGTGAGTGAGAATTGGAGTGAAAATTTGCCGAACTTGTCCCTGGCTCTACACACGGCGGCCACACTCTAACACCTTGACCACACAGGCTCACTGACAGTACGACTTTGTGTAGTACCCTTCTCCATACATTTAGTACATTACATCAGTAAAATTCAGACACAAGCAGAGAAAAATAGGGAAGTATGAAGAGCTACCAACAGAAAATAAACAACTAGCATTAACCACACCTCCATCCACTAAACAAGTCTTCAAAAATTTTCTTTGTAATGAACTGTTACTACACTTTCAAAAAAAAAAAAAAAATCCTCGTCGTATGTCAGATGAAATGTAGAGACCTAAATTTGGCAAAATAATGAGAGAGAGAGAGAAAGAGAGAGAGAGAATTATTTATACTCCCTGTCTGGTGCATCATTATTTTTCATCTGTGTGAAAACAAAGTGTGGGTAGGCAAGGTCAGAAGCCACGCTCAACAAATGTGCAGATCCAGGATTATCAGCCCGTGCATTAGGGAGTGGAGAGGAGGAGTACATGAGGGAGGGAGGCTTGGAGTGTGGCAGGGAGTGGAACTGAGATTGCACGAGGGAGGGAGACTTGGAGTGGTGGTAGGGAGTGGAGTACAGGAGGCTTGGAGCGGTGGCTGGGAGTGTTCCTCTCTCTCTCTCTCTCTCTCTCTCTCTCTCTCTCCACTGAAGCATAAAACATACATAATGGCATATGTATTGCGTCCGTTACCTCAGTGGAACGGTTCGGTATTAACAATTGTCCTGTGATTTTGCTCAAGGAAAAAATAAAATGCAGCCTGAGCGGTAAAGTGCATAGTTGTGAACGATACAGATGCCTGGTGCTGTATGGGTTTCACTGTATTTCGGTCAGAGTTCACTAAGTTTAATGCAGCGCGGAGGCTGCACTGGGACTGGGAGAGTCGAGGCAACGCAGTTGTGATAATCAACCTCGGAACTGCCCTGTCCCTCCCTCCTTTCATCTCTCTCTCTCTCTCTCTCTCTCTCTCTCTCTCTCTCCCCTTTCTTTTCCCCCTCCAACCCCTCATCCTCCCTCCTTTGCTCCCTCCCATCCTACACCTTTCCTATTTTCTTCACTCCTTCTCTCTTTCCAACCTCACCCACTCCAACCTCTTTGATCTCCCTCTCTCCCTCTCTCTTTCCAACCTTCCTCCAACCCTGTTCCCTCCCTCTCCATTTCCAACTTCCCTCCAACCCCTTCCCCTCCCTCCAACCCCTTCCCCTCCCTCCCTCTCTTTTGCTCCTACTGGACGCTTTCTTTCCAAAAACTGGAATGCATTTCCCCGGACAAGTCGTTCTTATCTTCGTTCATTTCATCCATATTTTACTTTCACTCAGAGTCAGGTCACACTTAACCGCTGTTTACATTTAATTTTTCCCTCATTTTTCTAGTCTCTCAAACGTTCACAGAATACCTCTCTCTCTCTCTCTCTCTCTCTCTCTCTCTCTCTCTCTCTCTCTCTCTCACACACACACACACACACACACACACACACACACACACACACACAGGTGTATATGTACTGGTCACAGTGATGGGAGGTATACAGGATCAACAATGGGTCACCAACTAAACAACAATAAGCGAGGGCACATACGGCAGCTGGGTAAAGGTTCACCCAGATGACGTCCTTCACCCCTCACAGTGGCAGGGTTGATGTTTGTTGCTAATGGTGGTGGGTAATGGTTCACAAGGATGACACCTCTGATCCCTCACTGTGGAAAAGTTAATATAGGTCCTTGGTCCTTTGGGGGGAGGTGATGAGAAGAGAAGTAATGCACCGGTACGTGGTCTATTTCGTGTATACCTGTATATCTTTTTCGTTGAGTATGCATCAATATACGTCTGTTTATTTATACTTGTTTTCTTTTATGACTGTAGAGGTAAATGTGCCTTTGCTGTGTATGTTCCCTTTGCAGCAGCGTAAATATCTGCTTAGAAGACACTTACTTCTTTACGACTGGTATTTTCTCCGCCATATCAGACCCACTACTGATACACTGCGACCTCTTTATCTAAGGTCACTCTTCCCTCCCGCTGTTGCTTTTCCTTTCTTTGGTCTGGTTTGGGGAAGGGAGCAAAATTTGGTGTCAAAAGGTGAGGTGAGAGGAAAAAGTGTGCAAATACTGTCCTGACTCATGTACACCCACCAGATATTAATTACAGATGAATGTCAAGGTAAAGAGAGGCCAGGTGCTGTGGTGTGCGGGAGAACTTAACCTGTATAAAATTCATGTCTGGGGTCATCTGATGCTTCCACACCACTAACAATGAGGAAAGGGAGGAGATGGATGGAGAGGGAGAGAGTCAAAGGCGAATGGGGGAAATTAGAAGGGGTGGATGAGGTGGCAAACTGGGGAGAAGGAATGAGACGAATGGGTGAAGGAAAAGAAGGGGTCATTAGGTGGGAGGGAATGGGGAAAGATATACTAAAATGTGTGTGTGTGTGTGTGTGTGTGTGTGTGTGTGTGTGTGTGTGTGTGTGTGTGTGTGTGTGTGTGTGTGTGTGTGTGTGTGTGTGTGTGTGTGTGTGTGTGTGTGTGTGTGTGTGTGTGTGTGTGTGTGTGTGTGTGTGTGTGTGTGTGTGTGTGTGTGTGTGTGTGTGAAGTGACAGTTACCAAGATGAGATGGAGCTGCTGTGTGAAGACTAGATGCCTAAACGGGTATGCAGGTGTGATGACGAGAAATGACTGGCGGGGTGAACTTAATCAACATACTCCACCATCATCACCATCCAAATCCTACACAACTTCAAAGGAGGGCCGGGGAAGTGAATGATAAATAAGTGGGTGAAGGTTGGGGGATGAGTTAACTGGTGTGCTCAAAATTTTCAGTATGATCCATAGAACACTTCATCGCCTGGCTCAAGTGCTCCTTTCATCCACATTAGGACTGCCCGACTAGACATCAGGAGACGCACATTGGAAAACCAACCTTACTGAAGTCTTTAGAATATGTCCGGTAAACCAAGACCTCAAACCCACAAAAACGTAGTGACACCTTCCTTGATAAGTAGCAGAAGACACAAACACCCAATACTTCTTTAAAAATGGCGTCTGTGTTGGGACTAGACAACTCTTAGAGCTTTCAGTAACAGTTGTATTTATAACGGCTTTACGGGAAAAGAATTCATTTAGCTTTTTCTCGTTTGGCCTTTCCGTCCCAGCAGCGTGGAATAGTTGCCATTTGGTCTATACTGTCCGCCGCCTTCATCTGCCAGTGTAAACAGGAAGGCCAGTTTATGCTGACGTGAGTGTCTTGATGAAAGTGTTTTGTCAGGAAAGGTAAATACTTATGGGTGGTGGGGTACAACGTGGCCGCTGCGGGAACCCTCACTGTTTACAAGACACCTCAGAGTTGATGTAAATATTGGTTAGTAAGTCTTTTATCTCCATATACGCACACGGACTATGATGCCAACTACAACCACTCGGAAACAGGAAAAAAGTTAGTCCTCTGGTGAAATCTAGACATAACAGGTGTAAATAATGGATGTTTAACACAGACCCATGTTGACATTTGTATTAGTGTTTAATGCCATATGAAGACAAGAGCGAGAGACTAACCAGCATAGGGTATGAGAGTGGGATGGTTCGAGGGTGAGGGCGAGAAGCCCGAGAACAAGGTGGAGAGATAGAGCAGAGGAGCATATAAGGATGGATGGTGCTTCGTGGAAGACGTCGTTACTAAGAAAGGACACAAAGGCCTGGACGTGATACAAGGTAGGAGTGAGCTGGTGGGAGACGTGTGGTGTGCAGGGTCAACAACGTCCTCTGTCAACCTCACCTCCACAAACACACCACACGAACTTCAAATATTTAATGTATCACACTGTGACAGCCAGACACGTAAAATCCAAATACAGAAAAATAACTAACTCTCTGGCTGCATAGGGTTTTTCTACAATTAAGGCAAATGGTTTCCTGCAGACCAGGAAACCATTTACTACACTGGGTGGTAACCATATAACCAAATTATGGTGCCTGGTGGTTTAGTGGGTAATTAAGGCGCTCCAATCAGATTGAGCCGGTGAAGGTTTATATCCAAGGAGTGGTTGGAGTTTATTCCTCACGTAATGCCACTCAGGGATGAGTGTGGCTGGTTACTCTCATCTTAAAAGTCGGGACCAACTTGCCTAACCCCGGGCTCCTACGCTCCTTATGTGGCAATGTAGGATTGGATGATGGATGGATGGATGAATATCGTCTGGAATTAACTTGCATTAAATCGCTTAAAGTTGACGACAAAAAAATGTCTTCAAATACCGGAGTGCAGGAGTCAAATGGAGGAAATAAAATGGAGTGGATGGGAAGGAGAAGATACGGATAGAGGGCACTGAAATAGAACTGAGAGGTGGGACAGGGTAAAGTGTAAAGACTGGAATATCAGTCCTGGGAACAACTAAGGATGATTCTCTGCAGCACTCTCGTCTCTCCATACTTACACCAACACAAAACTCAGACGTTCAGATCTTAAGGGTTTCGGCAGCAACATTTGTGCAGTTCTGGAGTGCCTAGGTAACAGGGTAATATATACTGGTTGTGCAGGGAAGGTTGTGTCAGGGAGTGGAGAGGCCTGGAGTGTTGGCACACAGACCCTCGTCACCACAACCACCAGTTGCCACATTTTCTTGGTATTTACCGCACTTGAAGCCTTGCCTGAGTCCACACGCCAAGCACTCCAGCATGTCAACTCACACACACACACACACACACACACACACACACACACACACACACACACACACACACACTCTCTCTCTCTCTCTCTCTCTCTCTCTCCCTCCCTCCCTCTCTCTCTCTCTCTCTTGTCAATGCAGCACTCGACACAGGAAGAGCATGCATTAGACTCAGCAACATAATAAAATCATATCTTCAAATTTCTTCCATCAGCACCTGAGATTCTATGTTGCAAACGTGATACCAAAGGTCCACTCCTCCCCTCACCACACTACTACCTCTCTTTGAGCTGTCACTCACCACCACCCTCCCTCATGTGTTAGTCATGAGTGACGCTTCAGTGTGATGCGTTGTCTAAATTTCACGGCTGGCTGGTTATACGGGTGGAAGGGGCGGGAGTGAATTATTAATAATAACCAGGTGGAGTGTGGACACAAGGTGGTGGGAGGAGGTAAATGTGAGAGGTTGAGAGGGAGGCTGTGTGTCAGGAAATCCCACAAGATTCTAGGCTTGTTTTCCTTTCCATCTTTTTTTTTTTTTTTTTTTTTTTTGAGCCTGAGGAGATGACATACTTGAAATCTGCATCATCTCCCATATTACGGCAAGACTAAGTTTCAGTCAGATAATTTTTGTCACAATGATATGATATTTACGAGAATATTTTCTTACTTATTTAGGTATTTCCTCCTTAACAACAAAACTCTTATTATATTTAAACTGAGATAAAGTTGGCTACACACTTGAGGAAAATATCTATCTTTACAAACACGGAATAATGTTTTCGAAATTTCACCACCACCACCACTTTTCCCGCCACCTGGTGTAATGTTGGTCTCTAGCGGTACTCACGTCATAAAGAGCCACCCAGTTACCTGTGACTTCTCCATCTATCTGTCTATTGCCAGACGCCTTAATCCCGTAAGGGGTGGCCACAATCAAATCGCCTCCCTGACACCCTGTCCCCCTCCATTTCACTGTCCTGCCCCCAGCTCACACACTCCCTTTAAAAAAAAAAACTTGCCAGTCAACAGCAACCTACGCCTTGACGACACCACCAGTTACTGCTGTAGGGTCGGAGTGCCTCAAGGTCGACATATATCTGATCAGATCATACTTTCTGAGGCATCTAAGTCGTTAAGCCAAACGACGAATCATTAAGTGGCGTTTATATCTGCATAAACACCAAACCGACCTCCAAACTGATATTTAACGCCTTGTTTAAGACCTGAGACCGGGTTAGACACATCTGTCTGTTACCAGGACTGCTGATCATCTACAGTATCGGGATATCTATCGATACTCATATATCTAACCATCTATCTATCGATCTATCTATGTAACCGATGTCTGGCGTCGTATTCTTTAAGAGATGACTCTCAAACAAAAAAAAATCACGATATTCTGGCCCTGTTTAGTGATGACCATTCCTCCCAAGATATACTATTATCCCTGAAAATCCAGAGCCTCATTCTTCCATCTTTTTCTTAGTGTCTTTTCATCTTCAACGACACACCACCCTTTCATGTATAGTCACACAGCCTACCTCTTTCATTCAACCCCATCCTCCTCGTTCACACACTCATTTAGGTTAATCAGCTTCTCACTCATCATTCATTCCGCATGGCCAAAGCTTTTCCTCTTCGTAAATATTGCCGGAAGAGGGCACAGACCAGCAGAGTGGCTTAGGGGAAGTAGTTCCCTCCATTTTGGGCATCACTTCATGAGCACTCCCAGAATTTAAGCCCTTAATTAACCTAATACACGACATAAAAGAATTTAAAATGACTGATTTTGACTGAACTAGGGCTAAATTGACTTACAGGGTCAGAACATGTCAGATACGAACTAGAATAACCGAACTGGATCCACTCTAACTACCTATATACTGTACTCCCTGCGTCTCGTAAAAGGACGGCTGAAAGATATGGGAGTGGGGGAGAGAGTGCTTCAGATTCTTAAGAGTGACTCTCTTACTCACCACATGTTAAAACAAATTCCCCCCCCCCTCTCTCTCTCATCTTACTTTATAATTTATCATTTCATAGTTTTTCTCTTCTCATTTTTAATCCTATAAAATATTCCGTTTTTTAAGATTCTTTTCATTCTCTTAACTAATTTTCTCACAACTGTCTCCACCTCACATTCGTTTCCTTTAATGTTCAAAATTCCTTCTCTTCACTCTTTTCTCTCTGCCACTTTGGATATTCTCTTATTCGTGTATACAGTATTTTTTTTTTATTAGTCTGTTTTTTCATCTCTCATCACATCACCCTCATTCGCCATAGCACATGCAAAGGCCACATCACTGACTATAAACACAGGATGGCAGTCTGTTTACGAGTTGCCCGCGACCCTCCGTCTCAATGCACTGAAAGGCGGAACGAAAGCTTAAGTGTTGGCCTGTGTGATTCCTTAGGTTTTGGGTGGAATGATATCTTGCTGTTGACGTTCATGGTGTGTGTGTGTGTGTGTGTGTGTGTGTGTGTGTGTGTGTGTGTGTGTGTGTGTGTGTGTGTGTGTGTGTGTGTGTGAGAGAGAGAGAGAGAGAGAGAGAGAGAGAGAGAGAGAGAGGGAACTGCAAATTACCTACGTCCTGGAACAAAGGTGACCAAATAAAGAACTAGGTGTGGCAAGGAACACATACAGACTTGGACCAAATGGAGTTAGTCAGGTGAGGCGGGTCACTGAGGGGGCTAGACAGGTGAGTTAGGGGGCACTGGACGTGAGTGAGAGGTTGCCGGGCACTACACATAACACCAAAGGATCCTGTATTCTAGTCGGTTGAGGAAGCTCACTAAATCACACACATAAATCCTTCCAATATCACTACACTGCATAAACAACGTACAAAAAAGATAATAACTAGCCATATCCAAAAATAAATCGCTAGGGAAGAGGTATCAGGGAGCTTCCTTAACCGGCGCGAATACGAGTCCTGATGTGACGAAAGCATGGGGCAGACACATCACCGAGGGGCAGTAAAACAACGCCGCTTTCTCAGAGGTGTGAAAGGGTCGTAAATGGTGGTGGTGGGAGGATCCCACGGGTGATAGCACCGCCGCCGCTCCTATAAACTCATGGACCTGATCACTGCATCGGTCCAAGGTGTCAGGGACAGGGTGGTATTCGCATATCAATCACAGCGCCAGGATGTCCAAAGGAAGGAGGGAGAAGGAGAGAAGGCTGACTGGATGTAATATGTGTCGGAAGAAACTTTTTATATTACCGGCATGCCCGCTATCAATGGCATTCATGTACAGTCAGTGGCTTTACTTACAGCTAAAATACAAGCTTTAGGAGACCGCAAACGTGACTACGACTATGACGGCGAGTTAGTCTTGATAACAGCAATGACGACGACGGCGATGGCAACAAGGACGACGATGATTACGATGATAAAGCTGATGATAAAATGAAAATGTATGGAAGAGACACTGTTCAGCCGGACACACACACACACACACACACACACACACACACACACACACACACACATTCTCTCTCTCTCTCTCTCTCTCTCTCTCTCTCTCTCTTTCGTGTAAGAGGGTCCAAGAAGGTGGTGTGTGACTGTGTGTGTCTGCCTGCGCCTGTCTCCTCCATGGCCTCTGTCTTTTAAGTCTGCCTGTCAGTCTCTCTGTGTGTCTGCCTTTCTGTCTGGTTAGTATAGTCGCGGCGCGCGACTCTGGGGTTGTTATTATCGTGCCCTAGCAACCTACCATTCAAAAGTGCATCTGATTTCGTGTATGAGACGCATGTGATTGTGTATATGTTCGTGTATAGTAATATTCGTGTATAATATATTCGTGCATAATAATATGATTCGTGTATAGTATGATACGAAATTGGACGCACTTTTGAATGGCAGGTTGCCAGGGTACGATAATGACCTCAGAGTCGTGCGCCGCGAATATAGGTAATGAAAGGTGACAATACAATGAATTTCAATTAAAACGAAATAAATAATCTAAAAAAATGACAAGACTGTTCCAGAATAAAAAAAAAAAAAAAATCACACGAATATCATAAAAGGGTGGCTATTAGGTAAATAACTGTAGACGCGAGATAAATTACTAAAAAAAAAAAAAAGCAATTAGAGAGGAAAGAGAAATTTGAACAAAAGAAGACTGTAAGGCAATCAATAAATGCAATAACATGAAATGGCAGAAAACTACCCCTCTTCCTGCCCTTCTTCTCAACTTTTGCGTACCTCCTACCTCCTTTCCTTGTCTCTACTCCTCCCCGCCTCCCACACCTCCCATATCACGCACCCACCAAACCCATACTTCAGGAGGCGACTGATTAATTCCAAGGGGCGGTCAGTCTATTGGCATAAACATCAGTTCTCAATCTCCATTTTGTCTTCCACTTAACTCTCTCACTCGCCATCGTTATCTACGACTTCAACAGCACAGACAAGGGCAGTAAGGTCTAAAAAGCAAAATAAACCACTTGGAGCCTGGTGTTAGGGAGCATTCATAGTCGACGGGAATACGGGCCGATACGTTTTTACTCATTTTTCCCTTTTCACCTCTCTTCACTCAGCTCGCGTATTATTCTTCATCTCTCATTTTATCACTTACTTCACTCAGTTCTCTCTGTCATTCTTCATCTCTAACCTAATCACTCTCTCCTCATTCAGTTCTCAATCATATCACTTAAACACTCTCTCCACTCAGTTCTCTCCATCATTCTTCATCTCATTTGATCACACTCTCTTCACTCAGTTCTCTCTATCATTCTTCTGCTCTCATTTTATCACATTCCCTTCACTCAGTTCTCTCCATCATTCTTCACCTCTTATTTCATCTCTCTCTCTCTCTCTCTCTCTCTCTCTCTCTCTCTACTCAGTTATTCTTCGTCTCTCACTATCACCCTCTCTTCACCCACTCCCAACGTGTCTAGTCATTAGGAAGGGAAGACTGTCGTGATGGTGGTGGTGATGGCTGCTAATTGGTGCCAAATAAGTCTCCCTTACTCGCTAATTCCAGTGGGCTTTATTACCTGTTGGCGAGATAAGGAGTATTTTTATCCTTTTATGACGACCCACCGCCAAAAAGGAATCTCCTTGCTTTTTTGTTGTGTAAAATGTCCGCATCGTGAAGGTTGTAACGTGCTTGTGTTAAATACTGAGCCCTAGCCGACGTAAGATTCGTCAAAATCCATCATGTCTATCTTACACTGCAAGCCTGTGGTGGAGGGATAAGTATTGTACGCCTAATATGGTATACGCTGAGTTAAAGGAATGAAAAATACTACTCATGTATTCAAAGCCAGGAAAAAAAAAAAAATGCCGACGTAGAGTGTTGGTGCCTCTCTCTCTCCATCAAACCCTTAATCCCTTCAAAGCATTGAAAGCTTCTCCACATTCTCCCTCGCTTCCACATCGTCCCACTCCTCATTCTCTACCCGTCCCTCCACCGGCTTCCCTACCCCTCAGATAACATCGTATTCCCCTTTCCACTTTACCATGATCCCACTCAAGCCGAAATCACAGGCCACCATTTCCCCCGCCATATCGCCTCCTCTCTACTACCAGTGCATATTTATCTTTATTGCTTCGTCACCGACTTCGGTTATGTTAAAGCTGAGAAAACTGAGTCACTCAGAATCGCTGTTCCAATCAAATGTTTCTTATCGTTCTGGTTTATCACTTCCTCGTTTGCTTTACTGAGGCTTAGGAATTGGGCTGAAATGAAGTGACATACCTTTTCTTTACTGTACGACAGCCTTTTTAGATTATATAACGGTGTAGCATACTGTGCTACTTCATGGGTACAGAATGACGTTGCTCCCGAGTCTAATTTTGCATAAGCCTGGGAGATCGAAATCTTAATGGCGGCAATAATGTGGGGTGTGGGCTATAATCAACGCACATCTTATTTCTGCCATTACCAAACTTGACAGGATCTCGGGTACCTTCTCCTGGAGCTTTATTAACAGGATCTCGGGTACCTTCTCCGGGAGCTTTATTAACAGGATCTCGGGTACCTTCTCCTGGAGCTTTATTAACAGGATCTCGGGTACCTTCTCCGGGAGCTTTATTAACAGGATCTCGGGTACCCTCTCCGGGAGCTTTATTGAGCCACACCTTCCACGGCACATCTCATCGTCGCTAGTTAGCATATAATAACTTCGATACTCACATCTTTCTTGCAGGGCTCTGACGACGCAAGAAAACCGAGACGAAAATAAACCAGACTTGTAGCACAAGTGACGGAGAAATTAAGAACTAGGAAAAAGAAGAACAAAAAATCCCATACTGGGGAGAGAGTGAACACTGACAAGAACGAAGGGTAATGAGAATAGTGGCTGGAGAAAGAAAATTGAACATCATGCGAAAAGTAATGACGTGAGATAAGGGCTGAAAGATTACTTCAGTACCTTCTCCCCCCCCCCCCCGGTGGCTGCAGAAGAAAGGGCAGCGGGACAATGTAGATGCTTGCGTTGTGGGTGGCAGATGAAGGGGGGGGGGAAACGAGGACCTGGTATTTAGTCGTCTGTTAATCTCATCGTTACCAGTGGTACGTTCTTGGAGGAGTAAAATCGCCTTCAACAGCAAAAATAATTATAAAGAAAATCATTATAATAAGCATGTTACTGGGGACAGGCTAGTTCCTTTACTATATCAAGCCAGTTCTCATAATGGATAATTCACTAATTCATCTTTCAGTTCAGCCATCATTGTTGCCCTTACGTGCTGTCGAACAGTAAATCCTACACATGGGAATAAATGCAGTGGATTACAACAATCTTGATTATATCTCCTTAATCTAACCTTCATCCTATACTCAATACAGTGTAGGTTTCATTATGCACTGAACTATGGTTGTGGCAGTTATGTGAAAGCTAAAGTATTTATATTTGCCGAGTGGTTATATCGGTGCCACCACGTGAAGGCTTCCCTTTCCAGCACCAGATAACAGTGGTGATGAACTGATAGAGAGGTCTGCTGGAGTCTTTTCACTGTCTTGGCCACCAAAGACATGGTATGGGACTGGGTGTTTGCCAGTAGACAGACAGATATGGAAAGGTTTGATGTGTGTATTATTGGATATTCTGTTGGGGCATCTCTGCATAAACTCTGGAATTAAACGCCTGGCAATAAACAGATAAAAGACATGCAAAGGGTGTGATGTGTGTCTTAATGAAGGTTTGGTCTACTAGATTGTAACATAACTCACGGCCTCAGACTCGCCTGCAGCGCGCCCTCCCAACCCGGGTATTTGGTGAGCGATATCCCACTAATGTTCCGCTAAACACACCCTGCGCTGGCTTCCTCAGATATCAGTATAGCCAACCAGCCACTGGGTATGTCTGACAAGGAGGCACTTCCATTAAAAAAAAAAAAAAAAAAAAAAAAAAGTCCGTGGGAAGCATTACAGAGAAGGCAAAATCAGTCTTTAGTCAACCATTCTGAGGTCAAGACTCCAGTGTATATCAGTTTCTTACCTGTTCTTTTAAGGGTATAGCAGCCAGATGAAAGTTATTACACCTTTTTTCATGCCGCTTTCCTTGTTATTTTGCTATCCCATCTTCTTTCGTTCCGCCCTCCTCCTGAGTTTGTCCTCTCCCTCCTCTCACATTTGTAATACATTTTGCAGTCCACATCCCCTCCCTCCCTCCCACACTTGTATCTAATTCTGTAATCCACATCCTTACCTTTCATCTAACTTAGCTCATCCAAACATATATCTCCCAACCTGTTATTTATCTGCCAATCTTTACATCTTTTTCCTTTTCACACACTTTTTCTTCCTCTTAACATTTTCTTGACTTACCTCTCTTCCTCTCTAACCTTTTTCTAACCTTCCCCATTACCTCTTCTCCCGTACTGCTTATTTTCCATTTCTTTTCTCTACTGTCTCATCCTTTCTTTTCCTGCTTTCATTCCGTGATGATAAGTAGTGATAGAGAGGCTTGTAATAGCGAGAGGAAGTGCTTATATAGGGGTTTGGGTTCGTATTCTTGTCGGTTAAGGTGTCAGGACTGTAAAATATCTTAATACATAATAACCAGCAACATACACAATATAGTCTAGAGGTTAGGTCAATGTCAAACCTAGGGGCCAAAGGAAGTGACGTTAGCACCTCTCCAGAATGTCTCACACCAGCACAATAGCCCACAAACAGCGCCTCGTGACCATACACACACACATGCTTCTAGAACATTTCAACAACAGTACAGTATAGCCCCCGTGACACGATCCCTGCTAAACGAGAATGTAGGAATCAGAGATCAGAAGGGGGATGGCAATCGTAGCGAAAGGTTGGCAGAGAGAGCGAGACAGGGAGGTAGCTAGCGGGACTCTATACTTCACTCGTGTGTGAGAGACTGTTAATATTTCCAAGACAAATAAAAATAGTTAATATTTCCAAGACAAATAATAATAGTCCCATACTAATCTTTACCTCTCCTGTCATTGCATGACAAAGGGAACGAATATTATCTACTTACAAAACTAGTCACGTATAACAATCGCTCGTCCACGAGTCTAATATATGTATAACTGATCTACAAAACACACTACAAGAAGCTATGAAGTTTCTACAAGATATGGTGGCAGCAGAAGTACGAACCTCGTCTTCAGTTCTACAGTGAATTCCTACAAAATACAAGCTACGAGTCTACAAGCCTACAAGCCGACGAGTCTACAAGCCTACGAGTCTACGAGTGTACAGTTGAGTCTACATTATCAAGATAGAAAACAAACAATACCTCTTACACCAAAAACTCACAACCAGCTCCTGACAGTATGCTCTCCAACCCCCCTTCCGTCTCCCCGTTCATCACATAGATGCAGAGGTGAAGAGGTCACCAATGCCTTGCCAGTAGTTTAACAAAATATTGATACAAACAATCTTCCAATTTCTATGACAAACCAACGAACTACAACCATCTACGCTCAACTACAAGTAACAAGTCTACGAGTCGTCTCTATAATCTTCTACTCGCACCTACAAGTAGCGACATTCTTCATCCCACGAGTAAATCACAAGAAAAAAGGACCGAGAATTGAGAAAGAAAAACAAAACAAACAAACGAAAAGCAAGAACACAGCAACAACCACCAGACCACCGCCTTTCTCTCCATCCGCCCCCTACCTCCACCAACCTCCACCGCTGACGCAGGAGTGCGAGGTCAAAACGACGACAGCAAATACCAGTGGTGGGCAGCGCAAACGAAGAAGAACCTTGCGCAAGCGCAATGCGCAATCCACAGTTCACTACCTTGCGCAAGTGCAAATGCGCAATCTGACAAATATTTAGCTTGCGCAATGTCACAAAGCGCAAGCACAAACCATTTGCATATAGTTTTGGGAATTACTGAAAAATATTGAGTTATTAAAATAAAACAGCATACCTACTTTTATTTATTATTATTTTCTATTATTTGTAATTTGCGCAAGTGCGCAATCTAATATTTAGCTTGTGCAATGTCGCAAAGCGCTAGCGCAAATCATTTGCATATATTTGTGAGAATTACTGGAAAATATAAATTGGTATAATTAAATAAATTACTAAATTAGCAACCTACCCACCACCTGCGGTGACTGAGGTACAGTACAGTAGATCATTGTCTGGGAAAAACAGCCTATATTTACCAAGGCATTGGCAAAGATCACGTGATTACTGTATCATCAACTCTCTCTCTCTCTCTCTCTCTCTCTCTCTGACAGAGGAGGAACGGAATGGAGATTAAGAGAGAGAGGAAGGAAGGAATGGAGAATAAGAGAGAGAGAAGAGGGACGAAGTTTATGCCTTATCTCCTCACTCAAAGGGACGCCCCTTTGCCATTCCCGTATTTATTCTCTCTCTCTCTCTCTCTCTCTCTCTCTCTCTCTCTCTCTCTCTCTCTCTCTCTCAGAATAATGCTCTTTATCTCTCTCTCTCTCTTGTCTTGTCAAGACAATTTATTTAATAATTCAATATAGATATACAATAGCATATGTAATTCGTTACAAAAAATAAAACAATCATGAAAACAGAGTATTTAAATCAAATATCCACAGCCTAATAAATCATTAGCCTAATAAATTATTAGGCTGTGGATATTTGATTTAAATAGTATGTTTTAATGGTTTTTGTAAGGAATTGCATATGCTAATCTTAATAAATAATGTATATTTATTACTATTTACTAATAATAATAATATTTAAAATATTAAAAATACATTATCTCTCTTGAAGCATATTAAAAATGCTACTACCCCCTTCCCTCCCGCCTTCCCCCACCAGCACCAACCCACCCTCGCGACCCGCCCCAACCTTCCCCATCCATTGTCCAGCCATGCGGGAAGCTCCCAAGACCACGTGTCCCCTGGAAGACCAAATGTCCCTCGGATTGCGCAGTGCGCAATCCACAGGGCAGGTGTGCAAGCAAGGTGAGCAAGCGCAAATTTAGTTGTGCGAGCACAATTAAGCTTGCGCTTGCGCACCTGCCTTTTCATGTGCGCAAGCACAAAATTACGCATGGTCTCGTGCGGTGTGCAATGCGCAAACGATATCACCGAGCGCAAGGGTGCGCACTTGTGCTTTGCGCAAGTGTTTTTGCACCTGCCCAGCACTGGCAAATACCAACCCCATATTCTCATCTCATCTTACTCGCTCATCTTCACTCAAGTTACTCGTTGCTACTCATTTACTCACCACAGCTACCAGTGTGGGAAGTCGATGTCACCACGCGTTTGCTGAGACGATGGCGTCAATGAACTCGTGTGTGACACCACCTCTCACCACCACTCACACCATTCCCACCACAGTAAAAACTAGTGAGTTACATAGTTACTTCATTTACGCAAGACACAGTGGTAGACGACACTTGCACAAACATATAAAACTTGCTGTATAATTACAACTTAAATACATATACCTACTTCAGTTACTGCATAATTCAATCATTAAATACTTGCACTAACAATAAATATTCTACACTGTATATATTCATTCATTTACTACAGCATTTATTTACTACCAACGAGTGTTGTCATTTATACCTACATAAAATACGTGTTTCATACATACAGCTATACATAATTACATCTACAAAGTAATAATGAAAATATACTATCACAGTTACTCAGTGAGCGATTAAAAGAACTGTATTAAACATTTATTAATTAAAGCTACCTAGTGGAAACAGACAAATTACAAGGAAAGCCTAAAAAAAAAAAAAAAGGCCAATACAAATGACATTAGCAAGAATGAACAACATCTTCCACACAATAGTGAAGACAAAGATTTCCACACATTGCTGACACACATATTGCAAGTGAACAACAAGTCAGTGTATATAGTTAATACTGTATATAGTGTATATATGATTTTTATATAAAATTACAAAATATAGGGCTATATAATATTTTCAATAATATCTGTGCAATATAAACTAAACCTTAACCCGTCACGTCCTGAGGTTTTCCGCACCTCCGACATCCTCCAGTCCCGAGGTATTTTCGAAAAAAAATTTTTTGGCTAAAACCTTCGCTTTTGGTGAGAAACATCGAAAATTCATAGAGAAAGCACTCACCTGAGGTTTAAAATACCCAATCCAGGTAGGAGTTCCTCCTTACCTGACTGGGTTTTCTAACATGCTGGCACCAAAGAAAACAAGTTCTATGGGAGGGTAACTATTTTATCCACTCATAAACGGTATTTATTTATTTACTTGGTACGAATGTATATGTAGTATGAGAGTATATTGATTTTCAAGCAGTAATAAAGGCATTATAAGCATTGTTTCACTCACTAACTAATCACCATACCTGACCTTTTTTTGCCTCATTACCTGATCATTATTTCTGGCTGTTTCTTCTTCTAATGCTATGTAAACATTGTACTCCACACTGTCATCGATTGGGGAATCACTCTGGCCCTGAATATCTTTATTAGCCAGGTCACTGGTAACAGGTGAATTGCCGAGACAATGGCGTGAGGGGGGGAGGGGGGAGGTTATGCGGTGTAAGGCATTGTCCCTGCTTGGCATCTTGTAGGGGAATAGAGGAAGGTGTCCCGTGTATACATACGAAAAATCATGCGCGAAAATTGAAAATTGTGCAAATTAGGGACCTTGCAATTGCACGATGTACTGGTACGTCGCCGGGACTGGCAAATGCAAATCGTTGCAACGTACCCATATGTCGACGGGATGGGGCGGGTTAAAAAAGGGTCCCAAGGGAAATAACCAGCAATTATGCAACCTTGGACAACACCGAAAAAGCGTAGACAAACGAAGAAAAACAAACTATAGAAAAATCAATACATACCTGCACCAAAAAAAAAATATATATATATATATAGTAGGATCACATAACAAACGAATGAAAATAGGTGTAAGTGTTACTACCAATGCCAAAATACCACATAAACTCCTTCTATAATTGAAACAAAAAACAAATTGCTGTTCTCCATGAGCCAGTGGCAAGGCACATCAAGTGCTACAATTACGTAATGACAAACGATTGCACTTTTTTTTTTATGTGTCTGACTCTGGAGAAAGGCGTCAGTGCCTATATCTCGGGGTCAGCAGCCTATCCCAAGGCCCAGTAGTCCTCCTACACCTCCATATGTCACCACTTTGGCGCTAACACCCACCGTCCAAATTGAATACATGCTAAGGCTGTCTCATACAGGACTGGTGTATTGGTATTAGCGGGGGTACTTTTACAACATGTCAGCGGGTCATCTGGCAGATCAGGAAAGTCTGTTTTATGAAATTCAAATCCTTAAACTGTTCCCTGCCCCAGCCAAGATTCGAACCTGGGTCCATCAGACTGCAGGCCGCCTCTCTACCGATTCAGCCACCGCCTCCCCCAACACTCGTTACAATTATGTAACTACAAACGATAGGTAACAATTACAATACAATTATTAAGTAACAATTCATACAATGTTACACTTATGTATTACTACAATGTTGCAACAATATTAATGCGGTGTTATTACAATTATGTTACTCTTGTCACAATTATGTAACTATAAACGATATGTAACAATTACAATACAATTATGTACAATACAATTATTATGTAACAATACAATTATGTAACAATTCATACAATGTTACAATTATGTATTACAACTGTTCAATGTTAATACAATATTACTGCAATACAGTCCAATATTGCTACACTTATGTAACTACAAACGATATGTAACAATTACAATACAATTATGTACAATACATTTATTGTGTAACAATTCATACAATATTACTACAATTCTGTATTACCAGAATCATGACACAAGTTAGGTGAAACATTAGACATTACCAAAGGGATAATTCCATATGTAATGTTATGACCTAGCAGTATTACCATTGCACAATTATATGCTTATGTCTGTTATACATACACATCTTACAATATGTCATACAATAACCAATTTAACTATATTGCATTTGTTCAATTATGTATACAACTTGTTTAAAATTTTAGTAATATTACTGGATCACTGCAATATTAACACGAATATTATATCTATACAGTATTATAATCAATATTATGTATTAATAGAATAGCATATGTCAATGATGACCACTGTCAAAGGACAGCCAGTTGGCGTGACCGAGCAATGTCAGGACTGTAAAATATCTTAATACATAATAACCAGCAACATACATAATATAGTCTAGAGGTTAGGTCAATGTCAAACCTAGGGGCCAAAGGAAGTGACGTTAGCACCTCTTCAGAAGGTGTCACACCAGCACAATAGCCCACAAACAGTGCCTCGTGACCATACACACACACAGGCTTCTAGAAGATTACAACAACAGTATAGCCCATGTGACACGACCCCTGCTAAACGAGAATGTAGGAATCAGAAATCAGAGGGGGACTGGCGATCGTAGCGAAAGGTTGGCAGAGAGAGACAGAGCGAGTCTCAGGGAGGTGGCTAGCAGGACTCTACTTTATACTTCACTCGTGTGTGAGAGACTTTAATATTTCCAAGACAAATAAAAATAGTCCCATACTAATCTTTACCTCTCATGTCATTGCATGACAAAAGGAACGAATATTATCTACTTACAAAACTTCTCACGTATAACAACCGCTCGTCCACGACTCTAATATATTTATATCTGATCTACAAAACACACTACAAAAAGCTACGAAGTTTCTACAAGAAAGGAAGCTCCCTAACATCTGTTCTCAAACGATTCCTATTTAGATATGGCTGGTTAATATCCTTTTGTACGTTATTATGCAGAGTATGGCGATTCTGGAAGGTTTTATGCACCACAGAAGAGGACAGTAAAGCGTAATATGCAAAAAAAATCACTTATGAAAAGATGTTATGGAGCTCCCTTAACCCATGAAACTATGGGCCTTGGAATGGCAGGGGAGAGTAATGATAAAGGAGTTTGGAGTGGTGGAAGGAAATGGTGACTGAGGAACTTGGTGAGAGAGAATGGTAATAATGAGGACTGATGTGACGGGAGGGAATGGTGACAGAGGGTTCATGGTATTTGTTTAGGGTGACTGACCTGTAATGGAGTGAGTGTGTACTGTACTCGTAACAGCCTCCACAGAAGTCACACACCCAGACAACCTCCCACCGCTTGTCTTTATCACACTTTTTTCCAGGGTGTCAAATAGTTCCCTCCTCTGCCTAATTAAGCGTCAAGGCGAGGGGTCGAGTAGAGGATTGAATGGCCTCCTTTGACACCCAGTACGCAAAGTAACAATGTTCTCAGTCTGGAATGAGTCAAACACATGGTGCAAATCACGGATGGGTTAAGAAGGTTTGATTACCAGTGACCGCCACGGTGAATTTCCTATGCATTTTGGGGGAATGTTTAGAAAAGCCCTGTCTTGGGGATTTTACCAGTATATATTCTTCCTTGGACGTGGTTTTCTTGTCAGCGATTTGCCAAGGGTGTGTGGCGGGATGGGCAGCTGAGTACGTATCTGGCTCAGGGAAGATGGATGCCCCTGCCCTGCACAGTTCCGGGTCACTCTTGGGTGTGGTGCAGCATCCGATAGCCCACCAAAAAGGTAGCAGACGAGTGGTTACCATCGTCCAGTAGGTGCTACCATGAGAGTCACGTGGGAATAAAGCCCGGTGGCTGGCCTTGCACAGCACTCCCAGGCGGGGAACTCAATCACATTTACCAAGTAGTCGGAGTCCGGCTTGCACCTACTACTCATACATATCTCCCATACACAGCTCAACCTCTCGGGGACTATGCCTCCTTTTTCCTTGCACCTTGCCATGTGGAAGGACCTTGTTCTGACTTCACTGAGGCGCTGTCTGCCACAGGAAGGCGGTTGTTTGCTTGTGGCCGATGGGTCTGTTGGACAGCATAAATCGTAACAAGTGGGAGTGGATATGGCCACAGTCTGCATTCAGCAAGGGGCAGTGTCAACGCGGCAAAAGCCTGTGGCAGTACGGGGCAGAGTAGATATGGTAATGTACTGGGGCAGTGTTTCCCAGAACCCCAGGTCACAATAAAGCTGTTTATTCAAACCCGACGGCCAGGTCAACTACCCATGAGAGTAAGATGATGTTGCCGTAATCTCTTACTACCACCCACCTCGCACATATTTCCCATGAAGTCAGAAACCGACCTGGATAACAGTTTCTTTAAAGAGAATCCTGTATTAGATACAAAACCTGTTCTAAAGTTTTCTCACAGATGTTAATACACTTTCCTGGTGGCACATCCACGTAAGTTGGTGGAGTCTAAATCGATGACTGAGGCAGTTTAATTGGTGTGTGTTTACACAGGATTACACAGGAAAGCAAACAGCAACAGACCTTATGGTCCTGTCGAGGCTGCTTGTTAGAGAAAACTATGACTACAAGAACTAACTCTACATGCTGAAGGGTAAGGATAGCAAAGCAAGAAGGCTCCCCCCACCACCAAACTCTCCAGGAAAAAGTGAGAAAAAAACACCATGCAGCATGGAAAAACTGACATGGAAATTTTATAGGAAACACTGGAAAGGAATTGTCACATTCTATAATACTTTATCTATAAGCTACCCGATAGAGTAACCTGAAAGAGAAAGTAAACAAATCAAATAATAGTTACGGCATGACATTATAAACCGGTACATTGAGCTAATGGGAAGTCTGTGGACATAACGTGGAAACTACACAGTGCACAGTGTGGATGTTTAGGGGTGATGCGGCAGCCTTGCCTGGGTGCTTTTAAGGTAGGCAGCAGTCAATCAGGCCCTAGCTCCGTTTGCTCCACTGAAACAAGGAACTCTCCCATGTGGGACAAGTACACAAGTTTCATTCTGAAGTAGCGACCCCTGGTACATTAAAAAAATCCCAATGGTGGTCACTTGACTAACATGGACCCTCAGTGATCCACAGCCCATCACAGGTCGAAAGTAAGAGTAGTGACCGTTAACCCAGGGGTATCTGTGCAGATTCTAATCTGTGCTTATATTGCTTTCTTTGCATTGGGGAGATTGAAAAATATATAAGGCGGGTGTCTTAGATAAAAGGGGACTGCACAGTGCACCGTGAGGATGTGCAATGCACAGAGTGGATGTTTAGGGGTGGTGCGGCAACCTTCCCTGGCGCTTTTTAGGTAGGCAGCAGTCAATCAGGCAATAGCTCCGTTCACTCCACTGAGACAAGGAACTCTCCCATGTGGGACAAGTACACAAGTTTCATCCTGAAGCAGTGACCCCTGGTACATTAAAAAAATCCCGATGGTGGTCACTTGACTAACAGGGACCCTCTGTGATCCACATCCCTCACAGGTCAAAAGTAAGAGTAGTGACCGTTAACTCAGGGTTGTCTGTGCAGATCCTAATCTGTGCTTACTGTATATTACCTCATTTGCTTTGGGTAAATCGAAAAACGTATAATGACATGATGTGATGCTATGTTAAGTTTACGGGGTGTCCTGTAGACAAGAGGGGAATGCACAGTGTGGATGTTTAGGGGTGGTGTGGCAGCCTTGCCTGGCGCTTTTATGGTAGGCAGCAGTCAATCAGGCCCTAGCTCCGTTCACTCCACTGAGACAGGGAACTCTCCCATATGGGACAAGTACACAAGTTTCATCCTGAAGCAGTGACCCCTGGTACATTAAAAAAAATTCCGATGGTGGTCGCTTAACTAACAGAGACCCTCAGTGATCCATAGCCCATCACAGGTCGAAAGTAAGAGTAGTGACCGTTAACTCAGGGTTATCTGTGCAGATCCTAATCTGTGCTTATATTGCTTTGTTTGCACTGAATAAATTGAAAATGTATAATATCATGACGCAACACTATGTACGGGTACATTGTTTACGGGGTGTCTTGTAGACAAAAGGGGCATGAACTTACATGTACCATAGCTATAAAAGCAAGTTATTCAGACAGAAAATGAGTCAGCTGAGGATTCTCGTGCAAATACTCGTCTAATTTGTTTTTGAATGTCTCAATTGAGATACTGTTCACGGTATCTGAGGGTAATCTGTTCCAGATATTTACAGCTCTGTTAAAGAAGAAGTATTTTGATTCGTGGGATTGGAATCGCTTTCCCATAATTTTGCAGCCATTACTTCTGGTTTGACTCGACCGGTCTATATCAAAATATTTATTCATGTCTAAGTTGTCATATCCCTTCATGATTTTGAAAACTTCAATAAGGTCCCCTCTTAACCTGCGCTTCGTTAGGCTAAATAATTTAAGTTCTTCAAGGCGTTCCTCATATGGTTTGTTTCTAAGTCGTGGTATCATTTTTGTGATTCTTCGCTGAATTTTTTCTAATTTTTCAATGTCCTTTCTGTAGTACGGAGACCAAAATTGAACACAATACTCAAGATGGGGGCGCACTAGTGAGTTGTACAATGCAAGTATGACTTTTTCCGATTTAAACTCGAAAGTTTTTCCAATAAAACCCACTAACTTGTTTGCAGTTTTAACCGCATCTGTACACTGCTTGCTTGGTTTTAGGTCATTTGATATTATCACACCAAGATCCTTTTCACTGTCTGTACTTGATAACTGAATATTGTTCATTTTGTAATTTGCATGGACATTGTTACTTCCAATATGAAGTACTTTACATTTTTCTGTGTTGAATTTCATTTGCCATTTTTCTGCCCAGCTTGCTAAAGTATTAAGGTCATTTTGTAACTGCTGCCACTGTAATTTTGAAGTGACTTTACTGGTTATTTTAGTATCATCTGCAAAATTTGGATACTTTACAATTTAGACCCTCATCCATATCATTTATATAGATAATAAAAAGTATCGGTCCAAGTACTGAGCCTTGGGGAACGCCGCTGATCACATTACGCCATTTGAATTCCTTTCCGTTTATCACAACTCGCTGTTTTCGGTCTGAAAGCCAGTCTTGTAACCATTTTTGCGTATTTCCTTTTATTCCATGTGCTTCTATTTTTCTCACGAGACGCTTGTGAGGGACAGTGTCAAATGCTTTCTGAAAGTCGAGGTAAATTATATCTACTGCTCTTGAGTCATCGTATGATTTGTAAACATCATGGAAGAAGTCCAGTATGTTAGTTAAGCATGAACGACGATGTCTGAATCCATGCTGCGAGTCTTTCATTATATTATTTTCTTCTAGATAATTAACTATTTTATCTCTTATGATTTTTTCCATTAACTTGCACACTACTGATGTTAAGCTGATTGGTCTGTAATTTCCTGGGTGCGACTCATTTCCTTTTTTGAAAATTGGTGTTACATTTGCTAGTTTCCATTCGCATGGAACTTTCCCAGTACTTAATGATTTATTGAATAAGACAGAGAGTGGCATCAGTAACTCATGTTTTGCTTCTTTGAGAATTCTCGGTGATATTTTATCGGGGCCAGGGGTTTTGTTTATGTTCGTACTATTTATGGCTGAAAGGATATCGTTATTATGGATAGCATAGTTACTAAGGACTGTGCTATTTGCTTGGTTTGTGGGTAACAGTAGGTTTCTGGTGGTGTTTTCTACTGTAAAAACAGACGCAAAGTAATCGTTAAGAATGTTTGCCATTTCGACCTCATTTTCAGTGTGTTTGCCATTGTTTGTTTCTAGAGGACCTATTGATGTAGTCATAACCTTTTATATATAGGATGAGTCAAGGAAACGAAAGGCTTTTGTGGAAAGTGAAAGAACGTGTTGACTATTCTGCCTATCAGTTTCTTTTTCTTCTATTGAAACAGCGAGTTTGGATTCGATTTTAGAATTAATTAAGACAATAATTACAGTAAGACTGTATCTGAGATAACGACGACAAAGACGACGACGACGACGGCGGAAAGTGTAGCGTCTAGCTGTCTTTCAGTCAGTTGAAGCAACATACCGTACTGTCAACTTATTCTGGGTGCCATGATGATACCTTATACTGAGGTAAAGTATGCTATAAGATTTCTGAACATCCTTATTCAATCTCTGCTGAATAACCTAACAATGTGTTACACTAATTCTGAATACAAGATTAATTTATGTCACTATAGTCTTTAAAAAAAATGGTTGTAAATATGTACAAGGGAAGAGAAATTCAAAGAAGGGAAGAAGAGAAAGATGGAACTGTAAAACGTATCTGGTTTGATAAAGAAGTTATGTGCTGTCTCTTCCTCCTCTTATCTGTCTTTATGTGCATTTTTATCCCTTTCTGTTTCTCTGGGTTGTTTGACTGTCCATTTATCCTTTCTCAGGGTTTATGTTTCTTATCTCCTTTTCTATTTTGTTCTTTATCTGTTAACCTATCTCAGGATATCTGGTCAGCAGCACTCTGTACCCCCCCCCCTTCTCTCTCTCTCTCTCTCTCTCTCTCTCAAACCAGTGTTATCTGTATATACATAGCTCTCTCTCTCTCTCTCAAACCAGTGTTATCTGTATATACATAGTTCTGCACAAGTTCCGTCACCATAACCACCACCGTAATATGCATTTAGTTTCTGTACACACTTGCGTCTCCCTTTCTTCGCTAACTCTTTTACTCTTCCCTCCGTAATTAACGCGTACTTGCAGTTTTTCTCAGTTTTTCAGTCCCTTTTCTTTCTTTTTTTTTCTTTTTTCTTTTTTTTTTTATAAAATCTCACATAAATGGGTTCTCCATTACATTCTGCTGATTATTTAACGAATCTGACGAATATGTTCCTAGTTTATAGTTACGGTACTTCATCAACGTCTTCTACGGTGTATATTACAGTTGGCATACTGTACACTGTGATTTAGCACGTTTGATATAGTTTATTACCTTTTCTTCTACCAGCCTGCTTCTCTGTTATGTTAACAGAACAAAGTAATCAACAACTATAACATCTCCCATGTTACTGTTTTATTTATCGTCTGAACATCACTTTTCGTACCGTGTCTCAGTCAGTCTCTCTGTCTGTCCGTCCGACTGTGTAGGTTGTAATCTTTTATACCCTTCGCCTAGAAACATTGAACGTCAGAAGCTGTTGGTCATTTATAAAGCTAAAATTCGAATATAATGGTAATGGTCAGAAAACTGCAAGGAGATCTACCCCATAAGAGGGGTTGGCCCCCATCCCAGGAGCATTCTACTTTTATTTTCTCTTGTCCTTTTGCTTATCACATTTGTTTGGCTTTGGCCCGATTCATTCATCAACCTGATACCAAATTTCTGTAGTTTTTCACTCCAAAAAGATTACTTATTTGAAGCTATCAAGGTAAGAAGCATAACCAGCATCATCACCAACAAAATCCTACGGTACCACTTCCCCGTTTCCCAAGGATCACCAGTCCACAAATCGTGCAGTAACAAAACCCAACTCTTTAGTAGTCCACTCCGTTCCCAAACATCCTCCTGCATTGTCCACGCGGCAAAACAGCACTCTGGGATAAAAGGTGGTGTGCGTTGGTACATTAGCGACTGTGTTGTGGTGCAGTGATACCATCTAAGTGACGGTCCTTCATTCTCCACCCCTGCCAGCCCCCCCCCCCTTCCCCCAACACCCGTATAATGGTGTATAATGGTGTGCCAGCTACTTTTTGTGGCAGCCCTTGAAAGTGAATTGACTTCTCTTTTTTTGCTCTGACAAGGAATTTACATAAACGCTGCAGAATTCAATTTTTTTATTGTTCATGCATACGGCCGTGCACTGAGTTAACCACTTCCTTATGGGATTGACTTATTGCTTCGCGTATTCTTACTATCTCCATACTATTTTATTCTGGTTATAAGAGATTTTCTTAACTGTTTTCACTACGAGAACCCTTCCAGAGTTTGAAAAAAATAATGTCTAAATAGCAAAAATAAGATGGATTATTACATCATCAGACTGAAAGGCTTAAACCTCCAAGTATGACAAGGCTTTTTTTTTTTTTTTTTGCCGACTTACGACTGCATTCATCTTAGGAGAGACATCGTGATACAGGGAGCAGAAACATTACTATATCGCTCTACTTTATTCCTGTTGCCACCAGATTTATAAGCAGCTCAAGGAAGACACCGTAGTGAAGGGACGGAAAAGTTTGTACCAGAGGCTCATCAATTCACTGCCATACCAACAAGCAATATAAACACCAGTCATGTATTACGCTCCTATGCCCACTGCCTATGCTGAGATAAGAAAGGACACCTCACACAAGACTAGAGGACTGACGATGATAGGTCCTCCCTGCGTTAATCAGATCGTCTGGTGGGAGCAATAATATAACACATAATATTGTCAAGGAAGAGGATGGGGAATTATTACACCCGTGTGCAAAAGTGCGAGGAGGACATGTGTTTGGTTCGTTTTCTCTGTACATCATTCTATTCATCAGCATAATCATGGAAAAAGTTATAGGGTGGAAGCGCGCGCGCGCGGGGAGACACACACACACACACACACACACACACACACACACACACACACACACACACACACAGGCGTAATGACCACAGACCGTCAAAAGAACTGATAATTATTTCTGTCTGAAGAGGGTCATAGGTCATAGGACAAGTGCCAGGTGAACTTAAAGAGTTTTGACGATTTCGACCAAACTTGGTGGAAGGGCTTAGGGTCAGGAACACTCAATGGTGTTGATAACAGACATGAGAAAGTTAACAGTATATAACGGAAGAGTATCACCGGAATCATGTATGCTGGAAAAGGGTGTAAAAGTTGAAGCCAGGTGTTCAGCTTTACCAGATGAGACGGCATTAGGTAACCACTTGACTATAAAGGAATGGGAATATGAGCCGAATTTATATTAATGAGAATGTTTTAGACAAGATAAATGATAAATAAATAAAATGAAAGGTAACGCGACATGAGACTAGAAGACAGGCCTTTGCAACTTCCACGAGAATTATTCGAGGGATACAGGTGAAATGGACTGGGAAATTTTACGTTGCCTACCGCTCCTTACTTATGACTATTAAGTTTTGGTGGGGACATCACATCACTTCTCCCTCTTTCCCTCTTCCTCCATTACCGTCCCTCCCTCTCATCCACCCCCCAGGCAATAAGACAATCAGTAAACCTCTCACACGGGACTGATTGTCGCTCGGGTACCACCACACAATCACCACAATTACACCTATGTCATTCAGGGATGGTTGGACACAGGAGGAAGCACAAGTAGCTGCAACCCCAGGCTCACCTGAAACGTGATGGCCGTGGACTGTAGGGTTTAAGTTACCCGTCCGCAGTCCACCATCCTCCTTTCAGGGTACAAGCTGAGGGACGTTTGTATTACAGGGTAGCGGATCCGTTAGGTTATACCGGTGGCACCACGTGAAGGAGTCCCTCTAAAGCACCAGAAGCGGAATTACACACGTGAAGTAATGTACAACAAAAAGCAGGTAAGATAATAAAGATCAATAGATCCGCGAGCGAAAACTGTGGCAACAGACTCAATCATCAGTGCTGCAAAACTCACTGCCCGATCCGAAAACAACTTCCCGCAAAGGACGGACCACTCATGTAATAGTGTTTGAAGGAAAATAGGTGTTTTCCGGTGGGGATGAAGTGACGTGTAGACCAACTTTAATATACCTGCAGTACGGCAGGTAGTGGAAACAGCACATACGACGAACTGTAACTTATTTAAGGTTTTTATGGTGGGGGCAGAGATGACGATGACGATGATGATGATGATGATGATGAAGACGACCACTATCACGACCACGATGATGATGGTGGTTTTAATTCACCCCGAATCGCGTTCCATCATCATCGACAAATATAATTAGTCTGGTTTAACCGGATTAAATTTCAAGTGTCCTAGTTGTCCATGAAAATCTGTTCCACTTAAGTATTTTAATCTTGTTGCCTTCAGATTATTTTAGTGTAAAACGCGTGGCATTCAAATAAATCTTAGAATCCATAAAATGAGAATGAATGAGTGACAAAAGGGAGGAGATGAAGACAGAAATTAATATAATGTATATGCTTTAATTTATAGCTGGTTGTATGATGTAATTGTAGGAATGCACAGTGTAGCTGTTAGGAAATCTGTTGTGGCTAGATCAGAGTATTTGGAAGCTCAGCGAAACGTGACGATCTCTAAGCTGCTGCCCCTCTCTTGAGCAGTGGCAGGTGGACCCTTTCACACACACACACACACACACACACACACACACACACACACACACACACACACACACACACACACACCTGCATAATCAAGTTCAGTATATCAATAAACCATGGCTTACCGAGTTTTGCTTCAGTACCTGCACCTGCTCCATCTAGCTATCCCTGCTGCAGAAAAGAGAACGAAATACAAGGAAATGGCGAATAGAAAAATATGAGCGAAGAAGAGAATGTGGGGAAGTGTTGTCAGGTGTTGGGGGTGATGCACGGAATGTCTACTGCTGACCTGGAAGAGCGGGGGCAGAGAAATTAAGACAGGAAATGCAGAACAGCCATACATGGTTAAATGAGAAGCAAATAAGTGGAAACATGACAGGGATGAAGACATAAAAATGATAAATAGGCCAGGTTAGTAGAGGCAGTAAGAACGGGAGTAGAAAAGCGAAAGGAAACAATGTAAAATTCTGAAAAACAAATCGGTTAGCTGTAAGAGGAATAACCTATTATAACTGGGGATATGGCAGAGAAGGGAGGCATCAGACCCACAGACTGAAGAAACCGGCAGCTGCTGACCCAACCCTGTGCTTTATGAAATGGAGAAGGTTGTGCGCGAAGACAACCGGGATGTCTCGTTGGCAGCAGGCCGAATTAATATAAAAGCAAATACTGAAAGCACTGAGCGGTTATTAGAAGATATACTCGTATATAACCTGAAGAATGAAGAAAAGTAAGTAAGCAAAGAATATACGAGTACAAAATGAAAAAGAGTTCTAGCTGAGGGTAATTATACAGGAAACTTTAAAGCGCTGAATGATTTGGCATCACAAAAAAGGGGGAGCGCAGCAGTAAATAAAATAAATAAATAAAGAGAGGGGAGGTTGGTTAAAGATAAGAGACAAAACTTGGGATAGACTGAGGCACCAAATAGCTCTCCCACCCTGACCTCACACCTCTGATGCCAGTGTGGTAACGAGTGTTAATATTATCCCAAGTAGGGGATGATACAGAGGTGGATGAATGGGTGAGGACGTTGAAAGCCTGACTCGTTAGTAAGCTAGGCAGCAGATAACCACGATCCATCAGACCACACCACACAAATGCCTTCTCATGAGAGTACTTTGGCACTAATACCCTCCGTTTAAAATAAGATGGTTTGGGGAGCTATGATAATTCTAACAATTACTGACGTGAATACTGCATTTTGACGTAATTACTGAACTATGGTGAAGCAGTCTGGAAGCCAATGGAGTGCTGAAGTGTGTGTGGTCTAGTGAGGACGTGGGTAGGTTCCCAGACATGGCAGTACCGACATACTGTGGGTGATTTGGAAGTTTAGAGGCGGGAAACATTTAGGGGGCAGATCACACAGAGAATATTTGCGACTGGTTTAAGCTATAATGAAAATGTAATGGTTTCCACAACACACAGGTATTATGATCTTTCAATTCATGAAGTCTTTCTGCAGCACTGAACTAGAAAACACACGGAGAGCGCATACCTCCGCCAACGCCGATATACCCGGTACTGTACGATTTATGATCCAACCTTCGTCAAACGTCGCTGGCGAAGGTAATTAATTCTACGGTCTTCGTCTGCAATGTCACACAATATCAGAGAAGGTATACCTCCACCGACGTCAGTAACATTTATTATTTATTACAGCATCCGTTTCCGGATCCACCTCAAAATGTATCACTTCTTCCTTGTCCCACTGCATACCTATCCACCAGGTTTCATTGCAATTTGATAAAAAAATGCACTGAGATATGTTGTACAAAAACAAATAAACAAACAGGCAGACACGGGTGAATACACGGATGAATAAATAATTACCAACTAATTTCGTTGCCTGAACTTTGTCTTAAAAAAAATAGCAATAAAATTTTGCATTAAACAGAGTTCGTATGCTACAAATTTTACGACCATAAAATCCTAAAATGGAGGGGCATTATGTGAACGCTTTTGAGTATTGGCTTCATTTATGTATATTAACAATACGATGGTGGCATCTGTCCACAGTTTTTTCAGTAGCTAAAAGTGGTGCTGGGGTACGGAAAGCTGGGAACCATTGACTTCGTGAGGTATTCCCGCCATTTAATAAAAGTTTTCATACTTACCGGAACATCTTGAGGATGGTCTCGTAACTCTTCTGCTGCAGTTTATAATGCATTTTATATCTTAGTATTCTTGTCTGCGGTGTGTTCGTTTTGCAAAGTAAAGTCTGAGTTCCACTGGATGTGCTGTGACAAGAGTTGATACGAAGTGAAACTGATTATCTAGTTCTATATGCAGTTAAAAAAATAAGGACAGTGATGTTCCCTTTATCGCTTAATGCTTTACATCCTCTGTTTCTCAAACAAGCTTAAAAAAAAGAAAAAAAAAATATACTCTACACAATGCACTGCAAATGCCTAACATCCTCGTTATTTAAGGAGCTTCATAAATAACATCATAAGTAATGGTAAGATGTACTAAATTACTGCCAAGGAACCACACACTGTAGGATTGTCAAAACTATAGTCACTGACGAGAATGGTACCCTTAGAGACAAAGGCCATCTGTACCATAAATCCTCATTACGTTATCGTGGTGGAGTACAGGAGGGTGGAAGGCTACTATCTACGGGTTTATATATGGATTCGAACACCAATTTACATCGAGGTATAATGATTACTAGAGACTTGGGACACTACACGAGGAGACAAAGATGCACCAACAATCTACCACTGAATACACGAATTAGGTAAGGCACAAAAAATAAAGTACATACATACATGGATACATACATGGAATACATACTATACACAACTACTAAACACACCTGTCTACCGGCCTGTCTGTCTGTCATCTATATCTATCCATCCCTATCAATCAATCTATCGATATCTACCCCAGCATATCAATCAATCTACCTACATACCTGTATCTCCCGACCTATCAATCTACCTATCTTTATTCCGGTCAATTAGTGTATCTACCAACCTATCCATCTATGTCTGTCTATCTGTTTAACTATCTATCTATTACATGACAGCCCAATCAATGTGCCGTGCCTTCGATGAATGGCTCTCCATGTATATATTTCTATCCATACCCAGTAAAGACCACTCCTACCACACCACGCCATTTCATCTTACAGTCATTAGTCCCCTACACCCTGGCCCGTACTCCTGTCGCGTAAAGAAGCTACCTAAAATCTCTTCTTAAGTGATTTAGTTTGCTTGTTACACCTTACTGTTCTACCCTGTGTTTCATAAATACATCTAATATCGCCACATTCTGCTTAAATAACGTATAAAAGGATATTAACTAGCCATATCCAAAAATAAATCGCTAAGGAAGAGGTGCTAGGGAGCCTCCTTACCCGACGAGAATACGTGCCCTTGTCCCAGAGTCTCAGTCTTGTTCTGTTATGCCCTTCCCCTTCACCTCACGAAACCACCCTCGCTCATAAACACCCCTAGCTTGTCCTTTCACTTCGCTCTTGATGGACTTCTTTTTCCCTCCCTCTGGTAATGTTCAAACAACTTTCCTTTATACCCAATATTAAATACTAACCCATTTTGCCCTCTCCACCTCTTTCTTGATGTACGTCATACAGCCATTCTAATACATCCTTCCTTGCATAATTATTCCCCTCCCCCCTTTACTCCCTACACTTAGTACTTTATCTATCACTTTCTTTTTCCCAGTCAGTACTTCCTCATATACCTAACTACTTCCATTACCTTTTAACTTGGCCCAGATATTTGTCCTTTCGCAGATTATTTCACATGGTTCAGTGGCAGAGTAAAACAATACTGTGGTTCTACATCGTTTTCGTAGCACTTCTTTGTGACTACCACCATGATATAGTATTCATCCATTCTGGTAATTTTACATTGGAGGTGGGGAGATGGCAATTTAAGGCCAAGACAGAGTAAAAAATATATATATAATCTAACTCTCTACTGCTCCATCAACCTCTGCACTGCAATCCTCACATCATCATGTGTTATCCCTTCACGTTACATGCAGTACGGATAAATCGATCGTAGCATGTTTCCACTGGGTAAATGTCACGGGGGGATGTGAATTTATGAATTAAGAATGCTATATGTTACTTGAAAATAGAGACAAGGAATTGACTTGTGAAAATCAAGCAGTAAGTTTTACTTTATGCCAGCTTACTTCGTCGATTCTCTAAGGACGAGAATTTATGAACTTTCTCAACAGTACACAGCAGAGACTAATTACTCACATGTGCTGTTTGTAGTACTGTTAGCCTCTCAAGGAAGTGAATCCACCCCTGACAATCAATAACTAATGCTAATAATAATAAACAGGTTCTTGCCGGTGCTTAACCCGAGACGTCGTGACAATGTATGGGCACGTTGCAACATTTTGCATTTGCCAGTCCCAACGACTTACTGCTACGTCATGCAATTGCAAGGTTCCTATTTTGCACAATTTTCAACTTTCGCGCGTGATTTTTCGTACATGTACACGGGACATCTTCCTCTATTCCCCTACAAGATGCCAAGCAGGGACAATGCCTTACACTGCATAACCTCCCTCCCCCCTGCATGCCATTGTCTCGGCAATTCACCTGTTACCTGTGACCTGGCCAATAAAGACATTCTGGGCCAGAGTGATTACCCAATCGATGACAATGTGGAGGACAAAGTTTACATAGCATTAGAGGAAGAAACAGTCAGAAATGATGATCAGGTAATGTGGCAAAAGAAGGTTAGGTATGGTGATGAGTGAGTGACACAATGCTTATAATGCCTATATTACTGTTTGAAAACCAATATACTCTCGTTTTTTTTTTTTTTATATACCTAGGCTGCTTCCCCCAAGGAAAGGGAGGTAGCCGAGACAGGACGACACACTCCCCATTTACTAATCCATTCAAACACATTCATTTGCATCTTAACCCTAAAGGGGAGAATGGACAGATCCTCACCGCACCACACCGCGCAAGGGTCAACTGTGCAAAGCAATCAGTGACATCCGCAGCAGGGCCCAACAGCAGAGCTGGTTTACTCTTGCCACATCATAACAGACCCATCCCCTTACCCGCACCTGACCTGACTAGCTGATCAGACTAAATGCGGGAGAATATCCCCTCAGGGCTGCATTATCATTTATTCATTCACAATTTCTCTCCATTTATTTCTGTCACACACAGCCACTCTTCCTTGCTCAACAGACATCCCTCTCGCATGCAGCGCTCTCTTCACACTGTACATCCATCCTATTCGTGGTTCTATACTCTCGTACTACATATAAATTTGTACCAAGTAAATAAATAAATACCGTTTATGAGTGGTGTGAAATAGTTACCCTCCCATAGAACTCGTTTTCTTTGGCACCAGCCTGTTAGAGAACCCAGTCAGGTAAGGAGGTACTGCTACCTGGATCGAGTAATTTAAACCTCAGGTGAGCGATTTCTATATGAAATTTCGATATTTCTCACCAAAAGCGGAGGTTTTAGCCAAAAAAAAAAAAAAATCGAAAATACCTCGGGATTGGGGGGTGTCGGAGGTGCGAAATAGCTCGGGACGTGACAGGTTAACTCCTGGCTGACACAACAGATTTACGTTTGATACAAAAGAACTGGCCTAAGTACCAGTTATGAATATTGTAAAGAGTTTGTGCAAACTAGGAGCGGCAACTAAAAAAAGCTTAATGTGGAGAAATAAAACACGAGTCTAATTACATTAAGCTCAAAGAAAAGAATTGTAAATTTATTGATTACAATGAAATAAATTTACGTTATATGAATCTCAAAAATGAATTCAAAAGGGGAATTCACGGTCACTAAGGGACTCATGAATTCAAATAACAAAGGAAATACACTCACTTGCTCATTCAAAAGCTAATCGAACTTACGCCTAGAAAAACGAACAGAAATACTGGTCAGTGGAGGGGAGCCGAATGAAAAGACTGGGCGCCTGTGATGACCACCAAATGCTGCAATTCGCTGCAAGCCTGCTTTACCAATTCACTGTCTAGGTGGAGAATCAGGAATATGCTGTACAACATAGGCGCTGCTCTACGCTGGGCACAAACGGTCCTGTCCTCGAGGCGACTCAAAACTGACTAAATTTAAACTGGGAAGGGAGGTACGAGCTGGCCGTTTTCGTAGGAAATAGGTGTGGCCTAAGTTCAATGGTCAACGGAAAGAAGGTGAAAGATAAAGGCTCACAATAAATCACTCAGTGAAAGCACCAATGTCGTGGGTAAGAATGGTCACATGTGAAACAGTTCTTACAATAACTTTGTAACTTTGTAGTGTGTTTTGTAGATCAGTTATACATATATTAGACTCGTGGACGACCGGTTGTTATACGTGAGTAGTTTTGTAAGTAGATAATCTTCGTTCCCTTTTGTTATGCAATGACAGGAGAAGTGAAGATTAGTATGGGACTATTTTTATTTGTCTTAGAAATATTAACAAAGTCTCTCACACACGAGTGAAGTATAAAGTAGAGTCCTGCGAGCTACCTCCTGTCTCTCTCTCTCCTCTCTTCCACCCTCTCGCCCATGTTGCTAGCCTCCTTCTCCCTACTACCTGTTGGTTCTATGGCTTGTCTCCTTCTGATCTCAGAATCCTACATTCTGGTGTAGCAGGGGTCGAGTCACGTGTGTTACACTGTTGTTGAAATGTTCTAGAAGCCTGTATGTGTGTATGTGTGTGTACGGTCACAAGGCACTGTTCGTGTGCCTATCAAGCATTCCTTGAGTTAGAGGGTGTAAGCATGTTTACTATTGCTCGATTCTCACTGACACACTACCTATCTCATCCCCTGACTTGCTGCTTCTATCTGTCCATCTATCTATCTATCTATCTATCTATCTATCCATCATGCTATCTATTATGATTTGTAAATATAATATGGAGTCCTGATATCGCTCGGTCACGTAGCTGGTGGTCCTCCAACAGCAATCATCATTGACATATGCTAATCTATTAATACATAATAGTCTTCTTCTTCAATCTTAATACATAATATTGATTATAATATTGTATAGGTATAATATTCATGATAATATTGTAATGATTCAGTAATATTACATTTTTAAACAAGTTGTATATATAACTGAACAAATGGAATGGTTGTTGTATGACATTTTGTAAGATGTGTATGTATAACAGACATACACCTATAATTGTGCAATGGTAATATTGATGGGTCATTACATTACACATGGAGTTATCCCTTTAGTAATGTCTACTATTTCACCTAACTTGTGTGATGATTCTGGTAATACAGAATTGTAGTAACATTGTATGAATTCTTACATATGAATTGTTACATATCGTTTGTAGTTATATAATTGTAGCAAGTGTAACATAATGCAATCGTTTGTCATTACATAATTGTTACATATTGTTTGTAGTTACATAATTGTAGCAAGTGTAACACAGTGACAAATGTTCTGAAAACCATTCCGATCGAAGTGAATACGAGGACGGTTGAACTGAGTGATGCCCAGTGGGAATTCCATTAGAGTTTTCTCACTAAAGTATAATGTCACGAATTTGTATGAATACACTCGCGAAAATTCGTGACAGTAAACTCTTCACTTTTGTTCTCCAAGCACCATCCACGTCTCACTACCGTACGTCAGTCCACCGAGCTAATTTAAGGAGAAATGATACAGGAGAGAAAAGGTGAGGAATGATGACAGAAGACAAAAATGGTAAAGGGAAAGATAACAGATGATGGGTAAAAGGACACGAATGGAAGGAGGGGGAGAGGAAGAGGTACAAGACAAAAAAGAAGAAACAAAAGTATATTTATGAAAATTAGAGTGACCTATACACAGAGCCGCAGAAACATTACTCTGTCCTTAAATCACAATATAATAGACCTCTGTCTGTCTGTAAGTCTGTCATAAGCATACACACTCATTTATCCACGTTCTGTGTGTGTGTGTGTGTGTGTGTAATTCACCGGGTCGGTCAGGATCACTTGATGGTCGTGATCGTCAGCTTTTACCCTCCCGGAAGGGAGCTGAGAGCTCATACAGTCCGATCTCAGGGCAAGGCTGTGACCTTCACACACCCACACACCCGTCCCCTTGCTCAAGGGGGACAGTAACCACCCACTTCGTCAGTGAAACTTTTCGCAACCTGAGCGAGGCGCGAACTCCCGTCCACCAGTTGGCAAGCGAGAGCGTTACCATTGCACCAGCGAGCGGTGTGTGTGTGTGTGTGTGTGTGTGTGTGTGTGTGTGTGTGTGTGTGTGTGTGTGTTTCCTTATAGTGTTGGTGTACATTTTCATTAGCATGTCCGCATGTTCAGCCTTCCTAATTACTGTGTCCATTATCGTGTTTGGATTGCACTGCCTGATTTTTTGTATTCGTTTTTCTTCTTCAGTCCCACCATTGCTTGTACGGTGTGTCTGCTAAATGTTTAAAAAAATATTTAGTCACAGAAATAAGTGCACATTTTCTCATTACAAATTCTGGTTTGGTATGTGGTATTTATTGTGTGATGTCTGGGTCTATCAGGGTGCGATGAGGTTAAATAAACAAGGTTACGGTGGGTTAGGTTAAGGGTACGCAATGCTTTTAGTGACAATGGTGTGGTTAGGTCATGATGATCTGCGCTTTGCATAATTTTTAATGCTCCCCTCCCCCCCATCTCTCTCTCTCTCTCTCTCTCTCTCTCTCTCTCTCTCTCTCTCTCTCTCTCTCTCTCTCTCTCTCTCTCTCTCTCTCTCTCTCTCTCTCTCTCTCTCTCTCTCTCTCTCTCTCTCTCTCTCTCTCTCTCTCTCTCTCTCTCTCTCTGGCCACTACTACGTTGCTTCCTCTTATTACCCGTATCACCAACTCTTCTAACTACGTTTATTATCGTTTAATTAGGCGTATCGTTTATACAGGCTCCAACATGTCTGCATGCGTCAGCCTTGGTCACCTAATGGCGGCTCTTTACACTGCTTGATCTCTGGCAGCCTCCCTATTTAGTAACTTATCGCTGAGGTCTCACTCTATGACCTTTTTCCAGGTCTTTTTCTATCTGCCTCATGCAACACACTCCCCGACGTTCATACTTCTCACTTTCCGCACCCAACTGTCATCCTCCAACCTCTCATGCCCAAACCATCTCAATTTGTCACTCTTTAACAAAACACCAATACACCCCAGTCCCATCCTTTCCAATCTTCAGTCGCAAACCTAGCCCCCTTGGTCTCGCTTTCAAGGACGCACTACATATCCATTTAATCACTGAAATTTCTGTACGTTTAAGCCTACCAATATTCTCTTCCTTTACTGCCCAGGTCTCACTACCATACAGCATTACTTGCACATGCCGAATACAAAGATCCATTAGCACGGAGGGGGAGCCCTTTCAACTTCAGGAAAGGCAACAGCTCCCTGAAGTTCCTCCAACCACTCCTTAGCCTAGCCACAGCGCTTGCTCCAGCCCCACCTCCAGCACATAACATGTCTCGAAGATAACTAAACTCTTCCACACGCTTAAGGGAATCGCCAGCAAGGTATTATCCTTTCACGCATGACATCTCTATATGCTCTCCCAGACACACCGCACATATGAAATCAGCATTATCTCGCAGTCCACCTCTAATATCAAGACTTTTAGTTTAAAAAAAAAAAAAAAAAAGATGGTGTCCTATTACTTCATACTTTCTTCAGGGAGACTTTATTAGACTGGGGCAGAACTGTCGGTGGAAATTGATGGGGAAGGTTAACAGATGAGGATGAAGGGGGGGGGGGGATGATCGAAAATGACTTGGGAAAGAGAAGGGTAAATGCATTCAATTTAAAAAGGAAATCTGATACCTGGCACACGACATCCACGATAATAGATATAAAAGCATATGGACAGAGAAGATCCAGCAAAAGAGAGTGGAGGAGGAGGAGGAGGAGGAGGAGGAGGAGGAGGAGGAGGAGGAGGGAGCAGGAGGAGGAGAGAGCAGGAGGAGGAGGGAGCCGGAGGAGGAGCAGCAGGAGGAGGAGGAGGAAATATTCTGTATGCATGAATACGGTACTTAGCCCATTCAAGCCTTTGACTCAATTCGTTTCCTTATTCCTATCACTATACATTTGATTTTAGTTCAAGAAAGACTCTGCTGACGGAAAGGAGTTCGATACAGCCTTAAGTACATACGAGTATTCCACCACAAGAGATCTTGCCAGAGCTGATTAAATCATTTGGAGGTTGCAAGAATACAAATTACATCATTTCAGTAAAGGGGTTATTTCCCACTCTACTCCCTCCAGTGTAAAGCAAGCCCCTCTCAATCCCTTGCCACTCTCCTCTCCTTGATTTCCATAGTTACTTCATCAATCTTGTAACATTAAAACAGAAGCAGTGGGTGAGAAGCGCAAATACACATTACAGAACTTCTTTATGAACCTAAACAATACCACCAGCTGTTGCTTCAAGACAGATTACATTACATTACCGTGGGGGAATGTGGTCTGTCTCCAGTTGTACGTGTCTTTAAGATCAATTGCCATAATACTAGGGCTGTGTGAATTATTGTGAATGCCAACATAATCCTTCAAAAGTCAAGCTTATGGACTGAGATGAAGGCGAGTGACGTTAGCTAGCACGCAGCGGTCAGGCTCAAGGACGAGAAAATGGCAAGTGACGTAAGCCAGCATGCAGGGGTCAGCTCAAGAGCGAGAAAATGCCAAGTGACGTCAGCCAGCATGCAGGGGTCAGGCTCAAGGACGAGAAAATGCCAAGTGACATCAGCCAAGATCCAGGGGCCAGGATCACGAACGTTAGGCTTAAATCGAATAAAAGCTGTTTGAGTTGACCTAACCCTTTGAAACAGACCTTTCATCTGTTATTCTAGAAATCAGTTCACTTTATTCCTGTCTGATCCACAACACTTTTACCAAGTTTGGTCAAAATCGGATCAAAACCACTTGAATTCTACTGCTGACACACAATAACACAGACAGGTAGACACACACATGCCAAACGAAACAGTACATCCAACGCGTCGCCACGAGAGTGAGAATGAATAATATTGTGAAAACAGCCCTAAAGTTCGCCAGTTTACTATAATCCATTCACTTCAACTTGGCGGAAATTTTCGTCCTTTTCCAGGCTATTTCCCGTAGGTCAGTGGCAAAATAAGACAACACTACCCAGCATCCTTCCAGTAGCACTTTTTCGTGCTTGGCGCCATATTCCAGTGTTATTCACCTGGTATACTTTACAATTCAAGATGAAGAGAAGGGAGCTTTACGCCTAGTTAAAATAAACTGAGTAGGCCTATAGAAATGGAATATGAAAAGATAACGAATAAAGGCGGATTACCTTTGCAAAATCCTGTCTGGAGATCACAACAGCAAACTTCTTTCTGTACCTGAAACCATTAATTCCTTGACATTACAAAGACATCACAAATTAATTTAAGTGAATAAAATGAAATAAAAACTATACAATTCACCCACTTTTTTTTTTTCTGAAGATGTATAATACGGTATATATATTCTCTCTCTTACTCTCTCTCTCTCTCTCTCTCTCTCTCTCTCTCTCTCTCTCATGCAAGAATTTACAGCTAACCCTCACTCGTTCATGTTTGCAAAAGGTCAACTGTATTCCTCGCTCTGTATTTCCTTCTGCCAGTAACCTCCAGTCTTGTAAACGCAATGTACCCTGGCATCTCAAAAGACCAGATCTTGAATTAAGGTCCCTTTTGTTCGGATTCTCCTAGAGAGAGAGAAAAAAAAATCTAATTTCCAGTTTCTAGTTTTAGTTTTTTCTTCTCTGCATAAAAAATTATCTTTTCAGTTTCTAATCTCAGGTTGTTTCTCCTTTGCATAAAAAAGTAATCTGCATTCCGTGAGATCAAGATTTTCAGGATCCCCTATAGCACAACAGATCGGCATAAATTTCTTTTAGTGGCAGCTCAGTTCATGACCCCCACCCACCACCACCATTAGACAGAATAGACACTCCCTCCACCTCCACCCTCGCCACCAGACCCAGTCACACTCCACCCACCACCACTATTATCAGGCTGAATAGACGCTCCAACTCTACCCTTGTCACTCCACCCACTCATACTCCACCCCTAAAACTCCTTCCACCTCCACACGCTTGCCACTCTACCTAATCATATTCCACCTTCTCCCTCTCCACCCCATCCACCACCACCAGACAGAATAAGACACCTCTTCCGTCTCTACCTCTGGCCACTCCACTCACCACCACCACTACCACGACCATAAGAAAGACAAGGGACTCCTTCCACTTCCACCCTCATCATTCCACCCATTTACATTCCACCTCATTCTACTCCACCCTCAGCTTCTATAAGTAGTCTCACCTCTCCCTTCCCCTCTCACACTTGCTTCTTCACACTTTTTATTTAGTCGTATTTGCATTCTGCATTTCTCACCATAGCCATACCTCACCCTCCAATCTTACAATTTCGTCCACACTTTTAACTTACATCACTCATTTTCACCTCTCTCCTTCACCTCCCGTTCTCACCTCTCTCTCTCTCTCTCTCTCTCTCTCTCTCTCTCTCTCTCTCTCTCTCTCTCTCTCCAGTCACATTTACGACTCGCTTCCGTTTCTCGAGCTCATTCCACATTATCACTCTCATCCTTATTTGTCATGCATGCCTTTCATCATCCAGGAGATAAAAATGGAGAAAGTGATTGAGACAAGGAAAATGGAAGGGAAAGCAGCTGATATAAAAGAGAGGTAAAAACGAAGAAACAAGACAACGAGAAGATAAAAACAAAGACACGAGAGGAGAATAGGAAAGGAGGAATATGGAAAGTGAGAGGAAGAGACGAAAATGATACGAATAATACTACAATACAAAGGTACGGATAAACATGCAAAAGCAGGCAGATAAATAACAGGCTAACAGAATGAAGGGAACGAAAAAAATGCAGCAAGAAATAAGACGAAAATAAATCTGTAATGGGAATGGTAAGTAGTAGTAGTAGTAGTAGTAGTGGTAGTAGTAGTAGTAGTAGTAGTAGTAGTAGTAGTAGTAGTAGTAGTAGTAGTAGTAGTAGTTGTAGTAGTTGTAGAAGAGAGAGAGAGAGAGAGAGAGAGAATCATAAGCAACATCTACTGAGATACCCTTCTTCTCATCAGACTTAAGCAATTATAGATAATATATTATGGAACAAATGAAGGGCATATCAAGAGCAAACGGAGCGAGACTCAGGCTGTGAGAGATCCGGTCAGTGTATTCTTGAAAATACAGACGACGATGACATACGATAAAAATAATGACGATGATAAAGATGATGTTGCAACGGTGAGGCAGGAGCATAGTGTGCAGCACGTCTGATGATGATGATGGTGATGATGATGAGGCAGGAAAATAGTGTGCAGTATGTAGGCTAGAATGGTAAAGACTAGTACAACAATCGACTGATGATGATGATGATGATGATGATGATGCAGGAAATCACTGTGCAATACGTGATGTGGGAAAGTTAAAAAACGACTGAAGATGACAATGATGATGATGATGATGATGATGATGATGCTGAGGCAGGAAAACAGTGTGCAGTATGTAGTGTGGTAAAGACTAGTGCAGCAAACGACTGATGATGACGATGATGATGATAATACTGAGGCAGGAAAACAGTGTGCAATACGTGGTGTGGTAAAATTAAAAACGACTGATGCTGATGCAGAAAGTGTTCTGTACATGGTGTGGCAAACCTGGTGTAACATAATAATTACCACTACTCCCCGGATCAACACAGATAACACAGCTCCAGAATGTTGTTGGATTGGGCCACGCCTGCAGCCTCCAACCACCAACTCAAAGCTGACAGAAAGGCCCAGAGAAGGTTACAGAAAAAAGGTGATAAAGTGTGACAGAAAAAAAAGCCAGGGATACTGTTTCTATTTCACCTGGGTAACGCAATCAGATAGGGGTATCAGGGAATGACGGAGACTTCTGAATGGAAAAAAAAAAAAAAATTTAGGTTTACTGACAGAAACCAAGAACTGATCAGAGGCGACAGTGTAATCAGGGTGGGGAATTTATTATCTTTCAGACGATGCAGAGAAACATGTACAAGAAAGATGGGAAGCATACTTCCGTTCTGTATGCGTATTCGTCTCACCACCAGGAACCTTCTGCCAGGAACGACGCTTCACCCGTCGTTTCAAAACTAACCATAGGTTTTTCTCGAAAATATGCTCAGTGTGTTTCCCACGCAAAATTACCTACTTTTCCATCGGGGCTGCTTTACCTAACCTATCCCATTAGGGCTGCTTGGATGAGGTGGCTGGCTGTGGTACTGAGACGAATACCCATACAGAACGGAAATACGCAGACGGGAAAGAGAGGTGGGGATCTCGTGACGTGTAGCCTAAATTGAGAGATGATGATGGAAAAGAAAAGGGGACACGGGATGGACAGCCGTGGTGGGGACAAGGAAGAATGACAGAGGGAAATGAAAGTGGCAAAGAAAGATCTAGGAAGAAGAGAGAAGAGGCGGAAGGGGGTGACTGAAGCGAGAGAATGAAAGAGAAGCTGCAGAGGTTAGGGTAAAAGGAATGAAGAGGGGGGCCAGGGAGGGAGATGGAAAAAGAAGAAACATGAAAGGATCAATGAACTGTTATGGATAGGACAGAAGAAAAACGAAAAGAGATAGACACAGAAAAGACAGAACAACAGAGAAGACGAGAGTAGAGGGAGAACGGAGAGAAGGAGGAAAGGGAGAGTGAACAACAAAGAGAAACCAAAGGAACTATTAAAAACCAGAAATGCAAGTTGAGAAATTGGTACAGTAGGAAAGCCAGACAGGTTGGTCCTACAAATCCAGAGGTGAGATAATGGCTGGGTGGAGAAAATGTGTGTGTGTGTGTGTGTGTGTGTGTGTGTGTGTGTGTGTGTGTGTGTGTGTGTGTGTGTGTGTGTGTGTGTGTGTGTGTGTGTGTGTGTGTGTGTGTGTGTGTGTGTGTGTGTGTGTGTGTGTGTGTTTCTCCTCTCTCTCTCTCTCTCTCTCTCTCTCTCTCTCTCTCTCTCTCTCTCTCTCTCTCTCTCTCCTTGAACTCAGTAAACCTCCTTTCCTTTCTCTGCCCACTTTTGTCAGTTTCACAAATACAGCACCACTACCACAATCTGCAGTCATTCATCATTCTACAACCTCGCATCCAAGAACTCTAATGCACCACAAAAACTAAGTGTATATCCCGTACTTATTTTCAGTGCTAAGTTAACAGCTTTTCAAATTTACACAATAGTTATCTATTAATAATAAGTTTAATTACTAAATGCGTTTCAGATTAGCATACATGAATCTGAAGACCAAACCAAGCTCCGAGTGAGTATCGATTGAGTTTTACGCACCTGTTTAAGTAATCAAACTTGAGTATATACCGTGTGTGTTTACTTCTGCTTACGAGGTTGGGTAAATTTAAGCAACGTCAGTCTGTCCCCACCAAAACCAACACTGCCGGATGGGTTGTAAGCAATTAAGAGACTGGAGGCAGAGTCAACATCCAAACAAATATCATATGACTATTAACAAAGAAATCCTCACAATCAAGCTTACGTACACACATTTTTCGACGACAAACTTCGAAGCTTGTGCAAATATTTAGACAACGTCAAGCTGTCCATCCAAAGACCGAATAAAACATGGGCTTCAATTTATAAGGATTCTAGAGGTAGAATCGTCGTTCTTCCTTGCACCAGTAACCCCGTCCCACCTATTAAAAAAAAAAAAAAATGAACAGACCATGTCAGGTTAATTAGGAAGGCCAGAAAGGAACATGTTTCAGACAATTAAGAGTGCGGATGAAGTCAACTGGTGTGTGTGTGTGTGTGTGTGTGTGTGTGTGTGTGTGTGTGTGTGTGTGTGTGTGTGTGTGTGTGTGTGTGTGTGTGTGTGTGTGTGTGTGTGTGTGTGTGTACTGAACACGTTACTTACTGGTATTAATGTGAGCATCCAGACCCCCCTCCCCTCAAAAAAGAAAATATTAGTCAGCCTTCACAATGCCAGATCCCCTTGCCCCTCAACACCGCCCCCGGTAACCCTGTACCACTTATGACTCAGCCTCCACCTGGTAAACACTGAACAATACTGAACACAAAGGCCTGGGATCCTCATGGCCAGACAGGTAATTAAACACTGCCATATACGCGGCTCACATACACGGGAAGTTCAGAGCACACAGTTTTCATCGCCTTTTCATGTCGCCGCTGACAAAGTACTATGCTTGGAGGCTGTGGGAGTGTGAAGTGGTGGGGAGGGGGATAGATGGGGAGGGAAGGGTGGGAGTTACAGCACATAATTTGTCACTCATGGATCAGCTGCAGTTCAATATCTCATCATAATCCACCTTCATGCACATTCCACGTTCGACTTGTTTCAGAGGCAATCCTCACATCTATCCTAACCCATCATATGGCTCCTGCTTTTAGCATACTCAATCGTTTACATTAACTACGGACTAGATAATATTTTCGCTTCTATCTTACCATAAAAACTCGATATATTATCATTACGGCATGATACTTCCTCTCATCTTTTCTTGCCGACATCGGATAAAAAATTCATGGATTTGTGAAACGGAGCAGTGTTTACCTTACTAGCTTTCTTCAGTTCTCTCAGTGAGTTATAGTAGCACTGTAACCAATACCCCTCTCATGGTTGGAACAATTCTAGTATTCTTTTCCGGCTAACGCCGCTCATTTAGCTGAGTGACTCACAGAATCCTGCGTGTTAACCGAAAGTATCATAGTCCCTCACCCTTCTCTCTCTCTCTCTCTCTCTCTCTCTCTCTCCTACAAAATTTCAGTGCCTGTTCTAATACTCATGGTGTGTTTTTCTATCTTTTTCCTACCGGTTTTACCAGTTGGTGTCGTGGGTGGGGGAAAGCCTTTATTCTGCCTATCCTTCTGTCGTACACGGTGGTTAGATCTTACTGGTATTAGCGTTTTTTTTCAATGGATAACCTCGGACAGGGCCGCACCTATAACGAATCCCGCGTCTATAATGAGAGCCGCTGAAATTAGTAATAGCAAGAAGGAATGATGATGGATGAGAACCAGGTAACGCCAAAGGTGACCACAAATATAAGGGGATGTTAGTAAATAAAAAGAAGAAATATAACAGTAGAGGAAAAGAAAGGGAGAGGAAAGTGATGAAGCTGGAGAGGAAGTACTGATGTCGAAAACTAAAAAAGATCAGAATAAGCAGAATCAAGGAAAATAAAGATGAAAAATTACGAGAATGCAACATAATACAGAGCCCTACATGCCTGTCCACGCCCCCTGCCAGTGTGCCAGCAAGGGTAGCAATGGCTGTGATGATGGTGGCAATATATTTATTCAAATTATATGCTCTCTCTCTCTCTCTCTCTCTCTCTCTCTCTCTCTCTCTCTCTCTCTCTCTCTCTCTCTCTCTCTCTCTTTCTCCCTACAATAAGCCAGGTGGCTTACACCTCAGTACATTACACACCGTTCACCATAACGGTAGGATAACCTATTAAGTTTTCCTCAATATACAGAAATGTAAAACACAGCAACATGTCTTAAATGGAATAAAATTTATATTTCCTGCAGCACTGTACTTATTTTGGCAACATCAGTAACACATGCTTTTATATGCATTCCTTGACAAAAATCGAGAGAGAGAGAGAGAGAGAGAGAGAGAGAGAGAGAAGACAATTTGATAATAAAATGCAGAGATCGACTGATAAACCTGAAGACAGAAACATAAGCATTAAACCTGAGAAAACAATATATATATAACAATACCTTAACCTTGCTGTGTTGGATGAGTCACTTGTGGGTGGGGGTGAGGGAGATGGCGGTGGGTGGAGTGAGGGTGAGGGAAAACAAGGAGAGGAAAGTGGGTAGGGGGTGGAGGAAAACGTGGAGGCAATACACAAAGCTTGGTATGGAGAGAGAGAGAGAGAGAGAGAGAGAGAGAGAATCAAGCACTGTAAATGGAAAGAAGACATGAAAGGGGATAAGAATGAACAAAGGTAGGAATGGAGAAAATTTTACGCCTACTACTTATCATATTTACTTCTATTGCTATTTCAGTCTTATGGTTTCCTCATTCTAAGGTCCCCATGCTAAGTTTATGGTATTTTCTCCCGTTATAAAAGAGACAAACAGGGGGAAACTCCACCACTAGTTAATTACTGTTTTTTGGCCGACAACGACAGAGTGAGTAATTGAGTCGTATGCTTAAACTTAATATCGCAAAGAAGGAAGCAGACCACATTTTATTTTTTCTAGTACCTGATGATGATGGAACGTATCTGGCTTTCCCGTATGGTTGTTGGCTGCATTCTGTAATGTGGGATGCAGGCTAACTACAGGTGTTCCATAAATGACCTTCAGTAATTAGGGGTTTGCATTCCACTTTTCCATTTACGGTGGCATACGACCACTGAGAGAAGGCATTTGTCTGTCCTCGTCTCCTGCACTGTACGTATCAGAGTCTGCCCTAACAGTCGCCTCATTGTTACTGATTTTCCTTGTATGGTCAGCCATGGCAAGAAGAAGAAGAAGAAGGAGGAGGAGGAGGAGGAGGAGGAGGAGGAGGAGGAGGAATGAAAAAATAAAAAGAACGAGGAGGAAGAAAGAAGCGGAAGAGAAAGGCGGAAAAGGACGGTCGGAAGTTGAAAAATTAGCAAAAGTATGAAAGCGGTGAAAACGAATAAGGAGGACAAAAAAAAAAAAAAGGACGAAAGGAAGACAGAGAAAAAGGGATGAATTATGGAAAAAGACATGGAAGACGATCACAGAAAAAGAGGAAAAGAACCAGGAAGAACAAGGATGAATACAAATAGAGAAGGAAGAGGCAAAGAAAATATACCAGGTTACATTTGGTCTGCTCTTGTGATTCTTTACACACCTTATGCTGCCCCTTCTTTGTCTTCCATTTTAAACCTTTATCTCGAATGTACAATTCAACAGAAAAGTTCGTTCGCGTCTCCCTCTCTTTCATCAATGGATTCACAGACATTCGAATATGCCGTACTGTAGTGAAGTGCTGATTATCCTCCTTCAGTAGGTGATGCTGCACTTTTGTCTCACTGAAGCATCTTTGAACGCACGAACTTTTGTGCTTCACAGTACCTATCTTCGCCACCAGGTAAGGAAGTGGAGGCGATGTGGAGGTGGGTGGTGATTGATAATGGGTCCAATATTTACCCCCTGACCCCAACCCGGCCACTCATCCACCCGGCCAGCCAGCGACCCAACCAACTCCTTCTTTGCCCGGTAGTATGACCACATCACGCCCTTCTCCCATACCACTTCCTATATCACCATCATTTCGTGTCAACACCAGCAACAGATTACTGGTTTTCAGCTCAGAATTATATCTCAGTACACTCATCCTTTATGAAACTGGGTTAATGTGAGATATATTTGTGTTTTTTCATTTTCTATGTGGCATTTTGAATTCGATAGTGAGAAATAATATGCATTTAGTCTTCTGTGTAGCGGTGTGTGTGTGTGTGTGCGGGGGGGGGGGTTGGCGGGTGTAATACGGTAACTATATCCATGTCTGTTGCCCTAAATGTTACGCGATTACGTTATATTTAAGGGCGCGTCCACACACGTCCTCGAACATGTGTTGACAACACAGCTGGCATCATGTTTGGATACATGTATGCAGCAGTAACATGTTTGGATACATGTATGCAGCAGTATCTGGACATATGTGTGCAAACACGTTTCAATGCAGCTTTGAACTTTTTGGCAGCAAAAGTGATAAGTATGTCCATACGAGAGAGCTGAGATTTTATCATGATGCTGCCAACATGATCTGGACGCTGCTGTTCCGAGCATGTTGCAACGTGTTTGTTATTGTGCTGTTTTCATGTTGCCAGCACTTGTTCCAGCACATGTGTGGACGCACTCTGATGTTACTATCCAGCACGTGTGGACGCACACTGATGTTATTATCCAGCACACGTGTGGACCCACACTGATGTTACTACTTTATCCTACGTGTGTGTTTGTGGTCTAATCAAACTTATGTCTTTTTTTTTTTTTTTTTTTTTTCACGTACACTGAGAATACGTCAATCTCTGATTTTCCACCACATTTTATTTTACTTACGGATGGGGCCAATTATGTGACCTTTACGGGGAACTCACTAATGATCTGATACATGCCACGAATATAGACTGCAGGGAGGTAAGTTCAGTTCATAAGTACAAAAATCGTACATAGACACAACCAATGAAAAACATATATCTAACTGTAACAAACATTGTAAAATATGCCCAGTTATGGTATATATCAAGATATTCTAACCTTTCATCCAAGTTCATACAGGGTAGGGTGATCCAGGGCTCCACTCCCTGTATAGTGGGAGTTACAAGGATGTTTGCACGAAGATTGATAAGCGATGGGGTCTCTACACCGACACACAAGGAATGTAGGTGTATTTTTCCCCCATATTTCCGCGGACAATCTGCAGTAGGGCAGGAAAAGCAAAATTCACAAATTGTCACAAACCTTTAACTAAGAAAAATATCACACATGCACGTACACACACAAACAAACAAAAAATTGTAAACGCTAGGACGAGAAGGGTGTATCACATCCACCCTCACCTCAGTCCCCTTCCACCTTACCCACCCCGCGGCCAGGGCGGGTCTCGGCACCACACCACACTCCATCCACCTGCACTGTGTTGATGGTTGGTGGTTAGTGCTGTGGGTGGGTAGGGTGGTGAGAGGAGTGTAAATGCTTTTTTAAAAGTAGCGTAATGTCTGAATGGTCAAAAGCAAACTCACCCACACCTCCACCCACTCTCCGGTCGAAACCAGCGGTACAAGTGAAAAAGACGTACTCGTACTACGCAAGAACTGTCATGTAAATGCTATAGTAAAGGACGACAGTCGCTGCCAAGCACCAGCCTTGCCAGTACTGACATTTCCAGCAAGGTCACTAGCTACCTCACGAAGCAGGCAGGCAAGAAGGGTGGTAGGTAGGAAGGGAGGTATGCAGCCAGCATGCTGGGAGACAGGAAGGTTGGCAGGGATGCTGGTAGGGTGGCTGATGATGGCGTGGTAGAAACGGGGGTGGAAGACTAACTTTTTGTGGCTGTACGGTGTTGTGGTATTTGTGACGGTGGCGGTACGCTATGTTGTGGCTGGTGGTCGTGCTGGTGTGAAATGCAGTGGAAAGTGGGGCGTCGTTGATGAGGATGGTCGTGGTGGTGGTATGGGTTACAGATAGTGTGGGCGGTGATTGTGGGATATGGGATCATACTACAGGTGGTTCATTAGGAAGGATAGGTTGGTAATGGTAGTGGTAGAAGTGCCAGTGATGGCTGACGGTGGTAATAGTGTGGTTGTAATGGAATACGGTTAGTGGGTGTGGTAATAATGGTGATATTTTATTGCAGTCCATCACGGCAAACATATTGGCTAATATTTCACTGCAGAACCGTGGCATATCTTAATATTTTTTTACACGGTGTTCAACTTGAATATTACGGTACACACACATATATATATATATATATATATATATATATATATATATATATATATATATAGATAGATAGATAGATAGATAGATAGATAGACAGATATATAGATATATATATATAATATATGTATAAAATACATATATATATATATATATATATATATATATATATATTGTGGGATCCAATCCTTTTTCACCCCATCAGGAGCGTAGGAGTTTGGGGTTACTCTGCTCAATTCCGACATTCAAGGCAAGTGTGACCAGTCTCGTTTTACCCGAGTAGTATGTCAGCACTACACCCCAATCATCCAGTATATGCTAATCCCTACGGGCCCTAAACGGTTGCAGCACCTTAACCCACTACATCACCAGGCGTCAATCTAGTTATATGATTACCATTCAACAAAACAAATGGTTTCCTGGATTACAGGAACCACCTGGTCGTCGCTCACTGTAGCGTCATACGAAGATTACACTACATCGCATGAGCGGATGGTGGCCGCCCCATCTATAGATTGTTTGTTTGTTTACTGGAGCAATTTTAAAGTCAATTTTCAATATGGAGAAATATATGACTTCTATGTGATGTCCAGGCTGCTGCATTATGTAATACTATACTACCCACCGCTAATCACTTAGCACATTCCAATCATGTGCACAGTATCCTTCCCTCTTTCAATCCCCTGCTGGGTCACGACCAAACTGAGCCGCCAAAATCCAGAGTCGTGACACGGAAGGTGCAATTATCCTTCACGATATAATCCATTTACTGATAATCCGTGATGGAGGGTAATGGGTGGACCCTGACCGAGTGCAAGGGTTATAACAGGTCAGAGCCAGCCTGTGTATTTTGGCCTGGGAAAGATTAAAGCAAGAGCCACTGTGCCGTCCCTCTCTGCTGCCCCAGCTTGACCATAAACAGACAGGCGTGGCTCAGTACCACTAACCCACCCACACCACACCACACTACATTAGCCTATACCATAGCACATCATACATCAATGTAGCCTATACCATATCGCACAATACCGTGCTACATCCCACCGCACCATCATACCACATCCCCATCTGTTGCCTCTGTTTCACCATAAACATACAGGTGCGGCTCAGTAACTACTCTAAATTACTCACCCAGTCACACCACCAGGCGCCACACCACAACACCTCGCTTGTAATGCAATAAAACTAGGTTAACAAAAGACAAGATATTTCTGTTTTATCCCATCAAACAACAGCGCAAGTTACTATAGTTAAGACCTATTGTAAGTCATATGGCACTTCACTGGTACACACCTCTCTTCTGTTTTTTGACGCTCAAGAGGGAGTCAGACAATATGGCGTAAAAATTTATGATGCTCAACAGTAAAAGGAAGTCTTTGAGTACAGTAGCAATGTCGCACCGTGACAGCCTAAGTTAACACAATCTGACAAACGTGTCTCCGCTGCTCAAAGTTTCACCGATGCAACTGAACAGCAACAACAAAATGCCCATTAGAGTTGTAAATTACTTCATTTTACATCTCCCTTTCTGTATGTAAAACAGAAACGCCAAACTAGATTCACAGGGATTACCTGTCCGAAATTTCAGTGGAGAGCATTAATATGAAAATGGCAACACTAATATTATTCAGAGCAGTGTGATGTTGTGATCCACAAAAAAGTTGTGTAAGTGGTTCATATGCTGTTCTTTGTTCGAAGCTTCAGAGAAAATCTCCAAAATACTGGTAAAATCATGTATCACATCAGACTCTCACCTTTCCTGTTGTTGGACATTTCGTAACCTAAACAATGCAACCCTTTTGGGACTTGGAAAACGGCCTATTGTGGCTACCACCACAAGATTTTATTCCGCTGTGACGTGGTTTTTCATCCACCAAGGTATAAGTTGGTCCAGTGTGTTATAAGATGAGGCCATTGTGAGTGTGAGGCTAGGATCATGACTGGTATGATACTCTGGAGTCTACCTGAACAACAATGCGCTTATCATAAATGATCTCATCTACGGCTTTCTTCCCTCTCACTAGAATCATATCTACAGCTTTCTACGTGCATTAACAGGGATAGGAATTTATTTGGAACTACTGTAAACGACCAGCCACTATCATGAAGGACTGACTTCTGCTTTACTGGTAACTAGGTCGTGTTCTACTGTATCTCTACTAATCACATTAGCTAATATTCATAATTATAAAGACGTGTCACTGGTCTTTTTAAAATGTAGGCTACAGCGTTATTTCATATGCATCAATTATCTTGATTGTATTACCCGTTGTTTCTCATTAATGTGTTTCCATGTACTGTACCACTGAACCGATTAACTAGGACTAAAGCTGATTTTCATTACATCACCTCTGACATAGATAATCAACTCCTCAGGAATAATATTCCAACTTCACTCTTTTCTATGACACTGCAGACGATTTTATTCAAAAGGGAGAAGTCATACACTGCCGGATAACGAAAACAAATTGGTATAACTCCTTTCCTACGACTCAGAAAATCGCTTACTATGATGGGGGGTAACCATATGGTCACTGACGTTTGGTGGGCTAGTGGGATATGGCGCAGCAATCGGTTGTGGCTCATAAGGACTTAATTCTACGGGGTAATTATGGTTTACCGTTTACATAATGCCACTCAGGAACGAGCGACTGGTCATTCTTGTCTTTGGAAGTGAGTAGTCTAACCCCGGGCCCTTGCACTCGTAATGGGACAGTAAAGAAGTGGATGATGTGTTCATAACTGCTTCACAGCGTTTTTAAAGTTATGGTATTTGATGCTCATTGACGCCCAATAAATTCATTCAGCGCTAAGAAATCCGATGCAAGAACTGGGTTAAAAGCATTATCAAAGCTCTTGAGAATAAAGCGCTTACCAGTATTACTTGCGTGTATGGGAATATGAAGGTAATTTATAGACATATTGCTGCCATTATCACTAAGGAGGATTGAATGCTACTGGAATGCTTAATAATGCCTCTTGTTTAGCTTCTGATAACCATATGACTACCACCCATTGCTACATGGCTGTAATGACGATGTTAACGTCAGCACACACACATGTCCAGACACCATCAAAGGTTCTGTCGCCTCTCGTGCATCTCTCTCCACGGATTTGGATAATCAGTGTGACGGACCTGTGGCACACGGCTCTTATGACACTGATCTGAGGCCAAATGATGTCATCATGGTTAGTGGTTGCGGGCTGATCACACTGATTTTCAGAGCAAATGGAAAAAAAGAAGGAAAGGTGAGAAAATTCTTGATGCCGACTGTCCACCTTGGGCACAGCACCCCTTCTCTTACGACGATGAGAAAACTTTGTTCGTGCTATCATCAATGTTATTTATCTTAGAGCGGCTTCTCGTTGTCTAAAGGTTAAGGAGTCTCAACTAACCCTCTGACCCTCTGACGACGTTTTACTCTAACTTGGCTTAAAATTGGCATCTCTCCATCTTGAATGGTGAGTTGTAGCAAAGGACTGCAACTAGAATATGGTGCTAGTCACGGAGAAGTGCTACAAAAAGGATGCTAAGTCGTAGTATCGTCTATTTTTTCTGCCACTAAGCTTGGTGAAATAAGCTGTAGGAGGGAAAAAAAAAATCTGGGTCAAGCTTGAGTATAAGGAGTATAATTTATTCTTTGCACGGCAACAACGATTATATTCAGCTTTGGGTTCATGTCGTCTCCGAGTTAACTCCTTTATTAGCAGAGTCGTCCCGTAAGCTAAATGTCATTATCTGGCAAAAGAATTAATGAATCTAATAACAAATACCTTATACTGCATTGGTTAATGGATACTGTTTTTACCTTAGTCAAAATGTGAGACTATACATAAGATGAATAAAACAATCTAGCGCGAAGGGGTGGGTAGAAGAGAGGGAAGACACGAATGCCATGGAGAGAAAGAATATGGAAATACAGTGGGGACACGTGGATGGAGGGAGGGAGAGGGGAAAGGTAAGAGGAGAGGGAAGGAGGTCAAGCCCCAATAATGATACAGTCAACAGAGAATCGTTGCTGCAGTGCTCTCAGTCGCCCTACTCAAACTTCACCCTCTCGTTTTTATTTTACTTTAGCTATCGTCAGACGTTTATATTTCGCTTAAGGAAACTCGTGGCGGCAAGAAGCTTAAAATTTATTTCGATTAATTATCGTTGTGACCGAGAATTAAAAACTTTACTGTATGCTTTATCATACTTAGCGCCAGAGAATTACTCCAGTTGAAGAGAATCCACTGCAGGCAACGGGATAAGACAATGTTGATATACACATTAACCGTCCACCCTGTGTTGCAATCCTTTACCATGGCAATCACACAACACTCAAACCCTTACTTGGTAACTAGTGGCTTAAGGCAATCTAATACGCACTTATCCATCCAGTTTCTCCTAAATCCTTCATCGGGGGAAGGTGAAGGAGGAGGTGGAAGGATGGTGTGAAAGATATTTTGATTTACAGAGGTCTAAGCATCAGTGAGGGTGAGAGCCGTGTACGGAACAGATAGGACTGGAATGAAGTGGTTTATATGGGTACCGGTTTGAACAGTTGACAATGATCTGTAACAGGCAAGAAGTGGAGACATTGCAGTAAATTGTGAATCAGCAGGACCTGGTTGTGTGTGGCTTAAGACTGATAAGGTGGAGAGTCTATAGATCACTTCATACGACTGCTGAGAGACTGAATGTGACCAAATGACGTGTGCTCTGTTTTCTGACGCCATCCCACTTGACAGTGCAGCAGCAAGCATTCATTTTCAAGTATCTTGTCCTCAACGTATAAATTTTCCTATACTGCACTAGGTCCTCCGCGCTGTTTCTTGACTCTCCGGCTAGAAGGGCTCGCGAGGTGAGGAGATTGAAGGGTGTACGCAACAACAATTGTTTGCACTCACAATAAGTAGCCGGACCAGAGTGTATGTATTAGACCTCAGTATATGTACTAGTGTATAGGTTGCCAAATTACACATCAGTGCTTCATCTCTCACACTCCACCCCAGTGCTTTTCTTGCCCCTCTAATGATTTCACAATAAGGTGTGATGTTGTGACGGCCAATGGCTACTCCTGGAGTGTTGTCTAAAAGCTCTCAAGACTGAAACTGACACATCGCTGTCTTCACCCTGTTCTTCAAAGCATATATTTTCTGATGACCATGTTCTTGATATCTTCCCTCTATATATGTCATTCACCCTCACCCCTGATTAGTCGGGGCTTTAGAAGGTGATTTTTAACCTTACTATTTGGTTCTAATTGCCAGGATAAATTGTGGTGATAATATATATATTTTTTCGTACATTTTCAATTTCACCTTCACTTCATAGGTCCAGATATCGGCGGCCTGGGTGTGTGCGCGATAAGAGAGTGGTGAATATACTGAGGCGATGAGAACAGATGATTATATGACATGGCGAAACAGTGTTTCCATATATTTGCTTCCACAGCACAGGCAATGAGATATCGTGATGATATACTCAACAGTGGGGATCAAGATATATGAATAACGAAAAAAATAAAAATGATAAAAAGACAGAGAGAAAGTGATGTTAATAATACAGAAAAGAACGAGATGCAGACAGAGAGGCAAAGATAAAGAGGTTAAAGATGCGGGAGAGGAAAGAGTAGCAGAGAAAACGATTAAAGAAAAAACGGGAGAGAAAAGAAACAGAAATGAGGGTTAAAAGGAGGTCGAGAGGAGAAGGAGAGGTAGAGAAAGGAGTTAAAAATAACCAAGAAAGAGGAGTTTTAGAGATAGACGGGCGAAGCTGCAGAGAGATTAATAATAAGCAGGAAACACTGACAGAAAAAGAGGCAAAGAAAAAGAGTTTAAAAACGAGGTAGACTAAATGAATGGGGAGAGAGAGAGAGAGAGAGAGAGAGAGAGAGAGAGAGAGAGAAATTATATCAAAGACTACCCGTCCTTTAACTCTGCACGCCTCACACCTGGTTTTATATTTACAAAGGTGAGTGATGTAATGAGGCGAGACACAGGTGACCCCAGCGTGGGTGAGGTGCAGCCAGACCGGCCACACTCCATCCTAAACAACGCTTATCCTTTGTTTTGCTTCTGGCTTTAAAATAAGACATTATTTTTTATACAGTGCTAAAATTAACATAATACTTATAATCTTTGACTGTGATAAGCATTTGCTAAGAGATAATGTAGAGGAAAGTGTGATCTTGTCATAAAAAACTTTGTAGTTACTTGTAGAGAAGTTATATATATTAGACTTGTGGACGAGCGGTTGTTATGCTTGAGTAGCTTTGTGAGTAATCTTCTTTTCCATTTGTCATGTAGTGACAGGAGAGGTAAAGAATAGTATGGGACTATTTTTATTTGTCTTGGAAATATTAACAAGTCTCTCACACAGAACGAAGTATAAAGTAGAGTCCCGCTAGCTATCTCTCTGTCTCGCTCTCTCTGTCTCTCTCTCAAGTTGCTAAGTCCTTCTCCCTGTGACCTGTCTGTTCTATCGCTAGCTTCCTTCTGCCTTCTCTTTCCTAAATTCTGGTGAAACAGGAGACGTATCACGTGTGTTCCTTGTGAGTGGAAAGTTCAAGAAGCCTGTGTGTGAGTATGTGTGTGTGTGTGAGTACGGTCACTAGGCGCTGTCGTGTGCCTATAAAGCATTCCTTGAGTTAAGAGTGTGTAAGCATGTTTAGCATTGCTCGATTCTCGCAGACACAATACCTTCTCATCATCTGACTCCCTGCTTCTATCTGTCTCTCTATCTATCTATTTATCTATCGTTACATAGCCTGTGATTTCATCATCCTTTGTGTAATTCTAACGTACAGTGTGCTGCCTGTTTTATACGAGCGTGTTCTGCCTCAGTCTCCCCCTTCTACCGTTATAGTAGAGTAAGTCGTCCTTTCTGTTGTTCAGAGCGGGATTGTCAACTCTTTGTCCCCATGGCTTCATTTGCACGTCCTTCTTACAAGTTGTATCAAGCTCTGCTGGCCCCTATATAATGAGCTCAGTCTCTGCATCATTGCCACTTAGATCTACTCCTCATTTTGTTCACATCTCTGTCCTCCCCTGTACAGTTATTGTTGTGAGTGCTCCGGAAGTCTCCAACCATCTAGCAGCTGTGTAATTTGAGTATAACTGTTACTGCATTTTTTCCTTGTGCTGTATAGCATAAGGTGTTGATTTGTAGGCCTAGTGAGTTTTTTTGTAATTTATGTACGATTCATTTTGTCAGTCAGTTTTAATACTATTTTGTATCTGTAATAATTTATCTTGCATTAACTGAGCATTACCCAGTGTATTTTCATTTTATCAGGGCTGACTTAGGTAAATTTACTCTTGCTAATTTCATGTTAATAGAGGCTATTGCAGTTAACCATATATTTAACTTGTTTTTTGCCATTACATTATCCTTATGAGTCCTGAATGTTTTGTTGTTAGTTTGAGCATTAAACTTTAACTTGTAATTTTACCTAACTCTTTGTTTTGAACCTGGAACTTTACGGGACAGTAGTGATTTTTAGTATTCTCACTTAAAGTGTACATTATCTTTCTCTGTTCCGTAACATAAATTTGGCGACCTCTTATCAGGATATTCAGGATATTATCATAAGGATATTGTTTGACATTTTGTGACTGTTACTTATTCATGATGTATACTATTACTACGCTTGATGAAGCCAAGGATTTTTTGTCAAATGTGCAAACAGTGTGTGATGTAGAAAACAGAACAAAGAATGAACTTAAGCTTGTTGCTCAACAATTGGGAATTGCTGTTCGCTCTCATCATTCTAAAGATCAAATTGTTGACATGATTAATGAAAGCTTGTTTAATGTAACTCCTCCAAATAAGCAAACGCAGATTGAATTAGCTAAGTTACAGCTAGTGCTGCAGGAGGCTCAGGCTAAGGAGGCGGAGTCTCGTGCTAAGGAAGCTGAATTTCAAGCAAATGCTAAGGAGGCTGAATTTCAGGCACGTTCTAAGGAGGCTGAGGCACAAGTTGAAATTGCTAGGATTGAGGCAGACCATGAGTATCGCATGAAACAAGGTGGAACTGGATCATCCAGCTCTGATGATTTTGATGTGGCTAAAAATTTTAAACTTGTCCCTCCTCTTAATGAATCTGATTTAACAAAGTATTTTCAGTTGTTTGAGAGGGTAGCTACAGGTTTTAATTGGCCCAAAAAGTATTGGCCAGTACTCCTTCAAACTGTTCTCACCGGTAAAGCTCAAGTAACTTATGCATCTTTGCCTCAGGATCAATCTGATAATTATGATGTAGTTAAGAGCTTGATTCTTAAGGCCTATGAGCTTGTTCCTGAAGCCTATAGAGTAAAATTTAGGTTAACTTACAAGCAAGATAAGCAATCCCATGTTGAGTATGCAAAAATCAAAGAAGATCTGTTAGAGCAGTGGTTAAATTCTAAGAATGTGGATTCTGATTTTGGTAAATTTAAGCAGATGATTTTGCTGGAGGACTTCAAGAGGTGTATTAGTAAAGATGTAAGCCTATATCTTGATGAGAAAAGAATAGATAATTTGTCTGATGCTGCAGTTTTAGCTGATGAATATGTTCTCGCTCACAAGAGATATTCTAGAGAAAAAAGGAAAGCTGAGAGTAAGTACGTTGCCTCTACTCAGAGTACAGGTAACAGGAAAGAGAATAAAGATGATATTTCTCAGGAAGTAAATACCAGCTTCACCTCTAGATTTCAGAAAAGTAAATGTACTTATTGTAGTAAGCTTGGTCATACTACGGAGAAATGTTTCAGGAGACAGCGTGATGTGAACAAAAAGGAGTCTTTAAATATTCAGTCAATTGGTCTAGTGTCCACTCTTGAGAGTTCCCAGAATTCTTTAACTGAGTTAACTGAACCTGCTTTGAGGGGTAAATTAAATTCTCATGATGGAGCTCCTCTTTTGAGCAGTAACGTGGGTGAAACTCTCAAGAGTTCATGTGCTAATTTCCTGTCTGATGGTTTTGTCAGTCCTCTGGACAGTAATGACAGGAAATCAGTTAAAATATATCGTGATACAGGTGCTTGCCAATCCCTTATGCTGACCAGTGTTCTAGGCTCTAATGTTAATTCCTCTGATGAAACTGTAATCGTACAAGGTGTAGGGAATAATTACTTCTCTGTCCCTCTGTGCAGAGTGAATTTAGAGTCTGGTTTTCTTAATGGTTCTGTTATGGTTGGGTTGGTTGAGACACTCCCCATGTCAGGTGTAACTTTCTTACTTGGAAATGATATTGGTGGAAGTCAAGTGTGTCCAGCTCCTCAGTTGTCTAGTGAGCCAGTGTCTGCGACCCAGGATTGTGATGTCCCTGATGTGTTCCCTGCATGTGCTGTCACTAGGGCTAAGTCTAAAGTTACTGGTGACTTAGAGGATAATGATGATGATGATGTTATCCTAGCTGACACTTTTCTTGCTAATTTGGACCACTCACCAGATGAGGCAGTACCCCATAGTGTTGATAATTTGTCTCGTCAAGAGTTGGTTGAGTTGCAGGTTGCTGACCCTGAGTTGAAAGGTCTAGCTAACTCTCCTTGCAGTGAGGAAGAGTCAGCCGGTGCTTCTACTTGTTATTATGTAAAGTCAGGAGTACTTATGAGGAAGTGGAGACCCCCAACAGCATCAGCCGACTGTGAATGGGAGGTTGTACATCAAGTTGTCATCCCTCGTGTTTGTAGGCAAGATATCATTAGAGTGGCTCATGATTCCAGTTTGGCAGGACACCTTGTAGTGAGGAAGACTGTGGCACGCATTCTGAAACACTTCTACTGGCCAGGTATCTTCAGGGATGTTTCCTGGTATTGTAAGTCTTGTCACACCTGTCAAGTTGTGGGGAAGTGTAATCAGACCGAAAAGGTTGTACCTCTAGTTCCCATTCCTCCTTTTGAGGCGCCTTTCACCCGTGTGTTGGTGGATATTGTGGGCCCTCTTCCTAAGACTTCTTCAGGATTTTCTTATGTGTTGACCCTGATTGATATGGCTACTCGTTATCCTGATGCCATTCCACTTAGAAATATCTCAGCAAAGAACGTGGTTAAGGAAATGCTAGGGTTCTTCACAAAGTTTGGTCTGCCCAAGGAGGTACAGTCAGACCGGGGAAGTAATTTCATGTCAAATGTTTTCAAGCAGTCTCTGAAAGAGTTGGGCATCACCCAGATCACGTCTTCAACTTACCATCCCCAGACCCAAGGAGCGTTGGAGAGATATCATCAAACACTCAAATCGATGCTCAAGAAATACTGTTTGGAACATCAGAAAGACTGGGATAAAGGTCTTCCATTCGTTGTGTTTGCAGCAAGAGAATCTCCAAATGAATCACTGGGCTTCTCACCTTTTGAACTACTGTTTGGCCATGAAGTAAGAGGACCCCTTAAGCTACTCAAGGAATGCTGGCTGTCGGAGGAAGATGACGTCAACCTGCTGGAGTATGTGATGAAGTTCAAAGAACGGCTGTCCACTGCTTTACAGCTGGCGAGAGAGAATTTAGGAGCTGCTCAGGAGAAGATGAAGACTTGGTATGATAAGAAGTCCAGGTTACGCCACTTTCAGCCAGGAGATCAGGTTTTGATTCTGCTACCAGTGCATGGGCAACCTCTTCAAGCCAAGTTTAGTGGTCCTTATTTCGTGGAGAAGAAACTCAGTGATGTCAACTATGTCATCGCCACACCAGATCGTAGAAAGAACAAGCAACTTTGTCACATCAACATGCTAAAGTTATATCACAGGCGGGACGAAAATAATCCAGTCTGCACTGTAGCTTTTCCACCCGAGTCTGCAAGTGAAGCTCTCCCATGCAGTATGAGCCTGAGTGATAGTTTGGGGAAGAATCCTGATATCATGAATGATCTCCAGACTAAGCTTTCTCATCTAGCTCCCGAGGAAAGGCAGGAGTTTTCGGCATTAATGCAAGAGTACCCGGAAGTGTTCCGTGCCACTCCAGGAAGAACCACTGTGTTGATGCATGATGTCGATGTTGGAGACGCAAAGCCAATTAAACTGCCTCCTTACCGTGTGAACCCAGTGAAAGTTCCTCTCATCGAGAAGAAGCTTGGCTACCTGTTGGACCACAAGATGATTGAGCCCTGTCAGAGTGAGTGGAGTTCTCCTGTCACTCTAATCCCTAAGCCAGGTGGGTCACAGCGGCTTTGCATCGACTACAGACGTGTTAATCAGATAACCAAAACAGACACTTACCCTCTCCCTCGTGTGGAAGATTGCATAGACAAGATCGGAAAGGCTAGGTACATAAGTAAGTTTGATTTGTTAAAGGGATACTGGCAAGTACCTATGACTGAACGTGCTAGGGAGATCTCATGTTTTGTAACACTAGGAAAGGCTTTTGCATGTTCGGTAATGCCATATGGTATGAAGAATGTTGTAACAGAGGGTTTGGCAGGGTGTTGTTTATATTGATGATGTATTAATCTTCAGTGACAACTGGAAAGATCACCTATGCCATGTCATTAAATTTCTTGAGCATTTAGTTCAGGCTAATCTTGTAGCTAATTTATCAAAGTGTGAGTTTGGTCAAGCTAAAGTTCAGTACCTTGGGTATGTAATTGGTGATGGACATGTTGCACCACCAGGAGCTAAGGTTCAGGTTATAAGTGATCTTCCCAGACGTAAAGGTAGGAAAGAGCTACAAAGATTTTTGGGAATGGTAGGTTATTACAGGAGATTTGTTCTTAACTTTTCAATTCTTGTATCACCACTTACAGACCTACTGAAAAGGGGAGTTAAATTTGTCTGGACCGATAACTGTGAATCCTCTTTCAACAAACTTAAAGTCATCCTATTAAGTCAGCCAGTGCTCGCTACTCCAAATTTTGCTAAGCCTTTTAAGATGGCTGTTGATGCAAGTGATACAGGAGCTGGGGCTGTTTTGCTGCAAGAGGATGATCAGGGTATTGAACACCCTGTATCTTATTACAGTAAGAAGTTCACTCCACCTCAAAAGAACTACTCAACTATTGAGAAAGAGCTTTTGGCCTTGATTTTGGGTTTACAGCATTTTTCATTTTATTTGTGTTCTGGTTTTGACCCCATTGTCATTTATACCGATCATAACCCACTGAAATTCCTTAGTAAGTTTAAAGATAAAAATCAGAGATTGACGAGATGGAGTCTACTTCTTCAGGAATATTCATTAGACATACAACATGTCAAGGGGAAAGAAAATGTCATTGCAGATTGCTTATCTAGACTTTAGACAGATTGTTTTAGAGTAATAAGAAATTTCCTTTGTAAATTTTTTTTTCTTTGTGGGGAGGTGTTACATAGCCTGTGATTTCATCATCCTTTGTGTAATTCTAACGTACAGTGTTCTGCCTGTTTGATCACGAGCGTGTTCTGCCATAGTCTCCCCCTTCTACCGTTATAGTAGAGTAAGTCGTCCTTTCTGTTGTTCAGAGCGGGATTGTCAACTCTTTGTCCCCATGGCTTCATTTGCACGTCCTTCTTACAAGTTGTATCAAGCTCTGCTGGCCCCTATATAATGAGCTCAGTCTCTGCATCATTGCCACTTAGATCTACTCCTCATTTTGTTCACATCTCTGTCCTCCCCTGTACAGTTATTGTTGTGAGTGCTCCGGAAGTCTCCAACCATCTAGCAGCTGTGTAATTTGAGTATAACTGTTATTGCATTTTTTCCTTGTACTGTATAGCATAAGGTGATGATTTGTAGGCCTAGTGGTTTTTTTTGTAATTTATGTACGATTCATTTTGTCAGCCAGTTTTAATACTATTTTGTATCTGTAATAATTTATCTTGCATTAACTGAGCATTACCCAGTGTATTTTCATTTTATCAGGGCTGACTTAGGTAAATTTACTCTTGCTAATTTCATGTTAATAGAGGCTATTGCAGTTAACCATATATTTAACCTGTTTTTTGCCATTACATTATCCTTATGAGTCCTGAATGTTTTGTTGTTAGTTTGAGCATTAAACTTTAACTTGTAATTTTACCTAACTCTTTGTTTTGAACCTGGAACTTTACGGGACAGTAGTGATTTTTAGTATTCTCACTTAAAGTGTACATTATCTTTCTCTGTTCCGTAACACTATCTATCCATTATGATTTGTAATTATAATATGGAGTCCTAACATATTGCTCGGTCACGCGAAAATGGCGTACCATCGACAGTTAATAGTCATAACATATTAATACATATTATATACACATTATAATGAACTTATAAGCTAATTAAGTGAAATACATAATATGGTAAAAGTAACATAATTGTATGAATATTGTATACATATAATATTTATAGTAAATAGTGATTATTTAGTAATATTACATTTTAAACAAGTTGTATACATATTTGAATAAATGCAATGGTTGTTGTATAACACTTTGTAAGACGTGCATGTACAACAGACGTACGCATATAATTGTGCAATGGCAATACTGCTAGGTTACACATTACATATTTGGTTATCCCTTTAGTAATGTCTAATATTTCACCTAACTTGTATGATGATACTGGTAATACAGAATTGTGGTATAGTTGTATGACTTATAACATTGTAGTAGCATTGTGGTAATACATAATTGTAACATTTTATGAATTGTTACAAAATATTGTGGTAATGCAAAATTGTTTTGGCCTTATAACTGTAGTTACATTTTGTTAATGCAACTGTTACATAAGTGTCTTGGCCTTATAATTGTATTTAAAGTTACATAAAAGTTACATCTTGTTAATGCAACTGTTACATAAATGGTAAAGTGTAACATAATGCAATCGTTTGTCGTTACATAATTGTTACATATCGTTTGTAGTTACATAATTGTAGTTAAAGTTACATAAAAGTTACATCTTGTTAATGCAACTGTTACATAAATGGTACATATTGTTTGTAGTTACATAACTGTAGCAAGTGTAACATAATGCAATCGTTTGTCGTTACATAATTGTTACATATCGTTTGTAGTTACATAATTGTAGTTAAAGTTACATAAAAGTTACATCTTGTTGATGCAACTGTTACATAAATTGGTACATATTGTTTGTAGTTACATAATTGTAGCAAGTGTAACATAATGCAATCGTTTGTAGTTACATAATTGTAGCAAGTGTAACATAATGCAATCGTTTGTCGTTACATAATTGTTACATATCGTTTGTAGTTACATAATTGTAGCAAGTGTAACATAATGCAATCGTTTGTCGTTACATAATTATAATATGGAGTTACATAATTGTTACATATCGTTTGTCGTTACATAATTGTAATAATTGCAGTCCTGACATATGAATCCGGTCATGCTGCGGTCGACGATAGTGATGATGTGTCATGCCACTTGCTTGTGGAGACAACAATTTGCTTTTTTGTTTGTAGTTTATGTGGTATTTTGGCATTTGTAGTAACACTTACACTTATTTTCATTTGTTTGTTATGTGATCTTACTCTATTTCTCTCGTTTTCCTTTCTTACTTTTTTTTTTTTTTTTTTGTATGTATTGATTTTCAATAGTTTGTTTTTCTTCGCTTGTGTACGCTTTTTCCAGGTTGTTCATGGTTGCATAATTACTGGCTAATTTCCTTGGGATACTTTTTTAAAGTTTAGTTTATATTGCACAGATATTACTGAAAATTATATTATATAGCCCCATATTTTGTTATTTTATATAAAAAAATATATACACTATATACAGTATTAACTATATACACTGACTTGTTCTTCACCTGTACCTATCGTGGGTTATATGTGTGTCAGCACTGTGTGGAAATCATTGTCTTCACGATTGTGTGGAAGATGTTCACTCTTGCTAACGTCATTTGTGTTGGCCATTTTTTTTTCTCTAGTTTACCTTGTAACTTAATTTATGTGTTTCCACTAGGTAGCTTTAATTAATAAATGTTTAACACAGTTCTTTTAATCGCTCACTGAGTAACTGTGATGGTATATTTTCTTTATCACTTTGTAGATATAATAATGTATAGCTGTATGTATGAAACACGTATTTTATGTAGGTATAAATGGTAACACTCGTCGGTAGTAAATAAATGTTATAATAAATGAATGAATGTATACAGTGTAGAATATTTATTGTTGGTGATTATTTAGTGTTTGAGTTATGCAGATAACTGAAGTAAGTATGTGTATTTAAGCTGTAACTATACAGCACGTTTTATCTGTTTGTGCAGAAGCTTATTGTCTATCACTGTGTATTGTATAAATGAAGTAACTATGTAACTCACTAATTTTTACCGTGGTGGGAATGGTGTGACTGGTGGTGCAGGTGGTGTGTTGACCGACGTGGCGTCTTTTCAGCAAGCACGCATGATGACGTCGACTTCCCACACTGGTAGCTGTGGTGAGTGAATGAGTAGCGATGAGTAACTTGAGTGAAGACGAGTGAGTAGGATGAGTTATGAGTCGTGTCTCACTCTTCGTTTGTTTGTTCCGTTTTTCTTCGTCGATATTTTCTCGGTCCTTTTCTCTTGTGATTTACTCGTTGTGGGATGAAGACTGCCGCTACTTGTAGGTGCATGTAGAAGATTATACAGACGACTCGTAGAGTTGTTACTTGTAGTTGATTGTAGATGGTTGTAGTTCGTTGGTTCGTTGTAGAAATTTCAAGATTGTTTGTATCAGTACTTTGTTAAACTACTGGCAAGACGTCGTGTGATCACTTCTACATCAGCGTGATGATCGTGGAAACGGAGGGGGCTGGTTGGAGAGAATACTGTCAGGAGCTATTTGTGAGTTGTTGGTTGTGAGAGGTATTCTTGTTTTCAATCTTGATATTTTGTAGGAATTCAATGTTGATTCGTAGACGAGGTTCGTATACGTTCGCTGCTACCAAATGTCATAAAAGACTTTGTAGTTACTTGTAGAGAAGTTATATATATTAGACTTGTGGACGAGCGGTTGTTATGCTTGAGTAGCTTTGTGAGTAGATAATCTTCTTTTCCATTTGTCATGTAGTGACAGGAGAGGTAAAGAATAGTATGGGGCTATTTTTATTTGTCTTGGAAATATTAACAAGTCTCTCACACAGAGCGAAGTATAAAGTAGAGTCCCGCTAGCTATCTCTCTGTCTCGCTCTCTCTGTCTCTCTCTCAAGTTGCTAAGCCCTTCTCCCTGCGACCTGTCTGTTCTATCGCTAGCTTCCTTCTGCCCTCTCTTTCCTAAATTCTGGTGAAACAGGAGACGTATCACGTGTGTTCCTTGTGAGTGGAAAGTTCTAGAAGCCTGTGTGTGAGTATGTGTGTATGTGTGTGCATGGTCACTAGGCGCTGTCATGTGACTATAAAGCATTCCTTGAGTTAAGAGTGTGTAAGCATGTTTAGCATTGCTCGATTCTTGCAGACACAATACCTTCTCATCATCTGACTCCCTGTTTCTATCTGTCTCTCTATCTATCTATTTATCTATCTATCTATTATGATTTGTAATTATAATATGGAGTCCTAACAATCTGACTGACAAATGGCTTAATAAATGTGGATAAGACCAGGATAAAACACAAGATTCTAAAATGCTTAAATACTTTCCTATGAGGCTGTCCACATTTACTCATTCCTCTCTTCTTGCTCAATCTTTTCCTAAACTTTCTTTTTTTGGTGTCTGAGAATCTCCAGGGGTGGCTCTACTCGTCTCTCACCAACAATTTCCGGAAGCCACACACCCCACCACACCAACATAAGGGCAATTTTTAACCAAGGGGCCCATAGCTACATCTAGATAGTACTTTTATATTTGTTTTCTCTTATTCTTGTTCCTCATTACCTCCGCCAGTTTATTTTTTTTTTTTACTGTTTTTCGTTTTCTTCCTCTCCTTTCATGAGAATGTGTGTGTGTGTGTGTGTGTGTGTGTGTGTGTGTGTGTGTGTGTGTGTGTGTGTGTGTGAGTGCGTGCGTGAGTGCGAGAGTGAGTGTGTGTGTGTGTGTGTGTGTGTGTGTGTGTGTGTGTGTGTGTGTGTGTGTGTGTGTGTGTGTGTGTGTGTGCGTCAAACAAAAAAAATCTGAATATATGTTTACTAAAAATTTCTTTACCTTACAGCTGACCTTAATGACCTAGAGCAACTTGTACAGCACCCTACCCATATCCCTGACCGCCTTGGAGAGAGCTCCAACATACTTGACCTCTTCCTTACAACTAATCCTTCTGCTTACACTGTTAATCTTTTCTCTCCATTGGGCTCCTCCGATCACAACCTTATCACCTTAACCTGTTCTATCGCTCCGGTACGGCCTGTGGACCCTCCAGGGAAACGTCGTCTGTGGCACTTTGGAGCTGCAGATTGAGAGGCCCTCAGGCAGTACTTCTTTGATTTTCCCTGGAATGATTATTGCTTCCATGGCTGGGAGCCATCTGGGTGTACCTTGCGCATTATGGAGGTTATTCTCTCAGACATGGAAGCATACATTCCTTTCTCATATCCTTTGACTGATGCACGAAAGCCTTGGTTTAATCACGTTTGTTCTAATGCTGTCCGCAACAAGGAGAGGGCCTATAAAAGGTACCGGAGCCAACCCACCCCTGAATCACATCTTTTATACGTTTCTGCCCGGAATAATGCTAAGTCTGTTCTTCACTCTGCTAAAAATAATATCATCCATACTAAATGCTCTCAACTCTCTAACTCGAATTCTTCCCGCTCCTTCTGGCACCTTGCCAAAAACCTTTCTAACAACCTTACCTCATCACCCTTCCCTCCTCTTTTCTACTCCGATGGCTCTGTAGCTATTTCTTCTACTGATAAAGGAGATCTCTTCACTCAGACTTTCTCCTCCAATTCCACCTTAGACAATTCCGGTGCTGTTCCTCCATCACTTCCCCCCTCTGACTTCCTCAAGGCTGACATTAAAATTTCTTCAGCTGTCACGAATTCGGGCGAGCGAATTTATAAATTCGTGACATTTTTCATCAGTGGGAAAACCACAAATTCTTTTGGAGTTCCCACTGTGTATCGTTCAGCTCAACCGTCCTCACGTTCACTCTGTTGGGGCGGTTTTCATAACATTTTTCACTGTTTCATAAGTGATCATCATTGCGCGCGACATTTGCGCCTTCACTGAGTGATTTATTGTGAGCGTATATCGCTCACTTTCTTTCCGCTGATCGTTGAAGTTCATACAGCCATCCCTCGCCTTCTTTCATAATTTGAAGTCAGTCAGGCTTTGATCGTCATGACAGCAGGTTCGCCCAGCTAGGAGCAGCACTGCCACAGCGAGTTCCTGAAATCTCCACCTAGACGGTGAATTGGCGAAGAGGTTCAGCGTATTGCAGCATCCATCCTACTTACCGGCGCCCAGTCATTCCGCTTAGCCTTCTCTGCTGACCAGTATTTCTTTTCGTTTTTCCTAGGTTTAAGTTTAGCTCCTGAGTGAGCGAGTGAGTGTATTCTCCTTTGTTATTTTGAATTCATTTTGAGACTCATGTAACGAAAATTAATTCATTGTAATTAATAAATTTACATTTCTTTTTCTTTGAGCTCAATGTAGTTATACTCGTGTTTTATTTCTCCACATTTAGCTTATTTTAGTTGCCACTCCTAGTTTGCACAGACGCTGTGTATTATTCATAACTGGTACTTAGGCCAGCCCTTTTGTATTAAGCTTAAATCCGTTATGCCAGCCAGGAGTTAATGCACTGGCAAGAACCTGTATATTACTATTAGCATTAGTTATTGATTATGAGGGATGGAGTCACTTTCTCTAGAGGCTAATAGTACTAACAAACAGCATTCGTGAGTAATTAGACTCTGCTGTGTACTGTTGAGAAAGTTTATAAATTCTCGTCCTTAGAGAATCGGCGAAGTAAGCCGGCATAAGTAAAACTTATTGCTTGATTTCACAAGTCAATTCTGCCTCTATTTTCAAGCAACATTTAAGTAATTCATTAATTCTTAAATTCACGTCCCCCGTGACAAGCTGATGTATTTTCTGCCATTGCTGGCCTCAATACTAATAAGACATATGGGCCTGATGGAGTCCCTCCTGTTGTTCTCAAGAACTGTGCTTCAGTACTTAAACCCTGCCTAGGCAAACCTTTTCGCCTTTGTCTATCAACTAGTACCTTTCCTTCTTGCTGGAAGTTTGCTCTCATTCAGCCAGTCCCAAAGAAGGATGACCATTCCCAACCCTCTAACTATCGTCCAATTGCTTTAACATCCTGTATCTCAAAAGTTTTCGGGTCTGTTCTTAATAGAAAAATTTTAAAGCATCTTTCCTATCACAACCTTCTTTCTGATCATCAGAATGGGTTCCGTCAGGGACACTCCACAGGCGATCTTCTCACCTACCTTTTAGACTCCTGGTCATCCTCCTTTCGGGACTTTGGCGAAAGCTTTGCCATTGCACTTGACATCTCAAAGGCTTTCGATCGAGTCTGGCATAAATCTTTAATTTCCAAAATGCCCTCTTACGGTTTCTATCCTTCTGTCTGTGCCTTCACCTCTAGCTTCCTTTCTGGTCATTCTATAGCCGCTGTTGTAGACGGCCATCGTTCTTCTCCTAGATCTTTTAACAGTGGTGTTCCTCAGGGCTCTGTCCTATCACCAACTCTCTTCCTTTTGTTCATTAATGACCTTCTAAGCTGTACATCTAACCCTATCCACTCATACGCTGATGACTCCACACTTCACATTTCCATTCAATTCCCGCAACATCCATCTCAGCAGTTAGTTTCAACAAACAAGGGATGAGGCTATGGCACACCTAATGTCTGACTTGGCTCGTATCTCTAACTGGGGTAAAAAATAATCTGGTTGTTTTTTTATGCATCAAAGACTCAGTTTTTGCACCTATCAACCCGACAAAATCTTCCAAATGTATACCCACTAATGTTTAATAATATTCAGCTCAATCCTGCATCAAGCTTGAACATGATTGGGGTTTCATTTACTCGGGACTTATCTTGGAAAGATCATATTACATCTCTTGTAAAATCTGCTTCCAAGAGATTGGCTGTGCTAAGCCGACTCCGTTCCTTCTTTACCCCTGCACAATTGTTGACTCTACACTGGTTTTATCTGCCCCTGCTTGGAGTACAACTCTCATGTGTGGGGAGGCTCCCCACATACAGCTCTTCTCAATAGGGTGGAGCCAAAGGCTTTTCGCCTCATTACTGACTCCCTTCAACTTCTGTCTCTTCGCCGCACTGTTGCATCTTTATCTCTTTTCTATCGCTACTTCAATGGTCACTGCTCCTCTGAACCGTCTGCAAGCATTCCTCCACCTCTACGACGGGTGCATAGCACCCGTCAAGCAGTAAACTCTCATCCCTTTTCTGTCCAATTCTCTAATGCAAGAGTTATCCGTTACTCTCAGTCCAACATTTATGCAACAGGTCAACTCTGGAACTGTCTCCCTCTGCCTGTATTTCCTGCTTCCTATGATCTCCAGTCTTTCAAACGCAGTGTGTCCAGGCATCTCGAAATGATCGGATCTTGAATTTGGTTCTCTCTTGCATTTTGTTTTTCTCTTGGAAGGAACAGTTTTGTGGGCTCGGTGCCTTTGGTTCCTTCTTCCTCACATTAAAAAAAAAAAGTGATGAGGGCACTAGGAACTTTATATGAATATTGGTTTTAAAGACTAAAACAATAAATCACACACACACACACACACACACACACAACATACACGCATTATCATACGAGTAAAATCTAAATGATGGTAACGATGCCTATCTCAAAGGTGACGTGTACAATCAGCAATCGACATCTAAGGAGACTATTTACCAAAGCCATAGAATTTACCTGCACTACAATAAATGTTGGTACGGATTAGAGATAAACATATAATAGGTGTGTGGCTAGAGAGGAAAGGAGAGCATAAAACACTGCAAATACAAATAAGCCTCACCGCAAAAACAATCACAGAGATGGTGAGCCATGTTTACAATGAAAATGACTATTGGCTGGATGCCTGCCACCAATTGAATGGAGCCTATTCTATAATTTTAAGTGCCGTAATAATGTGTGTTATCTTTGAGGCTTTATTCATTTTAGTGCCTGTGAAGACAGATTTGGCACGACAGTCTCATTAAATGTCGACTATTCACTGCCTAGTACGCTGTCAGCCCTGAACAACACCGTTCTATTCAATTTTCTGCATAAGCGAGTGCACAGTAACTCATAACTCAGATGTCTACAAAAACTAAAGTTGTTTTTAATGTTGCCGCTAAATTTCTTCCAGTATATCATAAAATGTGATAAACAGTTTTCGGGCATCCTTATAAAGTGCTTAGTAAAACCCTTCACCTCTCCATTAAGATGCCTACAAAAACTTTAGTTGTTTTACATGTTGCTGCTTCAATTCTTCCAATATATTTACTTAAGTTTTCCTTTTAACACCATATAATGTTATAAACAGTTTCCCGACACCCTATGCATATCACCTCTCCACCACCTTCACCCCATGATGAGGCGCTATAACCCTGCCTCCACACCACCATCATGTGATAATATCGCGGGGAGTAAAGTACTGAGCCACACTAAAACGTGCTGGCGTTCTTAAAGGCATAATCTGGGTCTGCTAAAAGCTTGACTGCGCTAAAAACGCATCCGTTATCTACGGGCACACAGTATTATCTGGCATACATTTTCTAATATTAACTGTTCTTCATTACAGAGTCCTGGTTCGCTCTAGATTGTTACAATCAGTAGCCTGGATGACAGTCATGTAACAAGTGCAGATTCGAATCCTTGAAGGGTGACTGATAGACTGCACTTAATAAGTGGTAACGAATCTCTCTCTCTCTCTCTCTCTCTCTCTCTCTGCAGAACAGATAAGTGGCGCAAATTTAACGCTGCTTACATCCAAGGGAAGCTGTATATATCTCTCAATAATAAGGCAGTACCATTCATCTATCCCTGTGCTTTCTCAAGGTTCAATCACACTATTGTTAAAGTATATGGAGCTACAGTTTCTCCTGAACCCAAACAGTGCTAAACGGACACAAGAAACCTGTCCCTGTGTTTCTCTGGGGCTTCTTTCACACTACCACGCATCACTCAGTACCCAAGCAGACCTGGGATGGGATTCTGGAACCTATTTACGATCGATTCTCAGTCGTAACCGTGATTTGTTTGACAGGAAGGACAAGGAAAGGAGAATGTAGAGTCTTTCCATATTTCATAATCTTCCTACAAATATTACCTACGAATGAAACAACTGTCTGAAGTTGTGCTTTGCAGGAAGGGAAAAAAATGGGAGAAATGGAGTTCCCCCGAACTAAGCCCTGTATTGGACTATATAGCCCCGCTAGGGTTACAGGAGCGAGCTACCACTCCCGGCACGGCAGCCCGGGCGAGGCTCGAACTCGCAATCCCCCGATTACGAGTCCAGCGCGCTACCACTGTGCTACCGCGCCCCCCGCAGGAAGGGAAAGGAAATGGAATAATGTTTTTTTTTTTTCCATGTCTCAAGTTTTTTCTGTAGAAACAAATCCGAGTTTCCACAAGAATCTGGTCGCATGTATAATCGGGAACCCCACCCCTGATTACTGGCCTGCAAAGTCTGTCCCTAACATGAAGCTTTGTAAGGTATTCCAGTGTGTTCATGAACTATTCTACGCTCTTACTAGTTTATCTTAATCTAGCTCTCGTCTGCTTCCATTACAAAATCCCTCCCCCTCTCTCTCTCTCTCTCTCTCTCTCTCCTTACGGTATGCTGACGTCCTTCAAATGTTATTCATGCCACTTACAGAGTTATTAAATTCGCTCAGTAGATCCCTGATAAAGTAGGAAACATTCCTACTTTATATTATAGCGTCACACTATTTTGCCATTCATTTACTGTTCCATGTTTGACTATCCTTTGTCCGTCTGTCTATCAGCTCCACTCCGTCACCACAACAACCAAGGAATTCACTCGGTATCAGTTTTCCCTTGAGGGCAGCAGGTAGCAATCTTACGCCCATTGTGTGTCTCCACCGCCGAATAATATGGACTAATGGATGTCGATAACATGTGACCTTTACTCCTTCCTCCTTCTCCTCCACTGCTTCCTCACACACTCCACTTTATTATCCTTACTGTCGATGCTAGAGACGGGTGCTTTCAGGTGGTGGCACCAAACTCAACAGTGGGTCTACTCGCTTGTACAAAATGTCCCTTAACTCCCTCTCAATCCCCCGAAAGAAGAATGGCTGACTACAGGAGACGAGCAACTTTGGCCTGCAGTCCATCGGGTTCACATTCATATGAGCCTGGGGTTGCAAATACTACTACTACTACTACTACTGCTACTACTACTACTACTACTACTACTGCTACTACTACTACTACTACTACTACTACTACTACTACTACCGCCGCCACCACCACCACCACCACCAATAACCCTACCCTCTTGCCTCCACGTTGGTTTCATCTATGTTCTACATCAGTCAGTGGTATATGCAATGGCAATCAGTTTCTCCAATAACCATTACTCACGGCATTGGTAATGTCACTGATGCAGAAGATTCCGGTACTACTGCACGACACTCTGCGACATCGATCCTGCCACTGCTCACACACACACACACACACACACACACACCACTACCATACCGTGCACCACTACATAACACACTGTCATTTCTAACCCACACCACACTGCATGCACTGTCACATCACACACACTGCCCTAACTAACCCCATACTGCAACACCATACACTACCACAACGAACACACCCCACGCTGCCACACCATACACTGCCCACAACTAACGCACACCACAATATCACATCATGCACCACACGTACAATTCCAGAATCCCATCCCAGGTTTCCTTGGGTACTGAGTGATGCGTGGTAGTGTGAACAAAGCCCCAGAGAAACACAGGGACAGGTTTCATACTACCACACGTACAGTCACACCTCACACTCTGCCACAAATTCATACCATGCTACCTCACGACACAGTAACACCACACACTGCCACAACTAAAACACATCACACGCTCATACGATGCACCGTCAAATCACACACACTGCCACAACTATGACATCACACTACCGCGAGACATTGTTACACCCCATGCTGCCAAAATTAACACACGCCTTAATGCCGAACCACACACTGTCAAGCCACAAACTCTCAAATCTCACACTACTAAGCTTCATACCACTACATCTCAGTCTACCAGACCCACCACACACTACCATATATAACACACATCACATTACCAAACCTAGCATGCATCATACTACCCAAGCTCACACTACAAACCTCACAGTGGCACAGTAACACACCTCACACTGTCATACTTCACACGGCCACCACTACTACATCTCACACCGTCCACCTCCAGACTCCTACAGCACAGAGACATTTCTAATATTTGGTACAACTTACACTGTTGCCTCAAAAATATATCAAAGAAAATTAGGGCTACTGCTAAGGACAGAATAAGAAACAATGGTAGTGATTCTAACTGCTTTTTAGTCTCACTGTTTGTGGCTAAGTCTACTCTCTCCATAAGACATATTATTGCCTAAAGGTTAAACATGAGAGCGGACAATAACAGGAGGCAATGGACGCTGAGAATGGTAGCCCATCTCAGCGTATAGTGGTGGTGAGTGTTTCTTTCAATGAATTGTTTTACATTTGGCCTGCTCTACCGAAATATTCACACACACACACACACACACACACACACACACACACACACACACACACACACACACACACACAGACTGAAAACAGCGATTAGAAGGGCCCAAGAAACAATGAAGAAAATGAGATAAGCAAAAGTCACTGCCATATACCGAAAAACACAACATTTAACACCCCTTCTCTCTCTCTCTCTCTCTCTCTCTCTCTCTCTCTCTCTCTCTCTCTCTCTCTCACATATGTACATACCGGTAAAATTTGCCCACACAACATGCCCCTTTCCACAAAATACAAAATGCACTAAGTTTCCAAGCCTTAAAAATCACGCTTTACCTAATATGCCGATGTTTATGCCAACCAATAATTTAAATAAAACTGCCACTGGTATACTGTGTGTGTGTGTGTGTGTGTGTGTGTGTGTGTGTGTGTGTGTGTAACAGCCATACACAGCTAGTACGACGTAGTATTGCAAATAGTTTCTGTCTAACTTTGATCGAATATGGTAAAACGGTCAAGGGTGAGGCAAGGACGAACGTACTCAAATTCGAGAGCAGTCAGGCAATATCAGGGTTAACGGGTAAGGTTGTAGTTCGATTCGTGTGCGACTGTGCGCAAACAAGAGAACTAAAGCAGTTTTTATCAGATTTGGACTACGCTTGGTGGACTGGTTGAGGGTCAGACAAGTGGCTGACCTATTATTTTTCAGCACAAGTGGTCAAGCGCCAAAGTCACATACCAAAGTCAACGTAAACTTTCTTCTGATTTAAACTAATCTAGGTGGAAGGTTTCACGGTGAGGGATTCGATTAAAAAAAAAATGTCAAGATCACAAGACATATCAAATACTTCAACCTAAAACCCAAACAGTTTTGATCTGACTTGCACCAGTCTTGATTTGTGGTAGGCGGGAGCGCCCACCATCCTATTATCACTCGATGTAGTGGTGCGTTTGATTGACTCTACCCTAAGAGACAAGCCAAATGGTTTTTGGCAAATCTGGAAACCATATAGAACAGTGGATCGGAACGGTATAACCGAATGACGCCTGGTGACTTAGTAGGTTAAGGCACTCCATGCAGATTGAGCCCGTTAAGGTTTATATCTATGAGATGGTTGGAGTCGATTGCTCTCATAATGCCATTCAGGGGCAAGTGAAGCTGGTCACCCTCGCCTTAACTGTCGGGACTGACTAGCCTAGACTCGGCCTCCTACGCTTCTGATGGATGGATGGAAAAGACAAGGTCCGTCAAGGATGATGACACTGATTTTCGAGAATAACAAGTCAGAAGTTTATATCACAACGGAAGGTCAGATGAACGAGTTCTGATCCAGTTTGAGTCGACTTTGGGGAAAGTGTTGAGGGTCAAGCAAGAATGAAGTGATGCAGTTTTTACAATAACTGCAAGGCCAAGACCACTGGGTAAAATAAAATGTTTGGCACTTAGATCATTATCGGGGCAGAGGTGTTTCAGAGTGTTCCTTCTTAGAGTTATCAATATACAGTAAAACAGCTAAACAAATCAACATTAAAGGCAGCTTTACTTCTGCGGGAAAAATACGGTAAGGAGCTGCTATTTAAGTTTCTGCCAATTTTAACAAGTGAATTTGGTCTATGTAACAATGACGGGGAAGCTGTTGCAGACTTGAGAAGAACTCCATTACGTATGTGGTAGACTAATGTTTTGCAGACATATCCACCATATGAAAAGTGCATCTTCAACCACGGATGCGTCAAATACACAGGCCAATACGTGACATCACACAAAACTGCTGCTCTCTCACATATCCTAACAAAAAAAACACTATGCGAGGGGTACGTCTACAACCCGCGTGCGTCTGATATGGAGGACAATAAGGTAAGCTCACAGGACTTGCGCCCTCTCACACACACCCACTCCGAATAAAACAGATCATATAACTCCCGCCTTCTCACACACCCACTCCCAACCAAACAGCTCACATAACTCCCACCCTCTCATACACCCACTCCCAATCAAACCGCTCACATGACTCGCACCCTCTCACACACCCACTCCCAACCAAACAGCTCACATGACTCCCACCCTCTCACACACCCACTCCCAACCAAACAGCCCATATGACTCCCACCCTCTCACACACCCACTCCCAACCAAACAGCTCACGACTCCCACCCTCTCACACACCCACTCCCAACCAAACAGCTCACATGACTCCCATCCTCTCACACACCCATTCCCAACCAAACAGCACACCTGACTCCCACCCTCTCACACACCCACCCATTAGTTCTCTGAAGAACATAACTGATTTATCTCGTTATCTCCCCAGCTATACAGAGATAACAGAGGCAGCTTTCGGCACAAATGGGTGAAGAGAAGGATGCAGAGGTGTGAGTGGTTGAAGGGGTGCAGGGGCGTGAGTGATGGAATAGATGCAGGGGTTTGGGTGGTGGAGGGAGTGCAGGGGTATGAGTGGTGGAAGAGGAAGAGAGGTGTAGGTGGCGGTGCACAGGTAGTGTTGGAAGAGGTACAGAGGTGTGTCCAACTCTCCCACCCTGCAGTAAAGATACCTGGTCAAGGTGATGCTGTCTGCTCCCGTTCCATTCCTCAGCTTACACTCCACCATCGTTTTTGTTTTTTTGTTTTTTTTACCGAGTATTTTTATTTTCGTTCATTCTTCGCCACCTCCTTCTGGCAGCTTCTTTCATGATCTTCCGCTTGACTATTTTAATTAACAATTGTTTTCTATTCCTTCAGTTTCGCTGTTTGCTACTTCTTTTATTAAGTTTTACCTCTGTTTTTTTAAATAACTTCAGTACCAAACTCTTAAAAATAACTAAGCATCATAAGAGACTAGAAATTCCTCTTTTTTTAGGCATCACTTGCAAACAGTGTCATATTCGTATCATTCTTTTTATTAGATTTTTAAATATTTTATCTTTTTATTGTTAATTTTTGTCCAATTTTCCCATGGCGAACGAAATGCCGTCAACTTTCTCCCTCAAAATGTCTTTTTAACATTATGAAATCTTTCTAATAAACTTTTGCCAAAAGAAATTGGGCCTACATGTTTTGTAATTACGTCTCAGACGATATGGACCACCGGAAGTAAAATATATATATATTTTTAATCACATTCTCCCACACATTATCATGTAAATAGTGACAACGTTTCTTGCTCACATTTCTCTGCAAAGTAAACATACCGGCATTTACTATTCACTCCGTGCAAAGTGTGAGTGGCTCTAGTGGTGGAGACTGACCAATAAGCGACTACGGTAATATAGAGGTCATTGGTGATAGCTGGTGCATATATCGCTCTCGTTATCATTAGCCTTTACTGACAGGCTATTTTACTATGGTATCTAATTTTTACTACCAATAGATGATTTAGATAGTTTAGGAAGTGGGCCATTAATTCTAGACGATTTATTGAAGCTTAGGAATAGGCTATTACCACAAGACGATTAATAGCAGCTAAAGATTACGTTACTAACTCTAGACGATTTAGCGCAGCTTAGAAATGACCTCTCGTCGACTAATAGTTACGTCTCCACTAACTCTTTAACGCCGACGAACATCCTGGCTATCTTATTCCTTCTACATGATTTATTCTGCTAGGGTGTGTCCTCTTGTCAAAAGGTTAAGTATTGACAGATGTGGCTAATGTTCTTCATCTCATTTACTATCATTGTAACACATTATTGCCAATACTTCATCAGTACCACCTCACTCACCTCATCATAATATCATCATTACTTCATCACTACGGTACCATCTCCAGTTACCCTCACTTCACAATCATGTCAAAAACACTTCATTATTACCTCCTGACTCACATCACCTGTAGCTACCTTCACTTTACCATTATATTAGCAATACTTCATCATTACTGCCCTACTCATCGCCACCTCTAGCTACCCGCACTTCACCAATGTATCATCAGTGCTTCACCACTACCACCTCCCTTACATCACCACTTCCAGCCGCAAAATTTCACCATACGAATATACCTCACCACAAAGCCCCTATCTTACTGCACTACCATCGTCAGCACCACTACTCTTGCCACATCACCATCTTCCATATTCACTACAACCGTCGCCATCACCACTACTACCCCTGTAGCTTCCCTTACTTCACCATTACCCTCACCACAAAGCCTACCATATTGCACTACCATTATCATCATCACTACCCCAGCCTCATCACCATCTTCCACACTCTCTCATACCATCACTAACAACACCACTACCCTCTTAAGGCCTCTTATTCCACACAACACCCTTCGCTTGCCACCTACACTCAGTCCATCCCGTCATTAACTCTTTCTCCATTTTATCCCACATGCATTTTTTATACCATCCCATGTGGATTAAAGCAAAGAAATAAAACGAACGAAAGTTCTGTGGTGATAATGTAAGAGCAGTGGTGATGTGGGAAGGGAAGTTAAGAGAGCTAATCTTATGAAAGTTCTGATATAATATTGTGTGCATTGGGAAAGGGGAAGGGGTAACCAGGGAGACAGTAGACAGGCAGGAACATCACAACCAGGAAAGAAGACATACCTCTTATTAGGAGAGGAGTCAGGCAAGAAGATAAACAGCTAGGCAGGCAGGCACTCAGACAAGAGGAGAAAATTTAATATAATGGAAAATCAGCGACAACAATGATTCTGACATCTGTAACCTGCAAGACCTACACAACTACCGGTACTGTACTAATCAGTAATATACTGTAATATGTACAGCATTTGTATTATACCTGGCAACTACTGTTGGAAGCACTGACTACGCTAAACATTCGCCTGCAATGCTTTTCTGAATGTTTTCCGCTAACACGGCTATACCTGAGTTTTTGTTATCTTTTCTAGCTATGGTACATCACGGCCAAAATTACCAAGCTTTGCTAACTAATAATACTTGTTAATCTTCCACTGCGATAGCCACATTTAGATATTTACTCCACACTAACTTTTTTCGTCTCGGACAATCCTTTATGTAATCTATAACCTATTTAAACATCAGAACTGTTATTTTATTCTGGTTGAAGCCTAATGGCTTTATTCCCCACAGAGACGCAACACGGAATCAATGGGTTAAGTTTCGAAATCAATCGATGTTCTGGTCCTTAGGCATTGGTGAAATACCTTAATCGTCAGCAGTTGTATTGCAGACTTATTACAGAAATACGCCCGAACGGCCTCTATTACTTTATTGTGTGTGTATATATATATATATATATATATATATATATATATATATATATATATATATATATATATATATATATATATATATATTTACGTGAGGAAGAAGGAACCAAAGGCAACGAGCCTGCAAAACTATTCCTTCCAAGAGAAAAACAAAATATAAAAGAGAGCCAAATTCAAGATCCGATCATTTCCAGATGCCTGGACACACTGCGTTTGAAAAACTGGAGATCATAGGAAGTAGGAAATACAGACAGAGGGAGACAGTTCCAGAGTTGACCTGTTGCATAAATGAAGGACTGGGAGTAACGGTTAACTGTTGCATTAGAGAGTTGGACAGAAAAGAGATGAGAGTTTGCTGCTAGACGGGTGCTACGCGCCCGTCGTAGGAGTGGAGGAATGCATGCAGACAGTTCAGAGGAGCAGTGACCATTGAAGTAGCGATAGAAAAGAAATAATGATGTGTAACTTGCAATACTTTGGTGATAGAAACTCCGTGTACAAACAGCTAGATAAGGAGTTTATTACAAGCTCACAGTAAAATAGTCTACCCTTCTCGGCTGCCCGATATCAACTGATGCAATAACGCCGTCTTCAGGCGTGGGAAAGCATGCTGACCTAGCAAATTTAGTGGGGGCATGTATGCACTGGGGGGGGACATATATACATCGGGGGTAGACATATTGTGGAGGGGGTACACTACTCCCCCGGGTAGCTGAGATGGTGTCTCCTGACACCAGGAGTTAAATGGTGGGTGATTATAGTAGTAAGGCAGGACCGGGGAGTTTTGTACAAGGGATAAGTATGATACAGGGGCAGTAGGGGAGACATGGCCATGTTGAGGGGAGGGAATTAGAAGGATATATACATATAAGATATACAAGGAATAATAGGTACAAATCCAGTAAGGGTCGAAGGGATATATGTACATAATGGGAAGTACACAATAATAGGATGATACATGATAAACAAGGAGTAGATATGAGAGTTCTATTGTCGTTCTTCCTGCAATTTTTTTTTTTTTTTTTTTTTTTTTCTGTAGGATATATTGTCACTCAGTAATGCATGAAAGAAATACTATCATTTTCTAGTAGGCAGAGTGCTGTTCACAGTTTGGTTAAATGTTAGATGGCAATGGTAGTCACGGAATGCGAGGGCACTAAGTACGGGGAGTTTCTACGTCGTGTGTAGGGCGTACTATGCCTGTAGCGACTCTGATTTCCTGGAGTCGACGTTCCATTTTTTTGACACAACAATGCACTGCACAAATGATGAGTAGAAAACCTATGAAAGCGATAACCACAGGGGGAAACACAACTGTTGGATGAACCCATGAACGGCTGAAGGCCAGAGAAAAGTGATCCATAATGAAATCACTGTCATTAAGGAAGGTGAGCATGCGCTAGTGAGGGGAGGTGATGGTAATGTTGGCAGAAGGTAGGGTTGAAGGCATGTCGATTGGTTGAAAGATGTCATAGGAGTGTTTACGAACAGCTTGGTGATAGCGAGTGGCGTAAGTGATGACGGACTCTGATTTGACGGTACAATAGTCAGGTGCTTTGTAGAGACCACTAGCGGGGACGGAGCGAACGGAAGAACCAGGACACATGATGGTGACAGAGATGGGAACAGCAAAGAAGAAGTACTGGACATGGTTGAGGTGAGCATGGTGGACCGGGAGGTCAGGAGCTGGGACAAAAGAACAGGCCGAGTAGATGGAATGGTTGTGAACTAAAGCAGACTCACAGGGTGTAGCACTGCTAGGGAAGATAGCGAAAAGGTGGGCAGCACAGAGACGAGAGGTCGGAGTAAGGGAGGAACATTGCTGGAGGTCTGTGGAAGAAAGGAAGGCAATGGAAACATGATCATGGGAGAGGAGGAAATATTCTGAAGGAACAGATACCTGTAACAAGGAGTTGTTGAGGCGGAAAGGGAAGGGAATGATGTGGAAAAGGTTAAAGGTTATGGCAGAACGGAGAGGAATATGGACGACGACGTATGTAGTGAGAAGAGTGGCTTTGAGAACAGGATAATAATATTCAAGGGAGGAGTAAGGGAGGACTGGGGATAGACCGAAGGTGGAGTGAGCCCATTCCAGGACAGAACGGAGAGCTGAGACAGGTACTAAGTCGGCAGTGACACGTCCATTGATAGCATCGACCAGGATACGAACCAAGGTAGAGACTTGAGACAGGAGAGAGTCAACGGCCAGTTGGAGATTATCCATGTTGAGTTTGAGGTAGAAGAACCGAGAGATAACGTTGAGATCTGAAAGGTGGCGTTGTAAGATATCGGTGAAATTGTTTAGAGTGGACGTGACTTCATTGAGTTGGGTTGTGAGCTTCTGTAACATAGTGTGTTGGATTTTAATGACTCGGCGTTGTGATTCTAGGGCTGAAGCTAAATGAGTGAGATCAGATTTGAAGCCAGAAATGTCACGGGCATGTAGCAACGCCAAACAAGCCACTCAGAATCTCACCGCCGAAGCCGAAGAGACCTCGTTTCACACGAGAACGACCCATGGGTGTCTGAATGGAAAATGTGTCAATGAGCTCAGTGAATCTGTTACTTATGTATTGCAATTGCCAGGAGAATGGGAGGAAAAGGTTATACAGATACTCATTCGGGTTGTGTGTCCCCATGAGGGCCGTGAGATGGTTCCTGATTCCGTGGAGCTGGTGCGCGTAGGCAGGTAGGGCAATGGCTACGTCAGCCAGGGGCGCAAGATCGTAGCACAAGGAGACCTCGCTTCCTGAGCCGACCAAGGCCCCGGGATGTACTCCACCATCGTCCTGACCTGACCCAGACCCCAGGAGGGTCAGCACTGCCAGCAGGGAGAGCGCTAACATCGTACCTAGAAAATCAGGGTAGAGTTAATGGGGGAGGTCGTGAAGAGGTTGATGGGCAGAGCGCAGTTTGGACCGATAGTGATTGATTGATGAATGAGCAGGTGGAGATGGAGACAAGGTAGACTGAGGGATAGGTAGAGACAAGGTAGACTGAGGGATAGGTGGAGACAAGGTAGACTGAGGGATAGGTGGAGACAAGGTAGACTGAGGGATGGGAGGAGGGGAAGAGGGGGCAGGAGGTTGTGTAAGTGACTCTTCCAACACGAGGCCACGGGGTGCTCGCTTTAAGTCATCAACGTGGACCCATCTGGTGTCCTTAGTGGACAGGTCCTGGAGGTGAAATTTGTTGCCTTGTGAGTGAGGACTCGGTGGGGCCCTGTAAATTTGTCATCCAACTTGGAGGAACGCGTATGGGAATGAGCAAAGACAAGATCGCCTACATTGATAGTGATAGGAGAGGCGGACTTATGTTGGCGCTGCAGCATGTCCTCCTGAGAGGAAGCCAAAGTGGATTGGACATACTGGTGGATTGTCTGGAAGTTGGCCAATTTTAGTTAACATAATCATCCATGTTGTAGATGGGTTCTGGCTTTGAGGATAAGAGAGAGTATGGGAGGTCCTTGTCAAAACCAAAGAGGACGAAGAAGGGAGATTCAGCAATGGATGCATTGATGGAACTATTGATGGAGGATGCCACTTGGGGAATCCAGTCATCCCAGGACGAACTATGGGAGCCTAGATGTCTGAGGCACTCTAAGATTTTTCGGTTGTGGCGTTCTACAAGGCCATTGGAAGCCGGATGGCTAGGCACGACATTGCACTTACTGATATGAAAGTGGCGACAGATCTCATCGAGAAGGCTATAGTTTAACTCTGTACCGTTATCAGTAAGAATGGTATGAGGGGTACTGAACGGGCAAATTACGTGATCTACAAGGGCACGTGCAACGCTCTTCGCAGTCTTGTCGGAGAGGGGAACGAGGACACAGTAGCGGGAGAAGTGGTCGACCACTACGAACAAGTACTCAACGCCAGATTCTGTGAGAGGTAGTTTTAAGAGATCGATTGAGACAGTTTCCCATGGTTGTGATGGGATTGGGTATTGTAAGAGAGGTGCTGGTAAGCCGGTTGATCCTTTGTGGCGGTGGCAGGAGAGGCAAGAGTCACAGTGGGCATTGATATCACGGCGCATGGTTGGCCAATAGTATTTGAGACGTGCTTGGCGCAAGCATCGGTCTTTACCTGGATGGGAAGCTTGAGGAGTATTATGAACAATATGAAGAATCTTTGGTATCAGGGCAGTGGGGACAACAAGTTGGCGTACTTCGTGATTGGGCATATCTTTGCCTGTGAGCATTGTTTTCCTGTACAAGAGATCATCATCTAGCATGAACTCATCTAGTGATACTGGCAGAGTAGGTAAGGTCGAGGCATCGCCAGATTCTAGGAAATAAATGACTTTGGACCACATGGGGTCTTGGCGTTGAAAGTTTCAAACAACTTCTGACGTTAGTGTAGTATTTTCAGTTACTTCAGGCTGCAGTGATGTTATAGCTGCTGCTACGTGACGTGAGAGTGCGTCTGCGACTACATTCAACTTGCCTGGTACATATAGAAAAGTGGGATTAAAGTCCTGGATGATGATAGACCATCTAGCTAGTCTACCTGTTAGGTTGCGATTCTTGAACAAATCACATAGTGGAAGGTGGTCTGTTTGGATATGCACTGGATAACCATAGACTATATCTCTGAAATGTTTCAAGGACCAGATTACCGCTAGCGCTTCGAGATCTGTGACACTGTAGTTACGTTCAGCGGTTGTAAGGGTGCGACTAGCATACGCTATTACGCGCTTCCTTGATGCTTCATCGAGTTGCATCAAAACGGCACCAAGTCCAGTGCCTGAGGCGTCTGTGCAGAGAAGGAAGGGTGTGGTATAATCAGGGAACGCTAGAATAGAGGCATTTACAAGAGCTGTCTTTAGCTTTTGGAAAGCCTGTGACTGGTCGTTAGTCCAAACAAAGGGCACATTCTGCTTGAGTAAGTGGGTCAGAGGAGCGGTGATCTGTGCATAATTCCTGATAAAGCGACGATAATAGCCACTGAGGCCCAGGAAACTTCGTACAGCGTCGGTAGTGGTAGGTTCTGGGAAGTTAATGATCGCCTTAGTTTTATCCTCATTAGTATGAATGCCTTGTGCATCTACGACGTGGCCTAGGAATTTGATTTTCTTTCGCAGGAAGTCACATTTACTGAGATTGATTTTCAGGCCTGCGAGCTGGAGGCGTTCAAAGACTTGCTGGAGTTTGGTAAAATGATCAGGGATGGATTTACTCACAACAATGATATCATCTAGGTAAGCAAAAAGAGAGTGTCCCATCATACCGCTGAAGACTGAATGGATAAGTCGCATGAACACGGAAGGAGCATTTCTCAGACCAAAAGGGAGTCTCTTAAACTGAAAATGTCCGGAAGGGGTGCTAAAGGCTGTGACTGGGCGAGAGGACTCTTCCATTTCGACCTGCCAGTACCCGCTGAGGAGGTCTAAAGATGAAAAGACTACGTTATTGTCACCAAGGGATTCTAGCAAATCAGTGAGGACAGGTAACGGGAAATGGTCTGGAACGGTGACAGAATTGACCTTACGATAGTCGACTACTGGTCTAAGGTTGCCGTCCTTCTTTGGTACTAAGAAAAGTGGGCTATTCCATGGACTGACGGAGGGTTCAATAATGTCCTGGTCTAACATGTTCTGTACCATTTGATCTGTTTGCTTTCTCTGGCTGTGAGGCAATCAATACGCTGGTATGTAAATCGGCTGAGTTCCTGGGAGTAGTTCAATCGTATGTTTGACAAGGTCTGTTCTACCCACCGGTTCACCGGGTAAGGCAACCACGTTTCTGTACGAGGTCAGAAGGTCGAGGAGTTGAGGCATATTTTCTGGGAAATCTGTGCAAGTGAGATGTGAGAGCATATCGGGTGAATGCGTCGGCGCAGATCCCGTAGAGTTAATAGTACATACACCGATTGGTGTATCATCAGTCTGAATAGTAGGAATTGAGGAATCCTGGCACACCTTTACGGCCGCTGGGTAATACTAGGAAGTCTCCAATCTTTACACCACTTTTAAGTTTTAGTGGAGCATCTGTGACATTGAGCAAGTACAGGTAGCATAAACTGTCCTCTAAGACTGTACACCACGCTGACTCATAAGTCAGGCCATTCACACAACACGTCTCAGGTAGGGTTAGTACATCCACTCCTTCTTTCGCACCAGCAACACAAACAGAGACTTTGGTGAACTCATGCGGTAACAAAATTGTGCACGTATTCGTTACTGCACGTTTCGTCTCTGCGTGTTGGAGAAGATCATTCAGACTGTGTGAGGTAGGTAACTGAGGCATGTCTGAGTCAGCAATAGTGTTGTCGGGAGAGGATGTAAGAGCCATGTTCGAGGGCTCAGATGATGTATCAGGGGACATTGAGGAATTTATGTCCTTGCTCACAGTCAGTAAAGGAATGATCTCTGTATTCTCAGATGATGATAGTGGTGGTTTGGGCTGGGTTGGACTTTTTGGTAGTGATAGGGACAGAGGTAATTGAAGGACTGATTTGATCGTAAGAACAGGACGGGGACATTCCATAGTGTAAACCGGGAATCCAGAAATGTCTATACTACCACAAGCAGGTAATAATGCAATGGAATGTTGTGCCATGGTGGAGAAACCAATAAGGGCATCTGCGGGATACTGCAAGTCATTAGTGACATGAAATTCAATGAGGATAGGGGACAAAGCTCTGTGGAGTTTGACTTCAAGGGTGACTCATCCCTTAACCTTGAACTCTGAGCCGTTAACACCACATAGGCGAATGTCTGGTGGTTCTAGGAAACTGACGTGGCTGTGATGGCGATGAATAATTTGTAAGGAATTTTCGGAGATGAGATTTACTATAGATCCGGTGTCCAAGAAGAATGACGTTGGTATGTCATGACTGCTTCCGAGAATGACTAAACCCGAGGATGTTATGGGACCTACATGGCGGATGGGGAGTTGGGTTTCTGGTTCTACATGATATTGGTCCGATATGGGCGCGGAGCTTCCCCCGATTGTGGGCGGTTGAGGTAACGACATTCCTCAGTGGTGTGAGTCGTGCTTGATTTGTGGTATTTGCAGTGTGGACGACGTGAGCGGGAAGGCATACGCTGTCTGGTTTGGGAGTGAGGACGTCTGTATGTACGGTCGCAACTGGATGCTCAATGTCCAGGATGACCACAGTACCAGCAAAGAATCGAAGATTGTCTGTTCTGTCGGGCGCTAGATTGATCACGGCCTGCGGTAGGAGAGCGATGTGTAGCAGGTCTGCCGCGTGTGGTGGGACGGGAGCGAGATTGGTCTGGGGTAGTGGAGGTGTGACAGACTGAGGAGGCCAAGGGTTGGGTGGTGCCCTGACGCGTGTAGTTCGAACCTGTTCTTTCATGAATGGCTTTAGTGACCTGAATAATTTTATCTCCTGGATTGAAACCGATTTCCAAGGCGAGCTCTCGCTGTTTAGGAGTAAGCCAGTGAAGGAATCTCAGGTAACCAATTAAGTCAGCAAAGTTGGTGAGTGAAAGCACTGGAACGCCATTCTTGTCTTCTAACCATTTCGTGCCTACCAGTAATTGGAGCATCTCGCTACTAGTTGCTTTCATGGCGGCGGCAGCTTCGCGGAGCTTGGCATATTGCGCTGGGACGCGCAAGTCCTCATCTAGTTGGTTTAGGAGATTAATGAATCCCATGAGAGACACGGAATTTGAATGCTGGCAACAAAGGCTGATGAGTTCCGTACGAAAATCAGCAAAGGTACGAATGCTATCGAAATGTCCTGCACGGATCGCAGATCCGATGTCTGATTTACCGTGATGCAAGCGACCGAGGACGTAAGCTACTTTGAGCGAATCCTCGGTAATTTGTCTATTATTTATTTCTATTTCGACTTCTCTGAGGAAATCATATACAGACCAAGTTGGGTCCTGGCCAGTAAATTTGGGACGATTGGCATCGTCGAGATAGATTGTGAAGGGGTGCTCATGGCTGGAAGTGTAGAAGTGGCGGCAGAAGAGGTGTGGGAGAGAGAGAAGGTAGTGGCAGTTAAGGGTGAGCAAGACGGGGTATGAAGGGAGGCAGGAGAGGGAACGACAGGGGAAGGAGTAGAGGAAGAAGGGAGTGTAGAGGCAGGAGTAGAGGAGGAGGTATCTGGATTTACGAGGGTAGGACGGGTAGTAAGTGATTCTGCGGGAAGTGAAACGGGAGTCTCAGGTGCAGGGCGGTGGTACTCTTTGCCACTTCGTAAATGAGTGATTGTGTTAGAGTCGGCAGACGGGGTATGAGCAGGTGATGTTTCCGGGTCGAGAGGGCTGGTGGTAAGCAGTTGACATGTTAAGTATGACATTTAATGCGGCAATGGAAGATGAAAGGATGAAGATGGATACGGAGGTGGAAATGTATAAATAACAATGAGAGAATGGAATACACTAGGTGTGAAAATGAATGAAGGTGCGGGGATGAATGGCTTAAATAAAATGCGAAGGATGAGATGGATAATAAATAACGTAGGTGAAGATGAAAACGGGGTAATGGAAATGAGATGGAATATTTACAATAACCAATCTGTAGAGAAAATCGAGGATAATCTCTAGAGAAAGGAAAGATACACTATAGTTACACAGTAGAAACGGGAGTGTCGAGATGTATGACGTGCAGGGTGGCTGGGCGTAGCTGGGCTGGGGCGGGGCGGGGCGACGGGCGGGGCGGGGCTGGGCGACGGGGCGGGGCGGGGGTGGAGAGACAGCTGGGCGGAGAGAAGAGACGCCGCGAAGAATCACCGGCAGGGAGTGGCGGTCTTAGGAGGCTCCGTAATGCAGACCAGATGCGGGCGACGGCGGAGGCCGGTGGTGGGTGGTGAGGCAGATGTCGGCGCAAGGCAGATGTAGAGCTGGTGAGTTGCAAATGCAGAGAATGGTGGTGGGCAGGCAGCGGGCAGACAGTGATAAGTGGCACCGTGGGGGCAGGAGCTATGAGGAGTCCGGAACAGGTGCTGGGAACAGGTGCGTAGGTCGGCGACGGTGACACGTGCGGTCAGGAACAAGGCGTATGGGTGCGGTTGTATGAGAGGTGAGCACGGGTGAGAAAAATGGGACACTCGAAAAGCACAGCCAAGGTATTATACCACTAGAGGCACGGAGGAGGGGCGAGGCTGGCAGATGCGAGACGTTGTGTATCTTGTTGTATCACAAAAAATCCAAGGAGGCGGTCAGAATGTGATGGTTCGAAACACCGCTGCTACCAAATGTAACTTGCAATACTTTGGTGATAGAAACTCCTTGTACAAACAGCTAGATAAGGAGTTTATTACAAGCTCACAGTAAAATAGTCTACCCTTCTCGGCTGCCCGATATCAACTGATGCAATAACGCCGTCTTCAGGCGTGGGAAAGCATGCTGACCTAGCAAATTTAGTGGGGGCATGTATGCATTGGGGGGGGACATATATACATCGGGGGTAGACATATTGTGGAGGGGGTACAGATGCAACAGTGCGGTGAAGAGACAAAGGTTGAAGGGAGTCAGTATGAGGAGGAGAGTTAATGAGGCAAAAAGCCTTTGACTCCACCCTATTGAGAAGAGCTGTATGTGGGGAGCCTCGCCACACATGAGAATTGTACTCTACACAGGGGCGGATAAAACCCCTGTATAGAGTCAACAATTGTGCAGGGGTAAAGAAGGAACAGAGTCAACTTAGCACACCCAATCTCTTGGAAGTAGATTTTACAAGAGATGTCATATGATCTTTCCAAGATAAGTCCCGAGTAAATGAAACCCCAAGCATGTTCAAGGATGATGCAAGATTAAGCTAAATATTATCAAACATTAGTGGGTATATCTGTGGAAGATTTTGTCGGGTTGATAGGTGCAAAAACTGAGTCTTTGATGCATTAAAAACAACAAGACTATGCCCCAGTTAGAGATATAAGCCAAGTCAGACATTAGGTGTGCCATAGCCTCATCCCTTGTTTGTTGAAGTAACTGCTGAGATGGACTTTGCGAGAATCGAATGGAAAGGTGAAGGGTGGAGTCATCAGCGTTTGAGTGGATAGGGTTAGATGTACAGCTTAGAAGGTCATTGATGAATAAAAGGAAGAGAGTTGGTGATAGGACAGAGCCCTGAAGAACACCACTGTTAATAGATCTAAAAGAACGATGGCCGTCTACAACAGCGGCTATAGAACGACCAAAAAGGAACTAGAGATGAAGGCACAGATAGAAGGATAGAAACCGTAAGAGGGCAGTTTGGAAATTAAAGATTTATGCCAGACTCGATCGAAAGCCTTTGAGATGTCAAGTGCAATGGCAAAGCTTTCGCCAAAGTCCCAAAAGGAGGATGACCAGGAGTCTGAAAGGTAGGTGAGAAGATCGCCGGTGAAGCGTCCCTGACGGAACCCATACTGACGATCAGAAAGAAGGTTGTGATAGGAAAGATGCTTTAAAATTTTTCTATTAAGAACAGACTCGAAAACTTTTGAGATACAGGATGTTAAAGCAATTGGACGATAGTCAGAGGGTTGGGAATGGTCACCCTTCTTTGGGACTGGCTGAATGAGAGCAAACTTCCAGCAAGAAGGAAAGGTACAAGTTGACAGACAAAGGCGAAAGAGTTTGCCTAGGCAGGGTGTAAGCACAGAAGCACAGTTCTTGAGAACAACAGGAGGGACTCCATCAGGCCCATATGCCTTGTTAATACTGAAGCCTGTGACAGCAGAAAATACATCAGCTGAAGAAATTTTAATGTCAGCCATGAAGAAGTCAGAGGGGGGAAGTGATGGAGGAACAGCACCGGAATCGTCTAAGGTGGAATTGGAGGAGAAAGTCTGAGCGTAGAAATCTGCTTTATCAGCAGAAGAAATAGCTACAGAGCCATCAGAGTAGAAAAGAGGAGGGAAGGATGATGAGGTAAAGTTGTTAGAAAGATATCTGGCAAGGTGCCAGAAGGAGCGAGAAGAATTCGAGTTAGTGAGTTGAGAGCACTTAGTACGAATGAAATTATTTTTAGCAGAGCAAAGAACAGACTTAGCACAATTCCGGGCAGAAACGTATAAAAGATGTGATTCATGGGTGGGTTGACTCCGGTACCTTTTATAGGCCCTCTCCTTGTTGCAGACAGCATTAGAACAAGCGTGATTAAACCAAGGCTTTAGTGCATGTCAAAGGATATGAGAAAGGAATGTATGCTTCCATGCCCTAAAGAATAACCTCTGTAATGCGCAAGGCACACCCAGATGGCTCCCGGCCATGGAAGCAATAATCATTCCAGGGAAAATCAAAGAAGTACTTCCTGAGAGCCTCCCAGTCCGCAGCTCCAAAGTGCCACAGACGACGTTTCTTTGGAGGGTCCAAGGCCGTACTGGAGCAATAGGACAGGTTAAGGTGATAAGGTTGTGATCGGAGAAGCCCAACAGAGAGAAAAGATTAACAGTGTAAGCAGAAGGAATAGTTGTAAGGAAGAGGTCAGTTATGTTGGAACTCTCTCCAAGGCGATCAGGGATACGAGTAGGGTGCTGTACAAGCTGCTCTAGGTCATTAAGAATAGAAAAGGTGTAGGCTTGTTCACCAGGTGGATCAGTGAAAGGACAGGAGAGCCAAAGATGGTGGTGAACATTGAAATCTCCTAGAATGGAGATTTCAGAGAAAGGAGAAATGGATAGAATGTGTTCCATCATAGAAGATAGTCAAAGAATTTTTGATAGAATTAGGAGATAAGTAAACAGCACAGATATAATTAGTCAGGGAATGACAGGAAAGCCGAAGCCAGAGTGTAGAGAATTCGGAAGAATCAAGTTCAGGAACACGAGAGCAAGATAAGTTGTTGCATATATATACACAACAGCCACCTTTGGCTTTGAAATGAGTATAGAGAAAGTAGGTGGATACAGAAAAGAGTCTGCTGTCAGTTGTCTTAGACAGCTGAGTCTCAGTTAGAAAAAGAATGTGAGGCTTAGAGAAGGAGAGGTGGTGCTCAACAGAGCGAAAGTTAGAGGAAAGGCCACGAATGTTGCAGAAATGAAGAAGAAGAGAGTCAGACAGTGGTTCCACGCATCTTGAGTAGTCACCGGGAGAGGGGCAGAAGGTGGGGAAATTTATGGTCCCCCCCCTTGGGATATATATATATATATATATATATATATATATATATATGATATATATATATATATATATATATATATATATATATAATATATATATATATATATATATATATATATATATATATATATATCGGTCGCGTCAGCCCGGGGCTATTACAAAAAGACAAAAAGGTAGTTTTAGATGATCGGCCTCCACTGAGTTGTGAAAATAACGCAGACCCAGGCACTCACACTCCGTAAACTAGAGAAAAACTGCGCAACGGAAGAATTATCATTTAAGTACGCAACACTCTGTACTTTGATAGTAACAGACGGAACAGCCTACCTATGGATCTAGCCTACTATCGTCACTACCGGAAATAATACCGCCCGAGACAGTCTACAGGAACACCTCCCACTTATTTCCGGTGGTGACGAATTTCTACTAACCCGTGTCCAAGGGGGAACGCAGTTGATAGCTCACGATAGTTCTCACTAGCCTTGTGCAAGGAGATGGGATTGAACTGTGTAGGGGTTGGGGGGGTGTATGTACGTGTGTTGGGGAACGTTAATAAAGGCAGCGAGAGGACCACGGTGAGTCAGCCTGGCCCTCCAAAGACAACACGGTCACAAAATCAAATAAAATAGCTACTTCCCTCAGTCAGCAAACAAAAGAATAAAATGAACTCAAATGAAAACGCCACCTCGGCTTAGAGACACCGACGTGTTCTCTCTATACAAAAATATGACTGGGGAGAGAGAGAGTGTACACACACACACACGACACTGAAGCTGGTTGTGAAGACACTGGTCGAATGCTAGGCTTGTGTGCAGCCAAGCGTGAACACATGAATCAGATTAATTAATAAGGAACTTAAATTCGTGCCCCTCTCTCTCTCTCTACAATGAATTGGTACTTCTAATGCATGCAAAACATCATTAAATATACTGGTAGCTCACATAAGACAATCAAAATAATCAAATGCATTCTCAGCATGGTATTAAATAAAATTGCCCTCAGTGGCAGGAACGAAAGAAACAAAAGAACTTGTAACACTCGCTAATTTAAACTCCGCGAATGACACGGATACTGCATAATCCCCTAGCCCAGCTGTAACGGCTGCACCCGTGGGAATGGACATGCGGACAGCGTAACTATATATATATATATATATATATATATATATATATATATATTGTTACATAGCCTATGATTTCATCATCCTTTGTGTAATTCTAACGTACAGTGTGCTGCCCGTTTGATCACGAGCGTGTTCTACCTCACTCCCCCCCTTCTACCGTTATAGTAAAGTCGTTCTTTCTGTTGTTCAGAGCAGGATTGTCAACTCTTTGTCCCCATGGCTTCATTTGCGCGTCCTTCTTACAAGTTGTATCAAGCTCTGCCGGCCCCTATATAATGAGCTCAGTCTCTGCATTATTGCCACTTAGATCTACTCCTCATTTTGTTCACATCTCTGTCCTCCCCTGTACAGTTATTGTTGTGAGTGCTCCGGAAGTCTCCAACCATCTAGCAGCTGTGTAATTTGAGTATAACTGTTATTGCATTTTTTCCTTGTACTGTATAGCATAAGGTGTTGATTTGTAAGCCTAGTGAGGTTTTTTTGTAATTTATGTGGGATTCATTTTGTCAGCCAGTTTTAATATTATTTTGTATCAGTAATAATTTATCTTGCATTAACTGAGCATTACCCAGTGTATTTTCATTTTATCAGGGCTGACTTAGATAAATTTACCCTTGCTAATTTCGTGTTAATAGAGGCTATTGCAGTTAACCATATATTTCACCTGTTTTTTGCCATTACATTATCCTTATGAGTCCTGAATGTTTTGTTGTTAGTTTGAGCATTAAACTTTAACTTGCAATTTTACCTAACTCTTTTGTTTTGAACCTGGAACTTTACGGGACAGTAGTGATTTGTAGTATTCTCACTTAAAGTGTACATTATCTTTCGCTGTTCCGTAACAATATATATATATATATATATATATATATATATATATATATATATATATACAGTACAGCATATAATGTTACACATAATAAACATAGCTAATAAATTACATAATTCCAAAGTTAGGTTATATCATACTGAGCAATACGTGTGTCAAATACTTAAATGCTTAGTTATTAGTTTTGGGTTGTATAGATTATAATATAATTTGTTCTGATAAGCAGATATTACTGGTGCTAATACTATTTGGAAAAATACGACAATGAGCTTGTATGATCAGAAAAAACACTAACTTTTTTCTGACAAAATAATGGTTCGTTCCTTCCTTGAACGTGAAAAAACTGCGGTGCGTCGATATACCAGGTACGTACGTACGTGTGGACCCAACCCAGGGTGTTTCATGTTGTGTGTGCTGTCACGGGGTTTTTATAATATCACGGTAATTTTAGAATAAATGGTTAAATATTATTTAATTTGATAATAATATTCAATAACATTGAAGAGCAAAGACAATGATTGTCTTGCTACATCAAGCAACGATTACTTTACGCTGACTTGCTAAGATTCTCAAGAACGAGAATTTATAAACTTTCTCAACAGTACACAGCAGAGACTAATTACTCACAATTGCTGAATTACTGTACTGTTAGCCTCTAGAGAAAGTTACATCACCCCTGACAATAAATAACTAATACTAATAATAATAACATCAGGTTCTTGCTGATGCTTAACTCCTATGGCACAACGGATTTTACGTTAATACAACAAGACTGGTCTAAGTACCAGTTATGAAAGCAAACGTTTATGCAAGCTAGGAGCTATATGGAAAATAAGCTTAATTATGGAGAAATGAAACAAGATTTTTACTTTACATTAAGCTCGAGAAAGGAACTGTTAAATTTATTAATTACAAAAAAAATAAATTTAACGTTACATTTCAAATCAAATCAATGAGACGCACTCGCTCACTCACTCACGCAATAGCTAAATACTTACGCCTAGGGAAAAACACCTTAATTAAACTCTTATAACTAGAAAATACACAAAAGAAATACTATAGTCGATGAATGCTGCGTATCACCAGATGGGTGAGAAGACTGGACTAACTGTGAAGTGGAGTTTGGGTACTAGCTGACCTCTCACACTGCGGCACAGGTCCTTCCTCCGTCACATCAATCACAAGACTGACTAAGTCGTGGGAAAGCGGAGCACTCGGCCGCATTTTTTTAACGGTCAGAGGCGAACAATAAAAAAACAATAGTATCGCTCAGTACAGCACTTAGTGACGTGCATTAAATCGGTCACTCTTTGAAAACGGTGACGAATTATTTGAAAAGTATACTCCGATAATGGAGGGAGAAACGGTTAGCTGAGCGATACACAGTGAGTTTTCCACTAATAGTTCGTGGTTTCTCACAAAAAGGAAATGTCGCGAATTGATTCGTGACATTACGCCCTTGAAAATTAAATCTTTCTTCCTTCAGAAGAAAGATTTCAATATACATACATATACATCCTAACTCAGTCACACAAGATTCACACTGTGGTGTGTGTGCTATCCTGCTACAGGAGTATGTCGCAGTCGCCAGTGAGCGAAAAAACCTCGTATTTACGTTAATAGAAACAAGCTTGAGGGAAAAACTCCGTGACGACTGTGAAAATCCTGTACTCAGGTCAAACTGAGCGAAAGTTCGCTACATTTACATTAACAACTAATTGTTATGTGGCGTAGTGTGTGTAATACACGGTGTAGGTGTGACAGTTGTAGTGTAACTGTACCTACGTGTAAAATGACACAGTAATACAAATTCATAGTAAAATAATGATGACGAGGCAGAAGAGAAGGGGCGGCAGCATGCAACAGGAACGGCCAGCTGATCTGCACGGCAATGCTGCACCCACCAGCTACACCTGCGAAAAGAATTAAGGTGGAGCATCAAAACTGTTATTTCTCTCTCTCTCTCTCTCTCTGCCTAGCAATCAGTACTTGTCATTATTAACCAGGAAACGTAATTCTTGAATTCACAAATTGCTTAGAACCCTTATAGCTTACTGGTTAACGCTTTCATTATTAACCAGGAAACGTGCCAGTTCTTGAATTCACAAATTGCTTAGAACGGGCAGTTTACTGGTTAACCTAACATTATTAACCAGGAAACGTGCCAGTTCTTGAATTCACAAATTGCTTAGAACGGGCAGTTTACTGGTTAACCTAACTCTACACTTACGAGTAATACAGGAAGCTGAAAATCGCTACGCAATCTCGGGCAGGTCACGTTTTAACACCCACCGTGGGTGTGAACACTCATGTGGGTAATGTGCATTCTCCGGGAATCCTCAGAGAGGCCCACAGCTCGAGACATTCCACAAGGTAATTCATACACAGCCTCGGACTGTCTCTGCAAGGTTCTCAAACTTCCCCCTTAACTTATGGTATACATGTATGTACAAGCCCTGGATATACTGTGTCCTGTAGGGCCAACGAGTGAGACGTCTGGTCTACACTTTTAACTGGGAACCAGGCTGGTCCTTGGATTACTCAAATCGCTTAGGATGCCTATCTTACGGAACCCAACATACAACAGTTGCTAGTTAGTAAGCAGTTAGTAGGTGAGACATCAGGTCTACACCCACATTACCACTATCCTGTCTCTCAACTGACTCGGAGATTACAGGTGTGGTTAGAAACGGCTCAGGAAGGGCATGTCCCTGATTAGTGGTGTTACTTTGACACACACTGCAGGAACGGACAAAACTATCTATGTCTCGTCCCATCCCTGGCCAGAAAAAGTCAGCTCGGATACGGCCCTGGGTCTTCCTTTTGCCCATGTGACCTCCTGAGGCTGAACAATGACCCCATTGTAACACTGCTAGGCGGTACTTGGCGGGAACGACAAACTGCAGTCGAACCTCGCCCTCGGGTGTTCGTGACTCACGGTAGAGCCGTCCTTGTCTGTGAAGGAACTTGGCTCGACCTCCCCGTGAATACTTGATCACTCGACCCTTTTGTTTGTTCCGCACGGTAGCAAGTGTCGGGTCAGAATGTTGTTCTTGCACAACAAGTTGACTGCACATCAGATCTTGCGGCGATTCAATGATCACTGGGGTGACACAGTCTGGAGCCTCAGCCATGGCTCGTGTTACCGCAGCAGCCGAAGTCTGAGTAGCGTCATCGGAGCAACTATCCTTGACTCCATTAATATTGCCTACTATCAAGTCAAATAGAGGCTCTGGCATGACAACTGCGAGTGTCATACCAGTATAAAATGGAGATGCCACCTGGATACATGCCTCAGGGAACAATCTCACTGATCCATCAATAAGGCTTGCATGGATCTGTCGACCTGTATACTGCTCAGGCCGAACTAAACTCTGCTTAACAGAGCAACCTGAGGAACCATTGTCTCTCAGGACCTTCACAGGAATGCCTCCCACAAACCCTGGCTGTACAAGGAAGGTACTGTCACCTGTGGGAGGGCCTGTGGAGGAAGCAGCTAGCCACTCATGAGGCTGCTGAATTGATGTGGCAAACATTGTGCCTTGTGAGTTATAAGATGGAACATTGGCCATCTGTGGAGGGGGGTTCACTGTCACTGTGGGACTAGTGAACTGTGGGGAAGTACCCACACTGGTAGGGACGTGACCACCAGGCTGCTGCTGAGGAATGAAGGCTGCATTCGCTTCCTGCCTCTTTTGAGCTGGTGGTGGAAAAGTTTGTCCCGACGGTCGGTTGCGTGGCTGATACTGCTGCTGGTTAGGGTACTTGTTGTACCTCTTCCACTCAGGTTTCTGAGTATTTTGCCCCTGGTCCTTCTGTGGTTTGCTTGGACCTTGACCATTACTCTGAGAACGGCCTTGGTGCTGGGATTCAGTCTGAGACGGCTTCCCAGACTTGGCAGTATCTTTTCTGCTCCAGGTGTTTTGCTTACGAGCTTGATACCCGTATGCAGTAAAGAATGCGTCAGCCTTCTCTACCATTTGGCTGGCATCTTTCACCTGGCAGATCTTAAGCTGTGCTATGAGCTCAGCAGGCCACGACCTCTCTAGCTGTGTACGCAGCATAAGGTCAATTATCCCCTCACGCGTGGAAGGAGTTTCGTCTTTCTCCATCCACTCACCTAGGTAAGCAGTGAGACGGTCGAGGAACTGAACAGCTGTCTCCTTGTCTTGGAGACGAGCTCATGAACTGAGCTTTGGCGTCGTCTACTGTGAGACCATACGCCTTAATGAGTGCAGCTTTCATCACTTCATAAGTGAGATTGTCTCCACGAATTCTGTGGAGAATATCGAGGGCAGGGCCCTCAAACAGGCTAAGAAACTGAAGCCGCTTAGCTGCATCATCGAGCTGGTAAAGCTGAGCCATGTCTTCAAATCGAGCTATGTATGGCTCGATTCGCTCGCCATCTTTGTATGGGGAAGCTTGATGTGTGGGGTCGCCATAACATGTGCAGGGAGAGCGCTCGTGGAGCTTGAACCAACTGCACCAGATGTGTCTGAAGCCAAGGAATCTCGCTTGAGCTTCAGCACTTCAAGTTCATGTTCTCGTTCTTTGTCTCGTTGTTCACGCTCGTATTCGCGCTCTTTCTCACGCTGCTCTTGTTCATATGCACGCTCTCTTTCACGCTGTTCGCGCTGTTCTCGCTCGTGTACTAGCTCGTGTTCGCGCTGTTGTCGCTCTTTTTCTAACTCGAGCTCGCGTTGTTTTTGTTCGTGTTCACGCTGTTTTTCGCGTTCCTCACGCTGTTCTCGCTCGTATTCGCGCTGTTCTCGCTCGTATTCGCGCTGTTCTCGCTCGTACTCGCGCTGAATCCTACGCTCTTCACGAGCATCTTTCTCACGTTCTTGCTCGTAATTGAACCGTGAAGAACGTAACTCTGTATTTTCTCTGGGTCTGTGAGACCAATATCTTTAGCTTCCTGTACATAAGCACTGGCTGCCATGATGCTAGCTCAATTTACTAAGTAACTAGCGACTCAGTACTGATTGCTGCTTCGCAAACGAATGCTAATAAACAAATAAAGAATACAGACACAAGCTAGTGGTGACCAGTCTTATCTAGTTAACTGGCAAAAATTAAAGCAAAAATGCAAATGATTGGGAAGACTCAATAATAAACACAATGGGTACGCTGACTTCCCAGAAGCGAATAAAATCGTCTGGCGTTACCAAGAATAAACTAGAGTTAAGTACTCTATTGATTAATAAAGCAAAAACTCACTTGCTAAATTAACGGTAAACACCAGTAAACTTGTGTCTATAAACTTTAATGATAAATACCTAAATATGAATGAGTGAGCACTATCTCGTGAATAGCTTTAGAGCTAGGAGTTAATATCCTGGAATGAGGTCGCCAATTGTCACGGGGTTTTTATAATATCACGGTAATTTTAGAATAAATGGTTAAATATTATTTAATTTGATAATAATATTCAATAACATTGAAGAGCAAAGACAATGATTGTCTTGCTACATCAAGCAACGATTACTTTACGCTGACTTGCTAAGATTCTCAAGAACGAGAATTTATAAACTTTCTCAACAGTACACAGCAGAGACTAATTACTCACAATTGCTGAATTACTGTACTGTTAGCCTCTAGAGAAAGTTACATCACCCCTGACAATAAATAACTAATACTAATAATAATAACATCAGGTTCTTGCTGATGCTTAACTCCTATGGCACAACGGATTTTACGTTAATACAACAAGACTGGTCTAAGTACCAGTTATGAAAGCAAACGTTTATGCAAGCTAGGAGCTATATGGAAAATAAGCTTAATTATGGAGAAATGAAACAAGATTTTTACTTTACATTAAGCTCGAGAAAGGAACTGTTAAATTTATTAATTACAAAAAAATAAATTTAACGTTACATTTCAAATCAAATCAATGAGACGCACTCGCTCACTCACTCACGCAATAGCTAAATACTTACGCCTAGGGAAAAACACCTTAATTAAACTCTTATAACTAGAAAATACACAAAAGAAATACTATAGTCGATGAATGCTGCGTATCACCAGATGGGTGAGAAGACTGGACTAACTGTGAAGTGGAGTTTGGGTACTAGCTGACCTCTCACACTGCGGCACAGGTCCTTCCTCCGTCACATCAATCACAAGACTGACTAAGTCGTGGGAAAGCGGAGCACTCGGCCGCATTTTTTTAACGGTCAGAGGCGAACAATAAAAAAACAATAGTATCGCTCAGTACAGCACTTAGTGACGTGCATTAAATCGGTCACTCTTTGAAAACGGTGACGAATTATTTGAAAAGTATACTCCGATAATGGAGGGAGAAACGGTTAGCTGAGCGATACACAGTGAGTTTTCCACTAATAGTTCGTGGTTTCTCACAAAAAGGAAATGTCGCGAATTGATTCGTGACATGTGCTGGGAGAAGTCCTGGGTATGGCACCACAGCGTCCCTTCCCTACCGTACCCAGCATCTCGTGTTTCACTGGATAAAAACAATTATTAAGAAAAAAAAAAAAAAAATCCCGGCGAACTAAATATTTAACAGCGGGTCAGCCACAAACACGCTCTGATCACGGCAACTTCCAACCGTAAAGTGTTACCAGGAAGAAACATGGCCAATTTACTGGTGGCTGGGAACCGTGTACAGTCAACCATAAAAGTACCGAGCGTACTACCACACGTATCACTCTGAAGAATGGACGAAGCATTGAGATATATGGAGCACCCTGTGATTATAAGTGCCAATATTATCCTTGGTAATTATTAGGTCTCGAAATGGCTCAAAAGTTCACATTCTGGGTCCTGTGTTTTTTAAAGCACGAGGTTAATAGATTCATGTGCGTCCTACAAAACTCGCCCATTTTCACATCCCTCGTGCCCCAGGTGTGCCATACTTTTTTGGTTGACTGCACGACAGGCTACTCGACACTGAGAACTGAAACTGAAGTGCATATGAGGTCACATCACCATCAGTACAGTACCCGTGAATGATTCCCCGTTTACAAGGACTTTTAGTGAGATCTTGTTTAAATTACCAACAGTGAATATCCAACTCTCTCATGCATGAGTTAATCGTTACTCCCAGTCCTTCATGTATGCAACAGGTTAACTCTAGAACTGTCTTCCTCTGTATTTCCTACTGCCTTTGACCTCCAGTCTTTTGAACGTTATGTGTCCAGGCATTTCGAAATGAACGGATCTTGAATTTAGATCTGTTATTGTTATTGGTAATATTATTATTATTATTAATGAGGAAACAGTCTTGCAGGCTTCTTGGCTTTAATTCCTTCTTCCTTGCATAAAAAACAAAAAATATGGGAATCTCGCTTCATTATTTGCATTACATACAGTAACATCGGCGCCCTGTCAATAACGACTGAGATCTTGCAAAACAAATTGTACAAAAACAATGTGGACTGGAATTTCACGTCATATGCTTTGAAGTTTAAAAGTGTACATGAACAACTGACCGGGACTGTACAGTGGGGAAGAATGGCACAAACACTATTCATTTAACAAGAGGGGGTGACGTGTGTTGTCACTGAGGGGGACTGAAGGTTCAATCTCAATCTCTCTCTCTCTCTCTCTCTCAAGTAACTAAGGAAGCCACTGATGCAGACAGAAGAGAGATAGGGACTAAGGAACAGAAGTGATGAAGAAAGGAGGGAGGGAGGAGAAGCCTAAAGAACAACCGAATGAGGTTGGATAGAGGGAAAAAAAAAAAGACTCAATCGCTCCTATCGTTCTCTCATCCCTTCCTCCCTCCCTCAGTGACTGTTCTGTGTATCAGGGAACAGCGTATCAGCGAGCGGTACAGTCAATGACCAAACAGATAAACACGCTGAAGCATTCCAGTTAATCTCGGCGACTCGCTTAAGGAGACTCCCTATTAACTCTTTCTTAGTTATTTATTTTTGCATACTGCTGGTTAATATCCTTTTGTACGTTATTTAAGCTGAGTATGGCGATATTAGAAGGATTTGTGTAACACAGCGAAATACATCGCTTAGGAACAGGTGTTAGAAGAGAGCAGTGAGGTGTAAAAGAAAAATAAATCGCTTAGGAACTGGTCTTAGTGAGCTTCCTTAACCGACGAGAATACGGTCTTATGTTTATCTGCTTTCCAGAATCTAAGACGCTCTGCTCTGCTCTCATGTTTCTTAGCTCATTACTCCTTGCAATTTGTCCTTGATAATTATGTAGCTGTGGTCATACTGGCTATAGGAAATAGACGAATTGTTAATGTAAAATGTGTGTGTGTGTGTGTGTGTGTGTGTGTGTGTGTGTGTGTGTGTGTGTGTGTGTGTGTGTGTGTGTGTGTGTGTGTGTGTGTGTGTGTGTGTGTGAGAGAGAGAGAGAGAGAGAGAGAGAGATGAATGGGGGCGAGGTGGAGGAAGCAGGGGAATAATAGACAAGAAGTGGGTGGGAGTGCAGTACTGAGGCATGGCAAAAAAGGAACACGTGGGTTCTCTGATAACACCAGCATCCACTGATATACAGATTACCAATATTATCAGCATCATTCTGATCAATCCGCAACTTCAAGCTGCTTCCTATATGTGGCTGCGTTTTATTATCCACATCGTCTAGTATGCCGTTGAGTTATATGCCCTCCATATAGATCCTTCCATTCAGCGGCCAAAGTGTCTAGGCGTATTTGACTTTTATTATCCAAAGCATCTAATGTATCGTTAAGGGGTAGCTGTGTCTTTCATTCATGTTGATCTTTATGCCACTGTTTACGAACCTATTTTTGGCTGCAACTTAAGCTGCGGACACACCAACAACTTGGGAGGGATGGAGTGGGAACGGGAAGCTTCGCACCACTGTAACCCAAAGAAACTACCAAAATGACATCGGCTTAATGCAGGGGAGAATGTGAGCCTGCACGGCTCACGCTGCCACACGAGAAGAGCTGACAGAATACTTTTTCTTGCTTCAGAAAGCGCGGCCAGTGGAGTAAGGGAAACACAGCCGACGTTTCACCCACACCCTATAAAGGAACAGTGAGTAAGGAAGAAGTATACAGGAGAAGACTGGGAAATACAAAGGAGACAAGGGGTGAAACGGAAAGATAACCCCCTACCCTATCTTCTCTCTCCCCTCCCTTTTCCTGCCCTATCTTCTCTCTCCCCTCCCTTTTCCTTCATTTATCCTTTCCCTCCCCATTCAGCCCCTCTCCTCTCCTCAACCATATGCCACCCCCCCTCTCTCGGCTGACTATTAATCCATCAGTGCATTCAGGTCTTATGTCATAATTTTAAACCATCGTATGTATCTATTTTAGTTTTGTTCCATTCGGGTCACCATTTGCAAAGAAATAACCGAAATCATACAACGACTTCCGAGATGCTGATTTGTAAACACTTGGACTTTGGGGAGTGACAAAATTCAGAGTGAGCGGAAACAAGTGAGTGGAATAGGCTGAGATGCTGGTGGGTGGTGAAAATGGGCAGTGTTGAGGGTGGTAACGATGGCGGATGGGCGGAACGGAGCAGGTGGGACGGGCTAAGATGCCGGTGGGTGGTGAAGAAAGGCGGTTTAGAGGGCGGTAATAATGGCAGGTGGACGGAACGGAATGGAACGGGTGGGACTGGCTTAGGTGCTGGTGGGTGAAGATGGGCGGTGTTGAGGGCGGTAATAATAGCGGTTGGGCGGAACGGAGCGGGTGGGAAGGGCTAAGATGCTGGTGGGTGGTGAAGATGGGCGGTGCACGGGGTGTGGTTTAGAGTAAATGAAAGTTTACAATTAACCAAGTCTTCTCCAGGCATAACAAAGAAAGCAAAACAGCGTAAACGATAACGCTACCAACCAATATGCCTGTAAAAACACACTAGGCAATCATACCTTCTACGGCACATTCTCTAACTGAAAGCGATGTGGTGACCCTGGAATGGAAAACACGAGCATTAACGTCCATTAGAACTACACACAGGACGGAAATTTATCACACACACCTATTAGAGGATTTATTAAGACTATCCAATAATGGCAGGATTGTAACAACCATCCAGAATATGTGAGGGGGAGGAGATATGACAATCACGACAGATTATGGTAATACGCATAGAAAAAAATATTTTGATTACCAGGCCAACACCAACCATACCTACCATATAAAATATTAGCACAAAAAAGTATGACAATGTTAATACCAAACACGTAAACTCCGCAATAAAAAAAAAAATGTTAAAAATAAATAATACCGATAATACTTTGGAAGTGAAATGCAAAATACTGGGAAAGATATTTACTAATCACAAACATTAATCATGTGATTTTTTAAAGAAATAAATACTGCAGCAATTAAGGACAATCGTGTAAAAATTTATAAAATCAATATGACTTGCTACATAATCCTATCTCGTATAACAAAATAGACAAATAACATCATTGCTGTTAATTATCAGAAAAAATAACTAAGCCAATTAATGACATGCCTAGAAGTTTGCAGTATAAATGAATTTGCTTACCCTGTCAGTAACATTCCTGTAGAACTTAAGTTTTAAAAAAATGCTAGTCTAATTAATATCATGCCTGAAATTTTATGAAAAACAAATTTACAATACCATCAAAAGCTGTAACCAACTGGGAAAAAAATAAACTCCACATACAATTACATGAATTAGTACCCAAACCTGCTATATTTCCATTGTGGTGTGGCTGTAACCTAAATGATGTAATATATCAATCACTTGGAACACGGTGAATAAAGCACACTTTCAAGATTTGTCAAATGCAGGATTACCAGCCTAGCATTTACCATTAGAGAGCTGCTGTAACAACAACAAACAAACAACTACTATTACTTCTAGTACTACTACTACTAATAATAATGATAATGGAAAGAAAAAAAAAGACTGCTTAATAACTCTCGTCCGGGCAGAACATGGGCTATTCAGTACCTAATTTCCAAGTTTCCTTTGTTCTTTTATCCAAACCATCAAAATTAAATCAACCTGTCACGTCGCAACCTCCACCACTCCCTGCCTGGTCACCGTCTGATGCAGAGCTCTGGCTGTTTTCTCTCTGGCGCTGAAATTTTGTCTCATTTACTAGTGACGAATTTTAGCCATTTTTCTCAGTTTTTGCTAGTTTAGAGACTTAGTCTCTGGCACTAAGAAAGAATTTCTGGCCGTTTTCCAGGTTTTCCTGGGACTCTGTCTTTGTTTGCCTGTGTGTGTGTGTGTGTGTGTGTGTGTGTGTGTGTGTGTGTGTGTGTGTGTGTGTGTGTGTGTGTGTGTGTGTGTGTGTGTGTGTTCTTACCTAATTGTTCTTACCTAATTGTATCTTTACAGGAATGAGTCAAGCTCGTACTGTCCCGTGTCTTAAACCATATTTATCGTACATATCCTTAAATTTGTGAATTGTTTTGGCACACACTATTTCATTCGGTAGTGCATTCCATTGATCAATTGCTCTGTTTGGAAAACTGAATTTCCTTACGTCTTTATCACCTCTCTTCTTATGCAGTTTTTTGCTGTGTCCTCTTGCTGATGCTTCTCCATATGTTAAGTAATCATTTATGTCTATTTTCTCCTTCCCTGATATGCACTTATATAGCATTATCATGTCACCTCTTTTCCTTCTCTCCTGTAGTGTTGGTAGATTCAGTTTATTTAGTCTTTCTTCATAGCTTAGGTCCCTTAAGCTTGGTATCCATCTTGTAGCGGCCCTTTGAACTTTTTCAATCTTGTCTATGTGCTTTTTGAGATGAGGACTCCAGACTACTGATGCATATTCCAGGGTTGGTCTAATGAATGATGTTATTATCCTTCTTAGCATGTCTTCATTTATGTATGTGAATGCTATTCTCATATTTGCAAGCAGTGTATACATGTTCCGTACCTTCTCGCTGATGTGGTCAGCCGGAGATAGTCTGTTACTGATGATCACACCTAGGTCTTTCTCTCTTTCTGATGTGTATAGGGTTTTATTTCCTAACTTATAATCCCAATCAGGTCTTTTTCCACTTTTACCAAACTTGATTACATGACACTTGTCCACATTGAATTCCATTTGCCATGTACTACTCCATTCATGAAGTTTATTTAATTCTTCTTGTAGCTCTTTACAAGAGTCTATGTTAGTAATTCTCCTTTGTATTTTTGCATCATCTGCAAACATATTCAGATAGCTCTCATTTCCAGTGTTACTGTTTATATCATTTATATACACTAAAAACAGGATTGGTGCCAGCACTGAACCCTGTGGTACTCCACTAGTCACTTCTTTCCATAATGAGTAGTTTCCTCTTAGTACTGTTCTCATTTCTCTTTTTATGAGAAAGTCTTGCATCCAACAAAACAGTTTGCCTCGAATTCCTCCTTGATGGTACAGTTTCCATAAAAGTCTTTGGTGTGGTACTGTGTCAAAAGCTTTCTTGAAATCTAAATAGATATTGTCCACCCATCCTTCCCTTTCCTGTATTGTGTTTGTTACTCTGTCATAGTAGCTCAACAGATTAGTAACACATGATTTTCCTTTTCTGAAACCAAACGGTCTTTCTGTTATCATACTGTGTTCTTCTAGATGATTTACCCAAGCTTTTCTTATAAGCTTTTCTAATTCCTTGCTTACCACACTGGTCAGTGATACTGGTCGGTAGTTGAGTGGATTTTGTCTATTTCCTTTCTTGAATAAGGGGACAATATTTGCTTTTTTCCAAATATCAGGTAGTTTACCTTGACTCAAGGATTTCTTGAAAATTAAAAGTAATGGTTTACTTAATTCCTTTGCACATTCTCGTAGTACCCAACATGAAATTTCATCAGGACCACTTGCTTTTCCTCTGTCTAATCTACTTAACTCCTCCTGTATTACTTTTTCTCCTATTTGTATATCTGGTAGTATGTGTGGACATGCATGTTCCACACAGTCCCTCTCAAAATTTTTTTCTTCTGTAAAAACTAATTGCAAATTCTTATTTAGTGCTTCACAAATATCTTTCTCTTGTGTATAAGTGATTCCCTCGTCCGTAATTGTTTGTATTATATCTTTTACTTTGGTTTTGCTTAAGATATAGCTGTAAAACAGCTTTGGTTGATCACTACTTTTATTTATTATATCCTCCTCAGACTGTTTTTGGGCTTCCCTCCTTATTCTTGTATAATCGTTTCTTGCCTGTTTGTAATTATTATACGCCCTTTCACTATTATGTCTTCTGTATCTATTCCACAACAAATCTCTTCTTTCTTTTGATTTTTTACATTCTGTATTGAACCATTTCTGTATTTTCTTATCTGCTTCTTTGTGCTGTGGGATGTACTTCTGGACTCCTATTTCATAAAATTCACAGAACTTTTTATATACAGCATTTAAATCTTGTCCTCTAAGCTCATTTTCCCAATCAACTTCTAAGAAATACTTCTTTAGGTCTTGATAATTTCCCTTTTTATAGTTTAGGCTCTTTTTGTAACTGTCATTGCTGTTTACTATGTCATATGCTATCCTGAAGTGATAATTTAGTACTGCATGATCGCTTTTGCTGAGTGGAGGGTGATATATTAAACTGTCAATATCATTTTCTTGCCTAGTAAATATTAGATCTAGCACTGAAGGTACATCAAGTCCTCTTTTTCTGGTTTCCCTCACATGTTGCGTTAGGAAGAACTCTTGTACGAGATCCAGGAGCTTTTGGTCCCAACAGCTTTCTTGGCTAATTATATCTAGAGTATTCCAATTTATATTTGTATTGAAATCCCCAGTTAGTATAATTCTTTCTGATTTCTCTTCCATTTTATGTAGTAATGATCTTAAACTGCCAACGGCCATGCCACGTTGAGTACACCGCTTCCCGTCCGATCAGCGAAGTTAAGCAACGTTGGATCTGGTTAGTACTTGGATGGGTGACCGCCTGGGAACACCAGATGCTGTTGGCATCCCTACGTGTCAAGTGGGGTTGGTGGAGGATTAGTGCCCCTCCCTGTAAAACAATTAACTCTAAGCCCTTGACCACCCCGTTTGGGATACATGGCGTCTGGCAATGGATGGATGGATGGATCTTAAACTCTGAATTGTACTCTCTGCCAGGTCCTCATATTCATCTCTTTCCCATGTGTTTGATCTGGGTGGCATGTACAAATTGGCTACAATTACTTTACCTTCAGATGTGTTGATCTCTACTGCAATCAGTTCTACTTGTGATGGTATATCTAGTTTTATTTCATTGACTTTTAGATTTTTCTTAGTTAATATTATAATTCCTCCTCCTTTTTTTACATTTCTGTCTCTTCTCCATATATTGTATTCCTCTAAGTTCAGTATGTCATTGGATATCCTTGGTGTTAATTTTGTTTCAGTTAGGCATATTATTTGTGGTTCATTTTCTCTGACATAATCATTCATCTCTAGTAATTTAGATACCATTCCATCCATATTTGAGTACATCAACTTTATCATCTTGTTTATATACTTGTCATGACATGGTTCTACTACCTTCCTCCTTTTTATTCCATCCTGTTTGTGTACCACTTTCGTACCTGCAATCCTATTACTTTGTAAAAAAAAATTCTTCTTCTCCTCTTCTGATCTTCCCTCATTTTTTGTTTTTGCTTCCTCCCTTTTCTCTTTCAGTAATTCCAGTTCCTCTTGTGTTAAGCATCTTTTTATCCATACATTTTTGAACTCCTCTTTTTCCATAAGATTCTTTGCATTTTTTAGTATCTCTTCCACAGTGTTTACACTCTGGAAAGTCACCTTTAGAGGTCTTGTCTTGCCTTTCTCATATTTCCCTAACCTTTTGTGTTCCTCTATGTCTTTACTACAGATTTCCTCTGATACTTCTTTCAATAAGCTCATTACATTTGCCATCTCCTTTTTGTCTCTTGTGATCTTGTTTTTTACTTCTTCCTCTTCTATACCAGTGATTACTATAGATTTGTTTATATCTACTGAATCTCTGACTAACTTTGGATTGTTTTGGATTATTCTTTTCACTTCCTTTTTAATGCTTTTTTCCTCCACCCTTGTTTCTAAGTCTTTCTTTACTTTCACCATTTCAGCATACGTGGTTTCCACATCATTTTTGTAGCTTTGCACAGGTCATTCACCTGTGTTATCTTCTCCTCAATATCACTGCTCTGGTCAATAAGACTGCTTACTTGCCTAATTGTCTCTGTGTCATTTTTGAACTCTTCCATAACACTCTCGTGATTGACTACTGTACTTGCCATTTCACTCATTTTCTTCCTAAGTGGACTCAATTCCACTGCTAGTTCACTGATGGTTGTGTCTTTCTTATTGGCCTCCCTTCCTAGTTTTTCTATTTCTTCCTTTTGCAAGTGCATCTGCTTCTTTATTTCATCAATTTCATTTTTGAAAGCCATTTCTAGTTTGTTTACACGTTCAACCAGTCTATTGTGGGTCTCCACTTCAACCAGTTCTTGGTAGAAATCATAATTTTGCTTTTTACTATTATCCCTTTTCTTTTCCAAATTTGCTTTACTAAAGTATGTATCCATTTTGCAATACTAAAAGTGCAGTGTATGTACTTACAATCCCCGTGTTGTTGTAGTCTAAACAAACCTCAGATGACTCGGCGTATTCTTTCGTCTTGCTTCTCTTTCCTGTTTGAACAAGTCTTGTTTAAACTTATTATTTTTTCCTTTTAATAATGAAAAATCATTTAGTCTAACCTGGTACAGAGCTTGACTCATACAAAGATACTAATTTAGGTAATGCCACTGACCGTGTTGGTTCGGTACGGAGCGCCGATGTCACACGTCCACCTCGGTTGAATCCCTGTGTGTGTGTGTGTGTGTGTGTGTTTTTTTGGCCTGCCGTTAGTGTCCCTCACCGTCGTACGACGCCGAACCTTGAAGGGGTGCCGTTAGGGCACTTCCATGAAAGGGGGTCTTTAGGGCCTGGTTATAGGAGGCAGTGCGGGCGGCTCTGCTAGATTAGGGAAGACCTGAAAGGGGCAGTGCGGGCGGCTCTGCTAGATTAGGGAAGACCTGAAAGGGGCAGTGGCGGGGCCTCCTACATCGCCCTCTAGAGGGCGGGGAGCATAGGTTGCCCATCATTGTAGGGACCTTGGCCACTTTTACAGTTTATTGTTTGTGGTGATAGTCTGAGTGTTTGAGTGTGTGTTGTCTGAGTTTTTTGCCTGAGTGCTGTGGGAAGCACGAAGGGATCTGGCATCCCTAGGACCCAGGGGCATTCCCGCCTTCTGCTCTCTCAGTCGAGACCCTCCCAGCCGTCTCCTGCTGCAGGCATGAAGTGGGAGCGCCGTCCTTCTGACGCCAGCTCCAACTCGTCAGTTCGCGAGGACACTCGTGCTGAATATGCTCTGCCCAAGCCTATGGGAGTGGTACCTCGCTCATGTGGTACCTCAACCTGTTCCACTAAGGCAGCCCGCCTACATGAGGCTATGGAGGAGGTCGCACCTGCTCCACCCTCTCTCTCTTCCATCCCAGGGTACTTCTGCTTCCTCACGTGCAGCTGCCGGCCCCGCCCCTCAGCAATGCACCTCCGTGAACCGAGCTCTCGGTCCTCAGCCTCGCACTCCCACCTGTGCCCCCTCTCATGAGTCCAGGCCAGCTAAGTCTGCTCGTATTCCCAAGCGGCTGGAGGTCCCGTCTGAAGCTCCGGCTGCTACTCAGATCTCCCTCTCTCCTGATCCTGCTCTTCCTGATGATAAGGGTTTCCCCCTCGTGACCCGCAAGGGATCGAGGGGTGGTCGGCAGAGAAACGGCCCTACTCTGGCACTACGTACTGGGGCTCCTCTCAGATGCTCCTCCTGCTGCTCGTCCTTCCGCGTCAGTAGCTGTTCATCCGCCGCCTTGCTCTTCATTCCCATCGTTTCGCGTGCCTGTCCAGGAAGGGCATGCAGTGAGTTATGACGCCGTGGCTGCACTAGGGCGTCACCTGCCAGGGCTACACTGCTCCAACCTGATCGGATGGGACGGGAGCTCGGTGTTGGTGCTGAAGGACGAGGGCGCTTACGACCTCTTGAAAGCAGCTATGCAGGACGAGGCCTCCCTTGCCAAACTAGTCAAGCTGACGCCTGGGCAACAGTCAACGAAGGCCGTCCTTATGGGCTATCCCTTGAGGATGCCTGTGGAGATACTGCTCCAACACCCCCAGGCCGAAGAAGCGCCCCGCTGCTAGAGAACGCGGACCAGGGAGGAGACTTGACAGGTCTTCATCACCCTGCGGAGTCCTATGATCCCGGTGATCGACCTGGGGAACTGGGAGCGATACCATCTTCGCCCCTTCACCCCAGAGCCACTCCGCTGTTACAGGTGTCAGCGATAAGGGCACCACCGTGCCACTTGCAACCGAGCTGTTGTCTGTGGGATGTGCAGTGGCCCGCACGAAATGGAGAGGTGCTTGGCCAAATTCAAGGCCAAGGAGACCGTCCTGACCCGCCGCCCAAACTGCTCGGGCAAACACGATGTGTGGCACCCCAGCTGCCCCACCAGAGTGGCACTTGTCGATCGCGGGCGAGAACGTCAGGTCGCTTGGGTGAGGGAGCAACAGGCAATCAGCACCCAACTGGCACCTCCTGGGATTTTCATTTGGGGACAGCATTGTCACCCAGTAGCATTTGCTCCCCCAGTGCTACAAGAGGTGGACTTCCCACCCCTCCAACCAGCTCTCATTCATCACACGACTACTGCAGAGGTTCACCACCCTCCTCCATCCCTAGTCCAGCAGTTGGTAGAGGAGTTCACTCTACCCACGCCCCACAACCCAGGCTCTCCTCTCCTCGTCTTCACCAGGGACGAATTGCGAATGCTGGGGACCGAAATAGCGACAAGCCTGCTGCAGTTGCTGGGGACGGTTCTTGCCAAGCCTCTAGACATGGCGCCACTGGTGCAGGCTGTAGACGCCATTGATGACCGGGTGGTGGAGGCAAAACAACAACCGCACCCCTCTACCCTGGCACCCCCTGTTTTGTCTCCTACACAGACAACCGTGGAAGAGTTGCCACCCACCCAGCTTCCTCAGCCTTGTCCTCGCACTGCGGTCACCACTCCTCCGGGGCTTACTCCAGTCTCAGCGATGATTGAAGAGGAGTGAAGGGCCCTCGGCCTCCTAATAGATCAGGCTCAGCTTCTTTATTGCCAGACTCAACTGCCAGCCTCCTAATCCTACAGCGGAACTGCTTAAGGGCATGGAGCAAGCTTGCCCACCTTCAGGAGGTGGCTGCTGAGGAGAATGTACATGTCTTCCTGCATCAGGAGACGCTCCTCCCCACAGCTCCACTTTTCAACTCGAAGGCTTCAAGGGCTATTTTCTTCCCTGGATCCGGGGTATCACACAAGTATGTGCTATCCTCTACAGGAACACATCCCCTGCTATGAGTACGACCCTCCAATCCACTGCGGCGAGGGCGTTGAGGTGCAGGGTGTCGTCCAGCATCTCGCCTCAACCTCCCTGACAATTTTTAACATTTATAAGACTCCGAGAGGGACCCTAGACTTGGGGGAGATTATGGTTCAGGCTGCAGCCGAGTCCACCTTTATCGGGGGAGACTTCAACACTCACCATCCCGTCCTCTATTCACCCATCCCAACGAATGAAGCAGGTCACCATGTAGCCATGGCCCTAGAAGAAATCGTGGGGGTATCACTTTTAAACCATTTGTCTGAGCCTACCCATGTAAGCGGAGGTAGGCTTGACCTCTCCTTTGTCTCCTCTCCTCTTGCCAGTATGTCCAGGTGGTCCCTGCACCCATTCCTCACCAGCGACCATTTCGTTCCGGTGACAGAACTCCCAGCAGCCCCACTTCCACCTCCCCTGCCACCTCCACCCCGCTGGGACCTATGCCAGGGATGCTGGCCTGAGTATGCAAAGGCTGTTGAGGCTGCCTTAGTTACTGTCATCCCACAGTGCACCCTCGACGATTATGCCGAACATCTCGCCCATACCCTTCACTGTGCTGCTCCCGACAGTGTTCCCTTAATGAAGAGCCCCTCTGTCCCCATCAAGGATCACTGATACTATGATGAAAAGGTATGAGAGCTAAACCACTGGCTTAACTCAGCCTGTAAGACATTTCGTCGACGGCCCTCCTCACCAACACGGAAATATCTAGCTGCCGTGGTGCGACATGTTTTACAAGAGAAACGTCGCATATGGGAGGATGCTTGGACAAAATGGTGCCGGTCTCTAGACTCCCACTCTACCTTCAAAGAGATATGGGCTCGTATTAAGTATGTGTCCAGTCCTCAGCTGCCCAGACCACCATACCACCCTGATCCAGCTTGAGGCCGAACGTCTTGCGGCCCTCTTTGCAGCACGCACAGCCACTACTGTATTAGCACAAGCTGTCAGGGACTTGCAGGCGTGCCTTGCAGGACCTCAGATGGAAGCAATTGAGGCTGCCTGCTCCCGCCCTGACATTGCCGACCACCTTTTCACCAGTCATGAACTCGACAGGGCACTTAGTCAGAGACGAGATACAGCTGCAGGAAGTGATGGTGTGGCATACTCTTTCTTAGCCCATGCTGGCCCGAGTGGAAAGGCCACTATCCTTGATCTATTCAACCGTTCGTGGGTGGAAGGTCACCTCCCGAGATCGTGGAAAGCAACCATTATTCAGCCCATACCCAAACCCCGTGACCCAACCAACATGAAGCCGATTTCCCTTCTCAGCTGCATAGCCAAGACTGCAGAAAGGCTTGTGCTTTCTCCTCTCGCTTGGAGACTAGGCCCTCTCCTCCGCATCTTTTTGCCTATCTCCCAGGCAGAAGCATGACACACTGTCTCGCTTCCTTTCTTGGCGCGCTGACACGGTCACGGTATGGCTGTTTTCCTCAATCTCGAGAAGGCCTTTGAAACAGCTAACCCTGTTGCAATCCTGGCAACTCTTGCAGCTAATGGGGTGGGGGGAAGACTCCTCTCATGGGTGAGGGATTTCTTTCATGGCCAGTCAGCTCGTGTCCGCTTCCAGGGTCGGATTTCAGCCTCGTATTCGCACGAAAACGGAACTCCACAGGGCAGTGTGCTGAGCCCACTTCTATTTAATGTGCTCATTGAGGGCCTCCTTAACCCCTACACCGCGGGCTTGTTTACCAATTACTTGCGTGTGCCGCGGGGTTATTTGGGCTCTGACAGACTCTCAAAAAATATTTGCCAAAAATCAGTTATTAGTCCTAGAATAATAAAATTACATATGCTTATGGCACATACCTTCAGCTTTCTCCTGGAATGATTGTTGAGCCTTCGTCGGTTACCGTAGGACTTGTGGAGACATCTGAAGTAGGGTAACGAAGTCTCCACTTTACACTTCCCAACAACCCGTAATATGATTACCACAGCCAGATACAAACACTATAAACACTATTCTACAATTTTCAAGTAGTTTGGGATCCATACTAAAAAAAAAAAAAACACTGTGAAAGCAATGGAAATTACGAGCGCGTCTGATCGTCGCACTGGCACTAGTTCGCTCATGGTAGTCTGTCATTTATTATTCATAAAACCCCTCACACTTTATATTTCTATTACTATATAACACTTATATATATCTACAGTCTTTATCCATAAGTTTCCTTCAGTAGTATTAGTTTATTGTCACTGTAGGGATTCAATTTCTTTCAGTAAAATACGTAGCATTCACTTTCTCGTCCTGTATACTGGCATTGAGAGTGAATGTCACTTTCATCTTCACTCTCATAACTCATAGCATTCAGACATGCTAGAGTGAAACTTTCACTTTCATTACTCCTAGGGTATATACTTGTATTCTTATAATACTACTCATTTACATTTCTATTTACGTTCTTTATTTTATTTACGTTATTTACATTTCTATTTTATTTACAGTGTTATGCACTGTCACTTGAAATAACTTATAAAACTATTTTCCATTGTTCACGTATATTTACATTCATTACTTTCACTTGCTGTTTACACATTATTTACAATTCCACTTGCACTGATTTACTCAATAGAAAGATCGTAGTCACTCTTTTATCAATTGTCAGCCCTTTACCTCTTTCCACACGAGGTTTAGTAGGGGGTAAAGGTCACAGAGCCATTTGCATGGGGGTGAAAAAAGGCCTTGAAGTCAGCAAGATGAAACATACGTCCTCTCACTTCGGAAGATGAGACTACACTGATAACGCAGGGGCCAGGCCAGCTAGCCTAGAGGCCTGCTTTAGGGGTTATTCAGAGTTACCAATATTACTCCTTGAAACAGCTAAGTCTAGCACTGATATGATTGGCAGGAAATCTAGACAATACATTATAAATTTGGTAGTTCCAGGTGAATGTAAATATCATTTAGGGTTCTCCCTTCCCTCCTTACATGTATATTTATTACGAAAATAGATTAGAGGCCTACTTAGGAGATATATAATCAGAGCTACCAATGTTAAATCTTGAAACAGCTTTGTGTAGCACTGATATGATTGGCAGGAAATCTAGACAATACATTATAAATTAGGTAGTTCCAGGTGAATGTAAATATCACTTAGGCTTCTCCCTTCTCTCCTTACATGTATATTTATTACGAAAATAGATTATACGGCATATTTCAAGGGGCAAAAACCGGCGAAAATTAGCGAACGAGTGCACGTGAGGTGTTGTCAGGTGATAATTAGCCAATTCCAGGTGTATGGCACTCTCACTTACCTGATTTCTTTCTTGTATATATTATTTGGTATAAGAATACGACATAGGGCTTATTTCAATGGATGAAATCAGTGAAAAATTCCAGGGAAGATTTACTTAGCGTAGCATGGCCGGGCAGGCGAGAGGATAGGGTAATGGAGAGGGGGTAGGGAGGGGAGTCAAGAACGGGGAGAAATGGCTAAATTGTCAACAATGGATGGGAGTACAGATGAGATTAGGAGTGCTGACTAGTGTTGGACATTGTCAGTACTGATAGATGATACAAGCCCCCACTTGAAAGCCCAGGTGAATTCAAAATAACACAGAATCACAAAAGCGACGCCCCGCGGTATGATCCCTTGCTCCCAAGCGTCACGAAAGTGACGCCCCGCGGTTAAGGGGTTAACATCAACTATGGCTGTGGTGTCACCCTGCTTTGTTATGCAGACGACCTGGCACTTGTTTTCTCACATCGGGATTGTTTTGCCCAGGCGCCGGCCGCCCTTTCCCGGTTATATGACAAGTGCTGTGACCTTGGGTTCAAGGTCAATCTTGACAAATCCAAATATCTGCCTTTTGGTTTACATCCACCTGACCATCCTCTCCTTTTTGAGGGTCATCACCTACGTCTGGTGTACCATCACCAGTACCTAGGTGTCTGGTTTGATAGCCAGTTGACGTTTGGTCACCATGTCTGCTACTTACGGGAACGTGCTGCTACCCACACCTCTGCCCTCAGAGCCCTGTGTAGTCGCTCCCTAGGGGCCTCATTCCGAGTACTCAGAACATTTTACGTGCATGCCATTCACTCAATCGTGGACTACAGTGCACTTTGCTTAATTGGTGTCTCCAAAAAGCTTAGTGGTTCTCTTGAGGTCATTCAGAACACCGCTCTACATGTCATGCTCGTTGCACCCCCATGGACTCCTCTTGTCAACCTCAGGGCTGAGAGTGGCTTCCCATCCCTTTAGTACCGAATATAGGCACGTACAACGGCTGTCATTGCCCAGCTCTGCCCACACCCTGAGGGGAAATGGATTCTTACAGCTCCTGGCATCATTCGGAGCCTAGATGCAACTGAGTACATTATCGGTGACCCCGATCTGCCCTGTCCTGGGTATTCCCCTGCACCTCCTTGGCTACCTTCAGCCTTCAAGTACGTTCTGCCTTTGGCAGGGATTCCCAGGTCCTCATTTCCCACTGTACTATGCCAGGATGGTCTCAGTCGTGTGGTAGCTCTACACACACCAGACTCTGCCATTTATTATACTGACGGGTTGGTTGGTGCTGATGGGTATGCAGGTGCTGTGATGATCTGTGGCACCCATGTCGAGGCTTGGCGTGTATCTTCTGGGTTTTCAACATACCAGACTGAGTTGGTGACCATACTTGGTGCACTTAGACATGCTGATCGCCTCCTCTCGTGGCATGTCATGATCCACACAGACTCCCTCTCTTCTCTCCATGGCCTCATGGTGCACCGCTTCTATGATAATGTCCATATGTTGACGAGCATCATGACTGTGGCTGATTCCATTACTAGGAGAGGTGGTGAAATATTCCTTCATTGGCTCCCTGGACATGTTGGCATTGCATGGAATGAACGCACTGATGTTGCTGCTCGTCATGCCAGCTCTCTTCCTGAGGTTATGTTTCCCTTGCGACCCAGCCTCTCGATCCTCAGGCGCAAGGTGACCACCACCATTGGCCTCCCGTCACTTGAAGAACATGAGTCAAAAGTTTGGGAGGGTTCACGGTCGGCGCAATGGTACGCCATGGCAATGTCCTATACACCCCTCTCGGTTGCCCCTGGCACTCCCAAACATATTATAGTTCGCATTCACCGCTTACGATTAGGGTTTCCCTGTTACAACCAGATAACTGGTAGGAACCCTGACCCATGCCCTCACTGCCTTGACCAAAATGATCAACTGCTGCTTCATTATGTTTTGGACTGTCCTGCAACAGCCCACCTCCGTTCCAGTCTGACTGACCAACCAGTCGGTGGAGCAGACAGATTCCAGACTTCAGTGAGTGTCATTGGACAAACTTCTGCTGCCATGTTTTTGGGGGTGGTCTCTGCCTACCCACCTCCTCGACAGAATGTAGCGCGCTAGAAGCAAGAACTACCGTGACAGGCTTTCTATGCCCGTGTCCTCTTTATATCGGGGAGGCGAATCTCTAACTAACTAACTAAGTAACGCAACCTCCAGCCAGCCAACTCCACCTCTGGCTTCGTCACACAACTTAAGTATTACCATCAGTACAATAACATGTCTAGTTGCCTCAGATTTACACCAGGCCGAGCACACAATCGGCCATTAGCACTTTAAATCAAATGCTTTTCTTCATTACTATATTGCGTCACAATCCACATCCAGAGTTTCACATGTGGTTTATGTCTGCACTTTAGTGAACACTGTCAGCACACAAGTAGTTCACCCCTAAACGTAATAACTGTGGCAGAGAACATAATACATCCCAACCCCACTCAAGCGTAACAGAACTGAAGGCTGTCGGAGCCTAACCACGATGCACAACCACTCATTTATACTAACAATATCACAAGCTCTTGACACATCGCATACTACCCTTCTAATAATCTTAATAATACACATAAATATTTCACATACACTTACTCGGAAAGCTTTATATTACAAACAGTGCGTAACACATAACTACCAGAGCCTTTTATTTTCGGAACGATTGGCAGCCTTGATTTCCCGCTCAGACTCTGGCTGGCAAAAGTGAGAAGTAAATTCACATATGGTTTTCCTTTCACATACAGTACGTTATCTACTGGTTATAATTAGGAATTTTTCGGGTATTACTGGTTTTAAGTCGTACTATCAACTGTATATTACACAAACGTGATTAAATGTGTTAGTAAAAATATCACCAAATGTGAGTATAGGCAACAGCACGGTAGCCATACAACTGCAACAGGATCAGTCATTTTAACAAAGATTTAATACAGAGCCGGGTAGGGGATTTAAATGCTGCATCCAATTCTTATTCACATTCTCCGGCAACATAAGCTCTAGGTCTAGGATGCTCTCCTTCATCCACATTTTGGTTTTACCAAAATTTTATTTTACTTTAACCAACAGAGCATTACCAGATTAGGTCTTGGTTGTTTTCAGTATGTTCCTAATCATTTTTATGGTGGTAAATGATTGTTTCCTACCGATTTTGTTTCGTAGTGTGTGTGTGTGTGTGTGTGTGTGTGTGTGTGTGTGTGTGTGTGTGTGTGTGTGTGTGTGTTTTCCCCAAAGAGAAACTGAGGGGGGGGGGATACTTTTATACACATAGGCAGCTACGTACAAAATTTTGCCTCAAAGAGACACCGAGAACCACCTTCAAATGATATGATTCAACTAAAGAAAACTCCTTCGTATCTGGGGGGTTACTGTGGTCAGTCTAATTTCTCCAGTTGAAAAATCTCTTCTGATATGTATAAAATCGTTTGAAATAGCATGAATATACCAAAGAAAGGTGACAACCGTGCTGGAGACAATATCGGCTGCTCGAAACCTTCCTTGCCGAGATCATCATCCCGCTCACCACTAAGGGGTTCAGAGGTTGAGACAAAATGGCTGCGTATTGCTTATAAAGAAATTGGTGTCTCGTCGTCTTAGAAGAGGACGATACTAAGTAGATTGTTACCAAGATCAGCCATCACAGAATGCAACATCAGATAATAAGTATATGAACTGATAAATTCAAAGTTAGGGTGGGGTCGCTTTATAATTGAGTAAAGAGGGGCTCATGATAGAGTGTGATGATAAACAAGGGCATCAGATCTTACCCTGGACTGATATTAATAAGTGATGATAGTTTTCCTCTGCTGACTAAGCAAGAAAAGGCGAGGAAATATTCTTCATTTTGCTTTCCTTCGCCCGTATTATCGTGAGTTAGAAGGCTCCCTAACACCTTTTCCTACACGATTATTTTGCTTGTTTCAACTTACTGTCCTACCCTGTTTATATAAATCCTTCCAACATCGCCATACTCTGCATAAATAACGTACAATAGGATACTAACCAGACATCCAAAAATAAATAGCTAAGAAAGAGGTGCTAGGAAAACTCCTTATCCGACGAGAATACGGATCCTTAACATTACTATAAAATCAAATTAGTTCCGACACGGAATTGATCATAAGTCCGTGTGTCAATATCCACGGCTGCCACCATGTCTACCCCTGTGCAGTGATCTGAATTCCAGCATTTCCTTACGTATACAGTAACTTAAGGAGTTGGTGATTCAGTGGAGATGGAGTGCACTGTGCTTTGAGAGGACGCTAGTACAACAAAATTTTGCTGTTCCAGGGAATAGTATAAAATTATGAATCCTTATAAACCGCTTCCACTGCTCGTTCATTGGGCTTACTATTACAGCATGATACCAAATATCCCAGTAAAGTGATTATGCCAATCCTGAATATAATATCCCAACCATATCTATCTATTTAACTATACATAATTATGTATGTATGTATCATTCCGTCCAATATCTATCCATCAATCCCTCCCTCCCTCCCTCCATCATCCATCCATCCATATCTATCTATTTATCTATGTACCTATCACAGAAAACATATATGGCCAAATTTTCGAAAGTCACAGGGAAGACTTGGCAAGGAAATACACAAGGGGGGGGTGAGAGGGGTTTTACCTAGTTCTTGACTGTCACTCGTATTTCTATCTATCTATCTATATACCTAGGCTGCTTCTCCCAAGATAAAGGGAGGCAGCCGAAACAGGACGACACACTCCCAATTTACTCATCCACTCAAACACATTCATTTGAAAACTCTATTTATACTCAAGGTTTAATTAAATCCAACCAGCTATTTTGGAGGAGTTCTATAACAGACAGCGAGACAGGTGAACGATATATTTAATCTCTTTACTAAGACCTAGACTGGTCAACCATATCTGTATCCTGAGTTTTGTTCAGTCCCATCCTATTCTTTAGAAACTTCATGACAAAATCGGCACACAACAGACGAGAGACACGTTGAATCTCCCGGCTCAGTATTGGTCTACGATCATGAAAAAATGACACCTTTAACACGTTTCCGCAGAGCTGACAATTAACAGGGCGCGTGTAGTGACGACAACTGCATCCATGCACAAGAAGAATAAGTGTATCTTCGTGTAAAATATATTGTTGTTGCTGTTGCTCAATGTCGGTCCACGTAACTGATCAGACCCGTCCACCGCAGATTAGCAGCTATCTCTATGGAGTTGTCCCATGGGTTCCGTACACTGCTGATGTGTCTGTGTCTTCTTTTGGCATGTGCTGTGCAGTGCTCCATTACGTCCGTTATATTGTGTGGGCCTTTTTAACAAGCCGGACACGTGTCATTAGTGATTTCACCCAAACCTGATCTAAACCTAGCTGGAGAACTCGATCATATCTTTTTAAGGACACCTCTGACAGGTGGATGTCAGGAGGAGGGCACGTAATATAGTGTTCTGATCGAGGCGATGTATCGTCTTGCTAGTGTTAGAATGTTTGGTGGTGGAATAATTTAGAGAGTTTGAGAATGTTTGTGTGGTGATTGCTTCATGTGCCTAGGTGTGTTGTGTGTGTCTTTGAAATGTAATGGCAGGGGTGTTGTGTATTGGCTCAGGGTGATGCACTGAATTGTGTGCTTCTCATATCAAGGTAATCTCTGACAAGGACGACTTTAGTTCCAGAGTGTAAGTGAGCTGTATGAGTAGTTTTGGTGCAGCCAGTGGTGATGCACTGAGCGTTGTTCTGTATGGTATGCGCGGTGTTGTTGTGATCATTAGATAAGGTGGGTGCCCATGGCGGGGAGTTATCGCCACTTATCCTTATCATCACTTTGCTTAATGTAACCTTGCTTCCTGGTACCAGTAAATCACGACATATAACCAAAGCATGGCCAGAATCACTCAGCCTTATCGTGGTAACAGTGTCCTAAGGGCCACCACATCACACACCATTAAAAACCACATTCAGCACCACTTTTTATCCCATCCACTGATCTGGTAAAATTAAGGCGGCTAGGTACAAAATGGGATGAAGTATAGGCTGGACCACTGTTACCTCCGCCATGGAGGTTATGTTTTACCCCGCGTTGGTTTGTTTGTTTGTTTATCTGTTAGCAGGATTAGCCTGCTCAGAAAGTTGTGAACGAATTTTGATGAAATTTTGTGGAAGGGTGGGCCATGGGCCAAGGAAGAAATTTTTAAATTTGGGGGCAGATCTGGGTCCGTATCCGGAGTATCACGCACAATATCTCCAAAAGTTGTCAATGAATTCAATGAAATTTCGTGGAAAGGTGGGCCATGGACCAAGAAAATATTGATTAAATTTTGGGACGGATCCAGATCCGTATTCAGATCCTATATTCAAGGATCCGGATCCTTTTTAATGGCATTGGTGGAGGTATGCGCTCTCTGAACGCTTTCTGGTTATAAAATAGTATATGGTACGTTTGTGGTAAGTTCTCTCTCTCTCTCTCTCTCTCTCTCTCTCTCTGTCTCTCACACACACACACACACACACACACATCTCACTCTTACATCTTCCAGACTATACATACTCCAGCAAGCTGCCTTCTTTCCCCTTTTCTAATCTTTTTCTTTAGGTTCCCTCCCTTCTCCCTCCCACTTTCCTATCTGTACTTCATATCTTCAGTGATTCTTCCTCTTCAGAGATAAACAGATGGACTGATATAATGAACAGATATAACGATGGGCAGAACCGGTACCCCTACATAAGGGAAGCTAGATGACGTAAGGAGCAAGAAGCCGTGTCAGTTACAGCCCTCCCACCTCACCACACTACCTCAAAACAAAGAGAGGTGAGATTTATGCCTATCAACCATGCAAGGGCCACAGACGCAGACAGAAAATTTTTGCTAAATCCCATTCTTCCCCTAGAACATGATCCAAAACAGTCAATTTTACATCCATGTTCCTAATTCTGGGACATCATCTCCATCAACGAAGCATGAACACAACCGCCGCAAGTCACTCGGGTGTTTACAAACCAACCCCCACTTGACGCCAACACGGCCATAACAACCAATCTTTTATGGCTACTCGTCAATTCACAAGATTTTGTGAATGGAGTATTGTCTGGGGGAAGGATATAAGACCTTTAATATATTTTATAATTGGTGGGGAGAATAAAAGAGTTACAATGGAGGTAATAACCAGGAAAATTATCACCATCCACGGACTCTTGCCTTGACTGGGATGAAAATGGCTTCAGGAGATTGTTAAAGTCCAGTTATTCGTCAATTCTAATTGTACTTAAAGCCTATCACTTTCAGATCTGAGGTTAAGGTTTCAATTGGGTTTACTCGCTGGTCGATGAACAGCCGCATCCAGTTTTAGCAACACACTTTGTTATGCGCGTGATGCCTGAGTCTGAAGTGCAAACCAAACATTTTTTTTTTTTTTTTTTTACCTGGAAATATGTCGCCTATCTAAAATTCTCCCTCTGGGATCAAGGCATCTGGCAACAGATAAACAGGCAGACACAGACACATAGATGGATAGTGGTAGCTGAATCGGTAAAGAGGTGGCCTGCACTCCTAATGGACCCAGGATCGAATCCCGGCTAGGGCAGGGAACAGTTTAACCCGTGCCGTCCCGAGGACGTACTTCCACGTCCTCACGTTTTGTCACAGCTAATCCCGAGGACGTACTTCAACGTCCTGCAATTGCAAGGTTCATAATTTCCACAATTTTCAATTTTCGCGAGTCATTTTTGGTACGAATACACGGGACACCTGCCTCAACAAGATGCCAGGCAGAGACAATGCCTTACCCAGCATGACCTCCTCCCCCCCCCTGCATGCCCTTTTCTCAGCAATTCACCTGTTATCAGTGACCTGGCCAGTATAGCCATGTCATGCCACGGTACGAAATTCAGGGCCAGAGTGATTCCCCAATCAATGACAATGTGGAGGACAAACTTTACATAGCATTAGAGGAAGTTAAATTCTAAGCATCCTATGTTGAGTATGCAAAAATCAAAGAAGATCTTTGTTAGAGCAGTGGTTAAATAAGAATGTGGATTCTGAGCTTAAGCAGATGATTTTGCTCTAGGATTTCAAAAGGTGTATTTATAAAGATGTAAGCCTATATCTTGATGAGAAAAGAATAGATAATTTGTCTGATGCTGCAGTTTTAGCTGATGAATATGTTCTCACTCACAAGAGATGATTCTAGAGAAAAAGGGAAAGCTGAGAGTAAGTAATGCGTTGCCTCTACTCAGAGTACAGGTAACAGGAAAGAGAATAAGGATGATGTTTCTCAGGAAGTAAATACCAGCTTCACCTCTAGATTTCAGAAAAGTAAATGTACTTATTGTAGTAAGCTTGGTCATACTACGGAGAGATGTTTCAGGAGACAGCGTGATGTGAACAAAAAGGAGTCTTTAAATATTCAGTCAATTGGTCTAGTGTCCAGAGAGTTCCCAGAATTCTTTAACTGAGTTAACTGAACCTGCTTTGAGGGTAACTTAAATTCTCATGATGGAGCTCCTCTTTTGAGCAGTAACGTGGGTGACACTCTCAAGAGTTCATGTGCTAATTTCCTGTCTGATGGTTTTGTCAGTCCTCTGGACAGTAATGACAGGGAAATCAGTTCCAAAATATATCGTGATACAGGTGCTTGCCAATCATATGCTGACCAGTGTTCTAGGCTCTAATGTTAATTCCTCTGATGAAACTGTAATCTTACAAAAGGTGTAGGGAATAATACCGTTTATGAGTGGTGTGAAATAGTTATCCTCCCATAGAACTCGTTTTCTTTGGCGCCAGCCTGATAGAAAACCCAGTAAAGTAAGGAGGCTCTCCTACCTGTAATGAGTATTTTAAACCTCAGGTGAGCAGAATTTCTCTGATATCATGTGAATGATTTCGACTGTTTAAGCTTTCTCACCAAAAGCGAAAGTTTTAGCAAAAAAAAAGGTCAAAAATTGCCCGGGATTGGGGGTACCATTGGTGATGGACATGTTGCCTCTCATCCAGGAGCTAAGGTTCAGGTTATAAGTGATCTTCCCAGACCTAAAAGTTGAAAGAGCTACAAGATGATTTTTGGGAATGGTCAGGTTATTACAGTGGATTTGTTCTTAACTTTTCTATTCTTGTATCACCACTTAAGACCTACTGAAAAAGGGAGTCATGAATTTGTCTGGATCGACTACAGACTGTGTTAATCCAGATAACTTTCAACAGACACTTAAAGCTATTCTGTGGAAGATTGCATAGACAAGATCGGAAAGGCTAGGTACATAAGTAATTTTGAGCCTTTAAGATGGCTGATGATGCAAGTACCTATGACTGAACGTGCTAGGAGATCTCATGTTTTGTAAAGGACTGATCAGGGTATTGAACATGTTCCTGTATCGTATGGTATGAAGAATGCACTCCAGCCACTCAAGAAGAACTACTCAACTATTGTAACAGAGCTTTTGGCATGATGTTGGGTTTATATTGATGATGTATTTTATTTGTGTTCTGGTTTTGATCACCTATGCCATGTAAGTAAATTTCTTGACCGTTTAGTTCATGCTAATCTTGTAGCTGAAATTTATCAAAGTGTAAGTTTGGTCAAGCTAAAGTTCAGTAGATTGACAATTGGTGATGGAGTCTACTTCTTCAGGAGCTAAGGTTCAGGTTAGACATACAGACATAAAGTCAAGGGAAAGAAAATGTTTTGGGAATGGTAGGTTATTACAGGAGATTTGTTCTTAACTTTTCTAGTATCACCACTTACAGACCTACTGAAAAGAGTTGAATTTTAGACCGATAACTGTGAATTTCCTCTTTCAACAAATTTAAAGCTATTCTATTAAGTCAGCCTATGATTTGCATCATCCAAATTTGTGCTAAGCCTTTTAACGCACAGTATGCTGCATGTTTGATCACAGGAGCGTGTTCTGCCTGCAGTCCCCCCTTCTACATCCTGTATCGTATTACGGTAAGTAAGTTCACTCCACCTCAAAGAACTCTCAACTATTGTCCAGAGCTTTTGGCCATGATTGTGAACTCTATGTCCCCATGGCTTTCATTTGTGTTCTGGTTTTGACCCCATAGTCATTTATACCGATCATAACCCACTGAAATTCCTTAGCTAAGTCTCTAAGATAAAAATCAGAGATTGCCACAAGATCTGGAGTCTCATTTTCAGGAGTATTCATTAGACATACAACATGTACAAGGGGAAAGAAAATGTTATTGTGCAGATTGCTTATCTCCAGACTTTAGACAGATTGTGTAATTTGAGTAATAACTGAAATTTCCTTTGTAAATTTCTTTTTCTTTGTGGGAGGTGTTACATAGCCTATGATTTCATCATCCTTTGTGTAAGTTTTTAACGTAATTCATGTATGGATCTTTATGCCTCAGTCCCCCATTCTACCGTTATGGTAATAGTCGTTCTCTCTGTAATTATTGTGAATCTATGTCCCCATGATTCATTTGAGTATTATCTTACAAGTTGTATCAGGCTCTGCCGGCCTATATAATGAGCTCAGTCTCTGATCATTAGATAGATTTACTCTTGTTCACATCTCTGTCCTCCCCTGTACAGATATTATTATTGTGAGTGCTCAAGAAATCTATCTAGCAGCTGTGTGTAATTTGAGTATAACTGTTGTTGTATTTTTTCTTGTACTGTATAGCATAAGTTTAATTTGTAGGCCATTACATGTATGGATCCTTATGTCAGTCATTTTTGATAATAGTTTGTATCTGTAATTATTTATCTGGCATTCACTGGTATTATCTGGTATCTCATTTTAAGCTGATTTAGATAAATTTAAATTTCGTGTTAATAAGGCTTGCAGTTAACCATATATTTAACCTGTTTATTTGCCATTACATTATCCTTATGAGTCCTGAATGTTATGTTGTTAATTTGAACCTGGAACTCTTTTGTTTTGAACCTGGAACTTTACGGGACAGAAGTGACTCTTCGTATTCTCACTTAAAGTGTACATTATCTTTCTCTGTTCCGTAACAATATATGTATATATATATATATATATATATATATATATATATATATATATATATATTGTTACATAGCCTATGATTTCATCATCCTTTGTATAATTCTAACGTACAGTATGCTGCATGTTTGATCACGATTCGCCTCGTGGCTTCCATAGTGACCAAGCTTCCGTGTTCTACGTCACTCCCCCCTTCTCCTCCCTTATAGTAGAGTAAGTCGTTCTTTCTGTTATTCAGAGCAGGATTGTCAACTCTTTGTCCCTTATGGCTTCATTTGCGCGTCCTTCTTACAAGTTGTATCAAGCTCTGCCGGCCCCTATATAATAAGCTCAGTCTCTGCATTAATGGCAACTTAGATCTACTCCTCATTTTGTTCACATCTCTGTCCTCCCCTGTACAGTTATTATTATTTTTGTAAGTGCTCAGGATGTCTCCAACCATCTAGCTGCTGTGTATTTTGAGTATAAGTGTTATTACATTTTTTCTTGTACTGCATAGCATAAGGTGTTGATTCGTAGGCCTGGTAAGGTTTTTCTGATTCATGTAGAGTTTTTGGTGTCAGTCAATGTTAATAATATTTAGTATCTGTAATAATATATCTTGCATTAACTGAGCATTATCTGGTTTTCTCATTTTATTAGGGCTGACTTAGATAAATTTACTCTTGCTAATTTCGTGTTAATAGAGGCTATTGCAGTTAACCATATATTTAACCTGTTTTTTGCCATTACATTATCCTTATGAGTCCTGAATGTTTTGTTGTTAGTTTGAGCATTAAACTTTAACTTGTAATTTTACCTAACTCTTTTGTTAGGGACAGTAGTGATTTTGGTGTTCTCACTTGAAGTGTTCATTATCTCTCTCTGTTCCGTAACATAAACTTGGCGACCTCTTATCAGGATATTCAGGATATTATCATAAGGATGTTGCTTGATATTTTGTGACTGTGATTTATTCATGATGTCTACTATTACTACTTTGATGAAGCCAAAGATTTTTTGTCAAATGTGCAAACAGTGTGTGATGTAGAAAACAGAACAAAGAATGAACTTAAGCTTGTTGGTCAACAATTGGGAATTGCTGTTCGCTCTCATCATTCTAAAGATCAAATTGTTGACATGATTAATGAAAGCTTGTTTAATGTAACTCCTCCAGATGAGCAAACGCAGATTGAAATAGCTAAGTTACAGTTAGCCTTGCAGGAGGCTCGTGCTAAGGAGGCTGAGTTTCAGGCCCGTGCTAAGGAGGCTGAGTTTCAGGCTCGTGCTAAGGAGGCTGAGTTTCAGGCACAAGTTGAACTTCCTAGGATTCAAGCAGACCATGAGTATCGCATGAAACAAGGTGGAACTGGATCATCTAGCTCTGATGATTTTGATGTGGCTAAAAAAGTTAAACTTGTCCCTCCTTTTAATGAATCTGATTTCACAAAGTATTTTCAGTTGTTTGAGAGGGTAGCTACAGGTTTTAATTGCCCCAAAAAGTATTGGCCAGTACTCCTTCAGACTGTTCTCACCGGTAAAGCTCAAGTAACTTATGCGTCTTTGCCTCAGGATCAATCTGATAATTATGATGTAGTTAAGAGCTTGATTCTTAAGGCCTATGAGCTTGTTCCTGAAGCCTATAGAGTAAAATTTAGGACAACTTATAAGCAAGATAAGCAATCCCATGTTGAGTATGCAAAAATCAAAGAAGAACTGTTAGAGCAGTGGTTAAATTCTAAGAATGTGGATTCTGATTTTGATAAATTTAAGCAGATGATTTTGCTGGAGGACTTCAAAAGGTGTATTAATAAAGATGTAAGCCTATATCTTGATGAGAAAAGAATAGATAATTTGTCTGATGCTGCAGTTTTAGCTGATGAATATGTTCTCACTCACAAGAGATATTCTAAAGAAAAAAGGAAAGCTGGGAGTAAGTACGTTGCCTCTACTCAGAGTACAGGTAACAGGAAAGAGAATAAAGATGATGTTTCTCAGGAAGTAAATACCAGCTTCACCTCTAGATTTCAGAAAAGTAAATGTACTTATTGTAGTAGGCTTGGTCATACTAAGGACAAATGTTTCAGGAGACAGCGTGATGTGAACAAAAAGGAGTCTTTAAATATTCAGTCAATTGGTCAAGAGTCCACCCTTCAGAGTTCCCAGAATTCTTTAACCGAGTTAACTGAACCTGCTTTGAGGGGTAAATTAATTCTCATGATGAAGCTCCTCTTTTGAGGAGTAACGTGGGTGACACTCTCAAGAGTTCATGTGCTAATTTCCTGTCTGGTGGTTTTGTCAGTCCTCTGGACAGTAATGACAGGAATTGTGATACAGGTGTTTGCCAATCCCTTATGCTGACCAGTGTTCTAGGCTCTAATGTTAATTCCTCTGATGAAACTGTAATCTTACTAGGTGTAGGGAGTAATTACTTCTCTGTCCCTCTGTGCACATTGAATTTAGAGTCTGGTTTTGTTAATGGTTCCGTTATGGTTGGGTTGGTTGAGACACTCCCAATGTCAGGTGTAACTTTCTTACTTGGATATGATATTGGTGGAACTCAAGTGTGTCCAGCTCCTCAGTTGTCTAGTGAGCCAGTGGCTGCGACCCAGGATTGTGATGTCCCTGATGTGTTCTCTGCATGTGCTGTCACTAGGGCTAAGTCTAAAGTTACTGGTGACTTAGAGGATAATGGTGATGATGATGTTATCCTAGCTGACACTTTTCTTGCTCATTTGGACCACTCACCAGATGAGGCAGTACCCCGTAGTGTTGATAATTTGTCTCGTCAAGAGTTGGTTGAGTTGCAGGTTGCTGACCCTGAGTTGAAAGGTCTAGCTAACTCTGCTTGCAGTGAGGAAGAGTCAGCTGGTGCTTCTACTTGTTATTATATAAAGTCAGGAGTACTTATGAGGAAGTGGAGACCCCCAACAGCATCAGCCGACTGTGAATGGGAGGTTATACATCAAGTTGTCATCCCTCGTGTTTGTAGGCAGGATATCATTAGAGTGGCTCATGATTCCAGTTTGGCAGGACACCTTGGAGTGAGGAAGACTGTGGCACGCATTTTGAAACACTTCTTCTGGCCAGGTATCTTCAGAGATGTTTCCTGGTATTGAAAGTCTTGTCACACCTGTTAAGTTGTGGGGAAGTGTAATCAGACCGAAAAGGTTGCACCTCTAGTTCCCATTCCTCCTTTTGAGGCGCCATTCACCAGTGTGTTGGTGGATATTGTGGGCCCTCTTCCTAAGACTTCTTCAGGATTTTCTTATATGTTGACCCTGATTGATGTGGCTACTCTTTATCCTGAAGCCATTCCACTTAGAAATATCTCAGGAAAGAACGTGGTTAAGGAAATGCTAGGGTTCTTCACAAAGTTTGGTCTACCCAAGGAGGTACAGTCAGACCGGGGATGTAATTTCATGTCAAAAGTTTTCAAGCAGTCTCTGAAAGAGTTGGGCATTACCCAGATCACGTCTTCAGCTTACCATCCCCAGACCCAAGGAGCGTTGGAGAGATATCATCAAACTTTCAAATCGATGCTCAAGAAATACTGTTTGGAACATCAGAAAGACTGGGATAAAGGTCTTCCATTCGTTGTATTTGCCGCAAGAGAATCTCCAAATGAATCACTGGGCTTCTCACCCTTTGAACTACTGTTTGGCCATGAAGTAAGAGGACCCCTTAAGCTACTCAAGGAATGCTGGCTGTCGGAGGAAGATGATGTCAACCTGCTGGAGTATGTGATGAAGTTCAAAGAACGGCTGTCCACTGCTTTACAGCTGGCGAGAGAGAATTTAGGAGCTGCTCAGGAGAAGATGAAGACCTGGTATGATAAGAAGTCCATGTTACACCACTTTCAGCCAGGAGATCAGGTTTTGATTCTGCTACCGGTGCATGGGCAGCCTCTTCAAGCCAAGTTTTGTGGTCCTTATTTCGTGGAGAAGAAACTCAGTGATGTCAACTATGTCATCACCACACCAGATCGTAGAAAGAACAAACAACTTTGTCACATCAACATGCTAAAGTTATATCACAGGCGGGACGAAAATAACCCAATTTGCACTGTAGCTGTTCCACCCGAGTCTGCAAGTGAAGTTCTCCCATGCAGTACGAGCCTGAGTGATAGTTTGAGGAAGAATCCTGATATCATGAATGATCTCCAGACTAAGCTTTATCATCTAGCTCCCGAGGAAAGGCAGGAGTTTTCGCCATTACTGCAGGAGTACCCACAAGTGTTCCATGACACTCCAGGAAGAACCACTGTGTTGATGCATGATGTCGATGTTGGAGACGCAAAGCCAATTAAACTGCCTCCTTACCGTGTGAACCCAGTGAAAGTTCATCTCATCCAGAAGGAGCTTGGCTACAAGATGATTGAGCCCTGTCAGAGCGAGTGGAGTTCTCCTGTCACTCTAGTCCCTAAGCCAGGTGGGTCACAGCGGCTTTGCATCGACTACAGACGTGTTAATCAGATAACCAAAACAGACACTTACCCTCTCCCTCGCGTGAAAGATTGCATAGACAAGATCGGAAAGGCTAGGTACATAAGTAAGTTTGATTTGTTAAAGGGGTACTGGCAAGTACCTATGACTGAACGTGCTAGGGAGATCTCATGTTTTGTAACTCTAGGAAAGACTTTTGCATGTTCTGTAATGCCATATGGTATGAAGAATGCACCAGCCACTTTTCAGAAGCTCATGAATGTTGTAACAGAGGGTTTGGCAGGGTGTGTTGTTTATATTGATGATGTATTAATCTTCAGTGACAACTGGAAAGATCACCTATGCCATGTCAGTAAATTTCTTGAGCGTTTGGTTCAGGCTAATCTTGTAGCTAATTCATCAAAGTGTGAGTTTGGTCAAGCTAAAGTTCAGTACCTTGGGTACGTAATTGGTGATGGACACGTTGCACCACCAGGAGCTAAGGTTCAGGTTATAAGTGATCTTCCCAGACCTAAAAGTAGGAAAGAGCTACAAAGATTTTTGGGAATGGTAGGTTATTACAGGAGATTTGTTCTTAAGTTTTCAATTCTTGTATCACCACTTACAGACCTACTGAGAAAGGGAGTTAAATTTGTCTGGACCGATATCTGTGAATCCTCTTTCAGTAAACTTAAAGCTATCCTATTAAGTCAGCCAGTGGTCGCTACTCCAAATTTTGCTAAGCCTTTTAAGATGGCTGTTGACGCAAATGATACAGGAGCTGGGGCTGTTTTGCTGCAAGAGGAATATCAGAGTATTGAATACCCTGTATCTTATTACAGTAAGAAGTTCACTCCACCTCAAAAGAACTACTCAACTATTGAGAAAGAGCTTTTGGTCTTGATTTTGGGTTTACAGCATTTTTCATTTTATTTGTGTTCTGGTTTTGACCCCATAGTCATTTATACCGATCATAACCCACTGAAATTCCTTAGTAAGTTTAAAGATAAAAATCAGAGATTGACAAGATGGAGTCTACTTCTTCAGGAGTATTCATTAGACATACAACATGTCAAGGGGAAAGAAAATGTTATTGCAGATTGCTTATCTAGACTTTAGACAGATTGTTTTAGAGTAATAAGAAATTTCCTTTGTAAATTTCTTTTTTTTTTTTTTTGTGGGGAGGTGTTACACAGCCTATGATTTCATCATCCTTTGTATAATTCTAACGTACAGTATGCTGCATGTTTGATCACGATTCGCCTCATGACTTCCATAGTGACCAAGCTTCCGTGTTCTACCTCAGTCCCCCCTTCTCCTCCCTTATAGTAGAGTAAGTCGTTCTTTCTGTTGTTCAGAGCAGGATTGTCAACTCTTTGTCCCCTATGGCTTCATTTGCGCGTCCTTCTTACAAGTTGTATCAAGCTCTGCCGGCCCCTGTATAATGAGCTCAGTCTCTGCATTAATGGCCACTTAGATCTACTCCTCATTTTGTTCACATCTCTGTCCTCCCCTGTACAGTTATTATTATTTTTGTGAGTGCTCAGGAAGTCTCCAACCATCTAGCTGCTGTGTAATTTGAGTATAAGTGTTATTACATTTTTTCTTGTACTGTATAGCATAAGGTGTTGATTCGTAGGCCTGGTAAGGTTTTTCTGATTCATGTAGAGTTTTTGGTGTCAGCCAATGTTAATAATATTTTGTATCTGTAATAATATATCTTGCAATAACTGAGCATTATCCGGTTTTCTCATTTTATCAGGGCTGACTTAGATAAATTTACTCTTGCTAATTTCGTGTTAATAGAGGCTATTGCAGTTAACCATATATTTAACCTGTTTTTTGCCATTACATTATCCTTATGAGTCCTGAATGTTTAGTTGTTAGTTTGAGCATTAAACTTTAACTTCTAATTTTACCTAACTCTTTTGTTTTGAACCTGGAACTTTGCGGGACAGTAGTGATTTTGGTGTTCTCACTTGAAGTGTTCATTATCTCTCTCTGTTCCGTAAATAAATATATATATATATATATATATATATATATATATATATATATATATATATATGAAGCCTCTGCGGTAGTGTGAGCATTTTCGTACATGGGACAACGAGGGTTCGCCCCCTGCCAGGGTAATAAATTTTGGGAGTGTTCTTCCGGCCACGTACTGCTTTGGCGGACATCAGGGGTGCTGTGGTTGAACCAGTGTCGCATACTATAAAGTATGCTTGCACCCAATCTGCCTGCATGGGCCGATTACACTTAGTTCACATACTGCACACACATCCAAAGCCACTCCAACACTACCGTCACACTTACAACCACTTCTCACCCTACATAGAATCTCTACCAGACAGCCTACAGTATGCCACATGGTAGAGATACATAGGCTGTATCGTCCCCACTTCGGTCAGGATAGGCCGGTCCTGCAGTGGACACTCAAACGGCTGATGATTAAGATTAGAGACAGACAGACAGACAGACAGACAGACAGACATAGATATAGACAGACATAGATAGACTGACTGACTGATAGATATAGAGATGTACAGATAGATGGACAGTATTTTGTTTTGTGCTAGAAATCTCCCTGGCTATTCTCTTGATTATGTTTTGCATATCTCGCTTTAAAAATTACTTTCTATAGCATTTACGTGTTTAAGATACCATTATGTGCAAAGGAAAAGGCATTAAGTCTGCAGCCGTGAAAAACTAATGTTTACAATGGCAGCTTGCTCTGCATCTATAGAGTTATTGACACCAATATATTTCTTACTGTGCGTATTTCTACAACGTACTACTTAATATAAAGACATGAAAAAAACACGGGTTGCGGTGGTTCAGACATGCATCTACAATGTTCTGCATTATTAACGGACATGAAATAAACTTAGTGGTTGTTCAGACTTGGCACTCTTATATGGGGTTATCTGACACACCAACAAGGTGGTCACACGTGTTAGTGAGTGACTATCCTGGCAGCGTACGACACACACCTTTATCGTGGGTATCGAATCAGGTGGCTAGTGGTCGGGTTGCCGCCTCCTAAATTACGAGGGGGCGGCTGGGCAGGTCTGGAGTCAAGATCTTGATTCACATACAAACTATCAATTAACAAGCGTAGTTGTATTATTCTCCGGTAGGACCAAGTAGGTGCAGCATCTTCCCGTGTCCCTTATTCTTGCAAAAACAAATCTGCTGCGAGTAAATTATCTCAAATCATTTTGTGCACCTTGGCCGTGATTTTGAAGTGAACTGTGCTCCGACATGTGATTGTGGCCACCCCATCATGACAGACACGCTGGGGGCACAACACGAGCTGAGATATTGTGGTGTTAAGCCAAACGGAGCAAGGGAGACATGGGGGGACAGAAGATGAGAAGAAGTGGGGAGGGGAAGGGAGAGAATAGGGAGGAGATTAATGGGGAGAAGAGAAATGGGGGGCGAGAGAAAAACAGACTAGGAGATAGGAATGATAAAAGACAAAACGAAAATTATGAATGAACACTGAGGAAGATGGGACATGAGAGAGGGATGAGAAAATACAGGAGTAAAGAGGATAGAGAAGAGGGAGGGAAAAAGGAGTGACGTGTGGTGTAGTAAAAGTCTATTTAGTACATTGGGTGGCAAGGGAAAAATGCTGTTCTCGAAGTTTTAAGGGAGAAGGATAAACAACTTCATACATCAAATCCGACTCATACTTACTGGTTGTATTAAACACACACACACACACACACACACACACACACACACACACACACACACACACGTTCCTATCAATGCAACACTGGACACAGGATACGAATACCCCACCAATGTGCCAACAGATGGAACCACACACTCTCCCACGATACCACTTGAGCACTGATACCCACCGTCAGTATTGCAATATGTTACGATCTCTTTCGGGACTGATGTAAGGAAACCGACAATGTATTTATTTGGGGGTGCGCGTGGAGGTTGTGGAAAATCGAAAATTAATAACACCTTACATAAATTCGTATCTTAATTTATTTCCTGCACGACCTGGGACTTGATTCTAGAGAGCCATTCCCCCACCACCAAACCACTCACCACACTCCTCCAAACCACCACCTCCCCTTGGGCTGCCACTCACCACCACCCTCCCTCCACCACCTCCCCCTGGGCTGCCACTCACCACCACTCTCCCTTCACCACCTCCCCCTTGGCTGCCACTCACCACCACCCTCCCTTCACCACCTCCCATGAGCTGCCACTGACCACCACCCTCCCTCCACCACCTCCCCCTGGGCTGCCACACACCACCACCCTCCCTTCACCACCTCCCCCTGGGCTGCCACTCACCACCACCCTCCCTCCACCACCTTCCCCTGGGCTGCCACTCACCACCACCCTCCCTCCACCACCTTCCCCTGGGCTGCCACTCACCACCACCCTCCCTCCACCAACTTCCAAGGGTTTCCCTACACCACGACTCTCCCTCACGCATAAATAAAATGTGACGGTATTTAGTCCGATAGCAGACTACATTTCAAGGCTGGTTGGCTGAGAGAGTGCGATGTGTACTTGGGAATTATCAATATTAAACTGGTAGAAGCAATTTAAAGGTTTAAGTGGAGGCCGGGATGAGGGGTGGTGGATGTCGGAGGATGTGAGGAAACACCATAAGGAGGTAAATTTTTATATTTTCAATATCATCTTTCCACTTCTTCATTGAACCCGTCTTGGAAAAAACTGCGGCAAACCACCTTGTTTAGTGCATGACAGAACCCATGTCAGCCTTTCCTAAGAAATTTATTTGCTGCATAATGATGCAATATGTTTGATAATCTTTAGAACTCCCTGTGGAATCTCCTGCTTTGAGGCTATATATAACAGGAAGTTTACGAGTACACCCATTCTTACAATACCACTGAATCCATGCATATCCATCTATCTATGGCCAGACGACTTAATCCCAGAGGGGGTGGTTACAAACAAATCGCCTCCACGTCAGTGTCCTCACGATCCTCTGTCAATCCCACAGCACTCTTTGTTACATACCTCTCCTTTCCCTCCTTTCATCTTACCATCTACCTCCCTCGCCCCGTCTCCATCATTCACATACACTCTTATGGTCCATCTCTCACTCTGCATTCGATCCACATGGCCAAAACATCTTCTTCTAACATCTTCCAGGACATCCACATCAACACAACAACGCTTCAGAACTTCCTCATGGTACTCTCTCCCCAGGAACTTCACGTGCTCCTCCAAGATAACTCACTGCCACTCCTCCCACTCCTGGCTTGTACCCCTAATACCCTTCCAGAAATTCTGAGTTTCACCAATTTGAGGTAGCCTGGGAGGCAAAATAGTGTCATGCAAAGACTTCATTACTTCCAGGGCCACCTCTCTCTCCCCTGTCACCACCATCAGTGCACCTGCAATCCTCCTTCCAAGCTATACCCTTTCTCGCCCTCCATGTATGGTACTCAACTGTGAAACGAGAGTAGAACTGTTCTGTGACCTGCAGCGAGGCTGACCATTCATTGACCTGCTGGTTATCGCTGGAGGTAACAAATAACTTAAGTTTGTGTTCGTTGGCGAATCTCGAATCTTATTAAAGTGTGTTTAGTTTCATAAAGATCTTGAGGACGCTCAGGTGGGAGGAACAGCAATCACTTAAGGTAACACTACATCGAGTGAGTGGATGCCGCCAGTTTAGGTGTCAGCTGATGGCAGATTTGGATTCTCCATGTCAAATTATCAATAGTGGTGCCGCTTTTATGTCTCAATGGCCTCCTTTTAACAAATCCGCCAGAAGCTGAAGAAGAACAACAACGCTGGCCACTCACTGACCTGCTGGCTGTCGGTGCAGGTAAAAATATGCTTGTTTTACCATGTCCAATGAGACCTAAAGACATAACACTCATTTTACTGAAAACCAGGACAATAATGTCTTCTAATGCGACCAATATACTGAATGGCCAGCCAGCCATTACAACTTAAGGCCCTGACGACACCAACAGCTGTTCCTCGCTAGGACGGTGCCTGTTGGTCGCCACATTACCTAATGGAGGATCGTTACTTTAAGCAGCGTTTAAATCTTCAGAGTGTTGCCTGCCGCGACGCCCAAACCTCCACTTAGCGCCTTATTTAAGACGTGGGACCGGACTACCCAATTTGTCTCTGCTACAGGACTGTTGGCCTGCTATTTATGTCTGTTAGTTGGTGTTGCGTTTCGTGGAAACAGACCACGACAAAAACACTTGCAAGTATTTTTGGTCTTGCCCAGGATCAACCATTTTTTTCACGACACATCGCCACTCTTTCTCATAAAATCCAAAATGGTATCATTCTACGTTGTTCTTGGTCTACAGTCTTCCTTCCTTCCACAACACACCCTCCTTCCTAAACACGCCCCTGTCCTGTTCTTCTATCTTGTTCTTGGTCAGCCTTTCATTCTTCTCCCACCCACCACTCTGCATTCCCCTAATATGGTCAAATCACCTCCAACTACTGCCACACGACGGAACAGATGGTAAATGGTTATGTCTGAAATACTCCCTCACAGTCCCTGCTTCACTGTGACAGTGCAACAATGCTTACACAACACAGACCCTCACACTTAAGTATCCCTTTTATTAGGGCAATAAAGTTCCTGGAAATTCATATAATTATCTTTGTGGTCATATATAAACTACAGTCGTTTTACCTTAACCTGGCCCACACTTATTTTTCGTTTGCTTCGTATTTCATGTAGTTCTTTTGCAGAATAAAACAACACTAGCTTTCCATCCTCTTCATAGCACTTTTGCATGACTAGTATCATTCTTCTGCTATCTATAGTAACAACTTAGTAATCATGATGGAGAGACGACAATTTTAGGCCAAGTTAAAGAAAAATGGGAATAATAACAAAATTCCTCCATTGCAATATAATGGCACACGACTGTTTAGTATTTTACAATTCTTAATAAGTTTCTTAGAATAGTACTTATAGCGTACGGACACCTGGTGGTCTAGTGGGTTAAAGAGTACCAAACGGCTCTCAAAAGGGTTTTCATCTGATGGGTATTTTTTTTTTTTTCCACAGAATACCAGTCAGGGAAGAAAGACTGGATATTCTCGTCTAAAGTGTCTGAACTAAGTAGCCTAGCTCAAAGCCCCTACGTTCCCTTTAGGGCAATACAAGACTGGACGAGAGAAAGTAATTATATCTCTAGTAAAAATTCAGAAAGTTCTTCATTTATTTATATTGCAGTACGAACCCTGCTACAAATATATATACGTTCTCAGAAGATTCTTGTGCTTTTTGCTTTACCAAATTTTACACACAACAATGTCGGTTCTTTTTCACTGTCAACAGGGTCATTTGTCTAGGGGTCAAGATAAGAATTGTGTGTGTGTGTGTGTGTGTGTGTGTGTGTGTGTGTGTGTGTGTGTGTGTGTGTGTGTGTGTGTGTGTGTGTGTGTGTGTGTGTGTGTGTGTGTGTGTGTGTGTGTCAACTACTTCATCCTCGAGTGTTCGCGTGTGGATGGTGGTTGGGATCTTTTGCAGGCTCCGGCGTATAGTAATAATTTTATACTTAATCATTAAAGAATGTTGACGTCGTCAATATTTCAACCACGATACCGTTTGATCATTATTTTCAGCTTAAGAGTAGGCCCACGTATCGAAGGGCTAAGAAGCAGCCTGTGCTGACCCCCTCAGTGCTATGTTTTAAATATTATGTTTTCATTATCGACAGAAAATAATATCTAGCTTCGGTGAGTCCCCTGTAATGAAAGTTCTAACAAATTCCATATTAACTTTTACATATTATATGACTGTTTACTCACTTTCAAGTGTCTATAGATGATCAGTGCTTCGTAGATACTATGGTACACATACTGGTAGTCTGTGTATGGACAGGGGATATCAATAAGGAGATGCCAAGTTCAGGTGAGGCGGCAAGCAAACACAGGTATGGGTATGAGTAAGGCATCAAAGGTAAATCAAAGAGGAAGTGCCAAGTGTAGGTGAGGCTGCTTGTGAATGTAGGTGATGGTGTATTTTCTGGTATTAAATGTAAAACAATAAAGAGATGCAGATTGTTTTGCGCGCGCACACACACACACACACACACACACACACACACACACACACACACACACACACACACACACACACACACACACAACATATAACACAAGGCCACCATGGCACTAACAGTAGTTATCCCGCCCATGTGAATTATGTGCCAGAAAATGTAAACAGAACTTTGTTGGACAACACCCAACTCTAACTTAGTCAGTGATATACACTCCTTGTAAATCATCCACAAGAAAAGCACAACCCGCAAACAATACCCAAATAAATACCCATAAACTAAGGCTGGTCTAAGCGTTCCTGTAACTGCCTGGATGGTTCAACGTAGCGGTTACCGGTAATGACACTCGCTTCAACCATCCCTTATTTAAAGGCACGGCTTCAAACTCATTCCCAACGCACATTAGTAATATTATTTTTTGCACTCGGTGTCGGTGGAGGCTGCAAAAATAAGTCTCATTTGGCTCCTGGGAGAAGTGTAATAAACAGACGCGGTGGGAGATTGCCTAGTTGAGTGGCTTCTGTGGATGCCGTTACACTGCACCCCGTTCACTTAACGCAGACCTGTGACGCCTAAAGATAGTTTGTTGGAAGGTCCTTACTGAATAATAACAAAAACGCGGAAATTCTGCAAATCTAACTGTTTTATGGAAGCTGCTGACTGAGTTATAACAACAACGGGGAACTCTTTAAATCTACAGTACAGCTTTTCGTAATGTCTTTTGTTAATCTGCATATACGAATATCGATTTGAGGTTATATATTACCTGAAGCCAGCGAAGTGAAGGTTAGCTATGCAGAAATAAGAAACAAATTATACGGTGTTGTTGGTCCTTCCATTTGCATTTCTCTTTAAATACAGCATTTTATTCTTGCCCTCCATTACCTTTCCACTTTCTTCTTTTCCTCTTCACTCTCCCCACCCTTTCCTCGCCTCATCCATTATCAACTCATTATTACTCTTGTTTTCTTTTCTTATTAGCATTTCTCAGACTCCTCTCCTTCCACTCTGCTTTTTATTCACTCCTCTCTTAATGGTTCTACTTCACTTCTTCCACATACTCATTCTTCATTATGGCATGAAGGACAGGTAAGGAAGAAGTAAGGCGACACTGAGAAGACAGGGAGGAGTATACGAGACTGAAGGACGGGGGGCGAGAAGGAAGTCTAGTGGGAGATGGAAGAAGATACTGGCAGATAAAATGGTTATGCTAAGACGTTTGGTAGATGAGAAGATGGGATAAGTCTGAATGGGTATGGGAGAGAGAATAACTGGTGAGTGAGAACTGAGGAGGAAGACGTAAGGTTAAGGGGTGAAAAGAAGGGCATGGACATTAAAACTGCTGGGAGAGGTAAGGGAAAATGAAAAACTTGAAGAGCGAGAATGGAGGACGGAGGTGTTGGAGTAAGAAGGGGGCGAAGAGATGGGCAAGGAAGTGAGGGGTTGAGAGGTAAAAAGAATTGTGAGGGAAAGAATGAAGGTGTGAAATACAGGATAAGTCAAAGGAACTGTGGGAAAAGAAGAGTTACAAGAAACTGAGGAAACAATAACTCTTGGAAGATGGCTGGAAGCAGATAGGATACCACAGGAATAAGGCTGGAACCACCACAACAGTAAAACAAGATCGTATATTGTCACAGAATTTTTTTATTTGCAATATAATTACACTTACGCTAGTGATTATTTTGTTTGCAGAATCCGCCAACAATTGCGATCAGCTCTAATCTTGGCATATCTTGTCCTGTCACGCTAACCCGGAGTGAACGTCATTTATATGCCTACTATACTGAATTATTGTTTCTGCGAAAGATTCTGCTCCCATGTTTGGTCTGAGTCTGATATACACAAGGATCTGCCAGCAAGAACGAAGAAAAAAACATATTTATATACTCGTTAAGGGAGAATCACAAGAGAAGCCTCGAATGTGGTGGTGTTGGATTTCCATATCTTCCACGGCTACTCTCCCACTGTGGACTATGTATGGTGACGGAAATAGGTTCAGGTGCGGCTTATTTACAGCAGAGTAACGAGGGTTATGTTGGGGACGACCTATATAAGAGAAGGTAGATCTGGATGACACTGGGGATATTTGCTACCGTGGCCAGATACGGTCTAAGGTTGATGCAACCCTGACGCTGCCCGTCTGCGTAGGTTACTACGAAATACGGAGCCCTAACTTCCTACACCTTTCACCTGAGACGCATGTTACTGTGACCAGATTGGGTGTAGGGTTGATGCACACCTGGTACAGCCCATCTCAATAGATCACAGTGTCATAACTCCCTACACTCTCACTTTGGGCACTGGGGTAGCAGGCCACAACGGGGCTTTACAACAGTCTTGAAAGTCCATTAAAAAATATGAATCCCGGCCCCAAACGTGTTTGGTGGCAGGTTTACGAGAAGCATAATGCCACTAGATTTAAGGGGTACACGGGCCTTGTCACATGTTGCCTTGAGAAGCCTCCAGACCATCAATATTTTCTGTTATAATCACCATTCCACGCTCTTCCACACCACTCTGCTCAACGCTACCACTAGCACTGTATCATAAACACCCCATGCTCCTCTGTACTGCTCTGCTCTACACTAGCAATACAAAGTGTGGTAAAAAAAAAAAAATCTAATAAAGGTCTTGCCAATTTGTAATGAGTGGCCAAGTGATTCCAACTATTGCTTGTCGTAAATCAATCACTATTCAAGTGGGCCTTACATCACCAGAGAAGCCAATACAATACGCCGGCGCACCATAGCAAAGGCAAGATCAAGGTTATGTGGCCTGCCTAACGTAGATTTTTCGCAGCCAAGTCTGTTCACCGTATCTGCACAGATGACCAAAGAAGCATCATGTTATTGCTTCCTCCAGGCTGGCTGATCGATTCAAATTTCATGTTCTTCATACCCAAAGGTGGCCAAGTTTTTTTTAAGCAACACTGAATGCATCAAACGCTAAACGGCTGTACTCATAAATGTTGTTCCTCCAAATGACAGTTGAACACAATACAGCCAAAATCAAGATCTGTTTAGTCTGGGCACATCGTATTTAAAGTACTGGTAGTTACAGACACTGAAGAACAAATTGAGGAAGACAGTTCGAATTAGGTAGAGGATCCATTGCGACAAGTGGAAATGTTGGATAGGAGATAGAGACAGGTTAGAGCCTGAATTCTTTATTTTCTATAATTTCTCTAACGTTTCTGGCTAAATTAGATGGTTTCTCTGTAGCCCAAACCGTTAGAGAACATAAACAATTCAGGCTCTATGCTGTGTCTTTCTCCCACTCAAAAGTTCAAATTATGCCAGGCTGGGTAGGCTATATCTGCTGGTTCTGTATAAACACTAACTCCTCATTCCCACCTTCACGCTCGTCCCCTTGCCCCTTCCCATTACCTAATCACCCTAACCTTCACCCTGATCCCCACGTTCATTCTTAACCATGTTGTTAATTACCACTGATAGGCAGATAAACCGCAGTGTGCCGCGGAGGGTAATTACCGGCCCTAATCACTCAGCCTACGCCTCACTGCCATAATTTAGCTTCTATACGCCCCCCACTATATGACCCCCATTAAGCCATACATCCAGGATCGTACCATGATTTGCCATTTTTCATGCACATCATCCGGATGTCTGGGGTACCGGTAGTGAAGAAATAAGTGTGTGGAAATCAAAGCATCCTTGGCACCACCAAAAGGAGAAATGTGTGAGTCCTGCACTACCAACGAGGAAGAACAGAATCCCTCCAATATCTGATGTAATAGAGCCAAAGGCATGTCCGGATAGTGATCCTGTCTGGATATTGGGTCCCAGTCTCCTGGACTTGTACTTATGGACCCTAACTCAGAAAAACACCTATACAACTCCCTCTGGACATGCACTGCACCTATTTAAGACCCAAATCACACCAATAAGGGACATAAAAGACTGAAATAAATGCAAAAGAACCATAAAATGAGGTTTTAGAGGTGAGTTTATGCAATATTAAACATTCTGGGTACTTACAAGTCCCTGGCTCCTGGACTGGTTTGAACCGCCAGTTTGCAGTCCACAGTTAATCCTCTGCACTCTAAATTCTAATTACTTAACACTGCACAACACTGTAAATTCCCGTGTGTTCTAGTGGCGAGGTATTGCAGTTTATTCACTGTTTATTCACAAAAAACAAGCACCTGTGGCTTGCACTGCTATAAGCATCTGCTCTCGATCGGAGTTAGGCTGTGACTGTTGATGATGGCGGGGTAACAGAGTTGCCAGATCGCAACGGCCACATTACCAAACTCCTCAATTTTCATTACCATTTTTAATTTTCATTACCAAATTCGTAAAGCTAGCATCTATTCTTCACTAATTATATACACAAGTGAAAATACATGTAATCACTCTTCTTATAATTGACAGAATGTTGATTATTATCACGCTATATAGGCTACCAAATTAATCAGAGAGAGCAAACAATCCACCATCTCCATCCTGTGTATCCTCATACATGTAAAAAATCCATTTGGTAATGCATTATTCTGATTCATTACCAAACGAATTTTTCATTACCAAATTGGCCCACACTTGGTAATGAAAAATACCAAATGGCAACCCTGACAGGGGAGGGGGGGAGGGGGAGGAAGGAAGGGGTGAAGGGACCATGGTGTAACAGCTGTTCAGCACCACACGGCAATTTCAAATTATGGGTGGGAAAAGTCAGATTTTTTTTTATTTTTTTGCGTTTTTTGGCCCATTTTGAGAATATTGGATCCCGGGACGATTATGTCCGGTTAGTGGAGATGTTCGGATATTGGGCATTCAGATATTAGAGGGATTACTTTTGATTTTTGCTTATTAACTACTATGGGTCATGAAGGGTGACAAATTTTGCTAAGTCCTGCCTTTCAATAACAAACGATGTCTCTCTCTCTCTCTCTCTCTCTCTCTCTCTCTCTCTCTCTCTCTCTCTCTCACAGTAAATAAAATGTTGGTGAAGATGGGGAAAAGGGACACGACTGTGGTCAACCATTTATAAACTAATGTGCTCCTATGCTGTTAGTCTTACTGATCTCGAGTGACAGCCTTGGTGGTCTGGTGAAAATGTAATTGTGTCTCATTCCACAAATTCAGACAAACTTACCAAATACTTGTCATAACCAATAAATGTTTTTCCAAGAAAACCGAAAGTCAAGGAAAGATCCCGCACACTAGTTTATTTGCCCTTTCTGTAAAAACAAATTTTTCTTGCAACAGAGAATTGATCATATTTGTTAACGAAAACTCCAGGAATCCAATCTCTTTATGAGCTATCACATATTCGGATTCGGTCAGTTTTAGTGATATATACAGATACTCTGACTCTAACACACTGCCACGTCAACAGAACACGATACCACATGCACTTCTCACTCCGCTGCCTACTTCAACAGTTCCCCAATCAAGTGTGGAGACGGGTTACTCCTCCAGTTAAAATTCGTGTCCCTGGATTGTAAGGATCAGCTGCCCTGCAAAACACGACAAATATGTCGTGAACGAGTGCTGGCTGCTGTTACATAGCGGTAATAAATGCATATCCATATACACAAACACACCCAGTACCTTTACTGCTTTAGAGTAACGTTACCAACACTAGCACATACTGTCCAAAAACCTTACTTTATATATTTCTTCTCAAGATAAGCTTCCGTACCAGCAAACCCTTATATAATATGGTGATGCGTATGACCTAATTTGTCACGGTTCACTGTACATCAGTCACACGTCGTAATATAACAGCAACAGGAGACGGGAAAGATTAAGCAGAATGGGGATGATGGCTTAGAGTGGCAGAAAGGAGTGTTGTATAGTGTGTATTTACAAAATACTGGGCACGTGTAACTTTTTTTTTATGTGGTCGACTCGAGGCACTGGCATAACACCCCATTCCCTAAGGCTAAGCAGTCCTCCTATGCACCACACATCTTCACATATGACCACTTCAGCACTAATACCCACCGTTCATATTGAATATATACTAGGGCTGTCCCATTCAGAACTAGTGCAACATAATTAGCGACGGTGTTTTTATGGCATGTCGGTGCTTCTTGTTTATCAGTAAAATCTGTCTGACTAAATTTAATCCATCAAACTGTTTCCTGTCTCACGTTTGGATACAACTACCACCATTTCAGACAGGTGAAACCTCGCTAACAAGTCGGCGAGGCCCTCCCCCATTTATGTGATGAGGGAAGATTAGGTAGATTATAAAGTATGGCTTCAGTGGGGCAGAAAGGAGCGCTACTTTGTACGTGTGTTTATGTTCATTACTGGGTTTGCGTAACTATATTTACAGTATGTGTGTGTGTAACAGACCAAGAAGATTGAGGGGGCTGGTTCTTAAGTGTAAAAAAGTGCTGATTTGTGTGTGTGTGTGTGTGTGTGTGTGTGTGTGTGTGTGTGTGTGTGTGTGTGTGTGTGTGTGTGTGTGTGTGTGTGTGTGTGTGTGTGTGTGTGTGTGTGTGTGTGTGTGCCAAATATCGTCGTCAATGGAACAAAGCAAGCATAAATCTCCTCACCAAGAACATGTAATTAAAACAATTTGTTTAATAACCCCAATTGTAATAAACTTTTCAAGGCATAATAATGAACACCACAGAGAGAGAGAGAGAGAGAGAGAGAGACAGAGAGAGAGAGAGAGAGACAGACAGACAGACAGACAGACAGACAGACACAGACAGACACAGACAGACACAGAGAGAGAGAGAGAGACAGACAGACAGAGAGAGAGTGGGAGGGAGAGGGGAATGTGGGTGGGGATCTGTGGGTGTGATGTTGCGTGTGTGAATGTGAAGAAATCTCCAGCACTGTGTACGTGTATATACGTTTGTTCATTATGCACACACACACACACACACACACACACACACACACACACACACACACACACACACACACCGGCCCTTTACCTGCCTGTCTGACTACATTTCACCAGCAGCACGTTTTCTTCAACTTCTAGCGGCGCGTGTAATCTGAGACCGAGAGGCTGGATAATCAATCACTATGAAAGCAACAAAGGAGGGACAGATGGTGTTGGGGCCAGAGAAAAGTATAAACACAGTAATCAACCAGTGACAGACAAATGAGCATCAGCAGAGGTGGGTTAGAGCGTCTACGAGAGAGAGAATGTGATTCTTCATGTCCTCACACCGTGGCTGCTTCTGAAGGCTGCCTGTTGGGGTGGGGGTCGTCTGTTGTAACTTTTATAATACTGTACAGTATATTCATGGGCACGGTATGAATACTGAGAACTGTTATTAAACCCTGACTCTCTCTCTCTCTCTCTCTCTCTCTCTCTCTCTCTCTCTCTCTCTCTCTCTCTCTCTCTCTCTCTCTCTCTCACATACATGCTTTTCTTTCTCTATCTACAGAATCTAATGCCAGACGCCTAAATCCCGTAAGGGGAGGCCACAAACAAATCGCCTCCATGTCGCCCTATCCCCCGCCATTTCACTGCCCTGCTCCCAGCTCACTCCCCCCCCCTCTCTCATATACCTCTTCACGCCATCCCTCCATCTCATCCTTAGCTTTCCCCTCCCTCTCCCCCCTTCCACCTCACTCACATACACTCTCCTCGTCAGTTTCTCACTCTCCATCCTCTCCACATGGCCAAACCCCCTCAGTGTGTTTCTCATAACGCTTCCTATCACATCCACATCCACACCACAACGCTCCTTCACTACCTCATTTGTCAGTCTGTCTCTCCCTGTGACTCCTCATCGAATAACTTTTCCACAAGCAATACAATAACTTCCATCATGCACTGAACTTCCCGAACGTTGTCTCTCTTGCTCAATCTTAGTCTGCCTTTTTTTTTTTTTTTCTTTCTTTTTTCAATAGATGCATTAGGATCTCACGGAGTGCTTCTGTCCGTCTCTCCCCCCATAAAGATTTCGAAATGAGGTGCTTCATTCCCGTAGACTTTCGAGACTTTGGCGAACCCACACCACACTGTCCCACGAGACACAACAAACCAAAGGACCCTGACGCTCCCCCATTTAATATTACTTACTAATTTAAAGCCATCCTATTTTCAACTGCATTCTTTAATATTTTTACCACCTTCATTCCTCAATAATGTTCTTTGGCTACCTTATCTCTTCCCCCTGTCCAGCCATACTACTTCCATACACCATTCTTCTTGCACTTCTCCACCCCGTCCTTGTGCAGTCTCTTCCCTTTCCATGTACCTTTCCTCATAGTTCCTCTTACACTCCTCCACCTCCTTCTTAGATTTTTTTTTAAATCCTTCCTCATACTTCCTCCTACACTCCTACTCCACCTAGTTCTCGACCTATTACTTCTCTTTCCAAGTACCCTTCCTTATACATTTTCTTACGTTTCTCGTCCACCTCATAAGGCTGTACCCGAATCTCTCTCTCTCTCTCTCTCTCTCTCTCTCTCTCTCTCTCTCTCTCTCTCACGACCTAACGTCAGCCGAGAGCATAGGTTTTAATTAAATAGTAATTAGCGAAGACGGGAAGCAGAAGGTAGGGGTCACTGAATGGGTATACAAACACACACACACACACACACACACACACACACACACACACACACACACACACACACACACACAAACACACACACACACACACACACACACGCACAAAATGGACACTGACTCACATGCACACATACACTTACCCCATGAAATGCACACAAAAGACAAACAAAAACCGCACGCTTCCTCCTCCTCCTTGTTTAGTCCTCCTTTTCTACTGCCCCCTTTCCCTCCTGTTTCCCACTGTACCTCGAAAAATACAACGGAGTACTTTTCATTATAAATAATAAATACACATTAATATAAACCATCTAAAAATATAACTTACCCTTTCTCTTTCTTCCCCCCCCTCTCTCTCTCTTTCTTCTTCGGACTTCGTAAGCACTTATCTGAAAGCAGAAATGAATTATATTAGAGATATAACTTAATAACATGGAAAATAAAACTAAAAAAACGCTGCGATCTCTCTCTCTCTCTCTCTCTCTCTCTCTCTCTCTCTCTCTCTCTCTCAGTAACAGCATGACCAAAATCTTCCACACTGTTGATTGTTCGTGCTTGATATACCGCATATTAGAAATACTAATGAACTATTCACAAACATCCAACTGAATATCTGCTATCATGGAGCAGTACCTCGTTGATGTAAAATGATTGTGCATCTTAGTGATATGTAATGTTAGCAAGGGAGGATGCTATCACTGGTTCGTAAAAAAAAAAAAAAAAAAAGCCAAGTTTCACTAAGTTTTATGAATCCAGAAAAAACGTAGAATATACGCGTCTCCTCTATACACAGTAATAATTAATAAAGATTTTTTTTTTTTCACAATAGTATGATTTCTCTATTAGCAATATTACAAATACATCTACATCAAGCGGCATACCTCTAGTTTCAGTAAACAGTGGCAAATAATGTCTTCACACAGCAAGCGTTCTCACAAAATGTATCGTTTTCTCTAAGGTCTGCATTCTCGTCGGTTAAGGAAACTCCCTAGCATCTGTCCATCCGCGATTTATTTTTATATACGGCTAGTTATTGTCAACCTGCATGTTAACTATGATGAAATGACAGTGCTGGAATGACTTAACTGGCACAGAAGAGGATTGCAAGGGGTAATTAGCAAAATAAATCGCTTAGGAAGAGGTGTTAGGGAGCTTTTAGCTGACGAGAACACGGGCCTCAGTGCTTACGGCGTGGCGAGACTTGGGCCTGTTTTCTCGTCGGTAAAGGAAACTCCCTAACACCTCTTCCTAAGCGATTTATTTTGCTTATTACACCTACCCGTCCTCTTCTGTGTTACTGAAATAATTCTAATATCACCATACTCGGCATGTATAACGTAAATAAACGATATTAACCAACCGTATCCAAAAATAAATAGGTGAGGAAGGGGTGTTAGGGAGTTTCCTTAACCACCGACAATACAGACCTTAGGGAGTCTCCTTGTACGTTAATATTATGTAGTTTGGTTGGTCAAGGAAGGAAAACATACAAGTAAGTCACTCTCCACGTTAAGAACTGATTTTACTGCGTTATGTGTGTGTGTGTGTGTGTGTGTGTGTGTGTGTGTGTGTGTGTGTGTGTTCTTGAATGTGTTTGGTTGCGTGCGTGTGGGTTCATTTGGTTGTGTAAGAAACTTGGAATAATTATTTACAAAGCCTTATATCACATCCATGGTATTTTGTTAACTAGCTTGTGTGTTCTTCGTTTTTTTCCACCAACTCATTAAATTCTATAAAAAGCTTTGCAGATAAATATTCCTGGGCGTGAGTAAAGCTGTCTCACCCTTCACCCTCACTTTTCAACTCTCTCCCTCACCACCCGCCCTCACCCCAACCCCTACCCACACCATGCCGACCAGACCTGATCCTTCCACCTCCACCCTCACCACTCTTCCTCCTCCTCCTTCCTCTCGTTCATTTCTTCTTCCTACTCACTGAACCCCTCTATTCTGTCTCACTTCTGTGTGTGTGTGTGTGTGTGTGTGTGTGTGTGTGTGTGTTTTTTTCATTTTTCCGACAGTCATTTTCGAGTTTTCATCTCTTTCGTCTCCCGTCACTTTTCCTCACAACTTGCCCTCATCTCTCACCTTGGCCTTTTATTCTCATATCTCGCTTACCTCTCTTCACTAACACCTCCCTCACAAGTCAACCTCTTCATATGTTCACATGCAAGCAAGATCATTGGGGATACAAAATACAACTTTGATAACAAAGAAATTAATAAATCGGAATGCGTGAGGGATCTAGGAGTTATGGTTAGTAGAGACTTCAATCCAAGGCAACAGTTTATTAATGCGAGACATAAAGCAAATAGGGTCCCAGGATTTATTTCGAGAAGCGAGAGCAATAGGTCATTAAAAGTAATATTGCAACTTATCTAGGATTAGTATGGCCACATTTAGACTAGGTCGTGCAATTTTGGTGTCCTTACAATAGAATGGATATAAATTCTTTTGAAAACGTACAGAGAAGAATGACAAATGTGATACATGATGATCGGAACCTGTCACATGAAGACAGACTATCCATCAATTCATCATCCAATCCTACGTTACCCCGTGAGGAGCGTAGGAGCCCGGGGCTAGGCAGTTGGTCCTGACATTTAAGATGAGAATGACCAGCCGCACTCATCCCTGATTGGCATTACGTGAGCAATAAACCCCAACCACCCTTTGGATATAAACCTTCACCGGCTCAATCCGACTGGAGAGCAATAATTACCCACTAAACCACCATGCGCTAAAATTTGGTTATATGGTTACCACCCAGCGTAGTAAATGGTTTCCTGGTGTACAGGAAACCATTTGGCTTGTCACTCAGTGTAAAGTCACCCACAGGCAGAAAGAAAAGGAAAGCATGAAGGAAAGAAAGACAGAAGAAGGGAGTGTAAAGCCACCCGTGGGCAGAAGGACGAGGAAAGACTGAAAGAAAGACAGAAGAGGATGGAAGGAAAGTAGGATGGAGGAAAGGAAAGGGCAGACACCCGAGAGCAGCACTACATCGAGTGAGTGGATGGTGAGCGCCCGCACCTACCAGACTAAAAAGACTACATCCGCACTCGGTAGAGAGACGTAGAGTAAGGGGCGACTTAAATGAGGTGTTTAAGTGGATGAAGGAAATAAATAGGGGAAATATTAGCAAGGTACTTAAAGTGAGCATACAGGATAGAACTAGAAGTAATGGTTTCAAACTAGAAGTTCCGTTTTAATAAGGAAATATGTACAAATTTGTTTGGCGGGTGAGGAGTGGACAAATGGAATAAGCTATCTAGTGATGTAGTTGCTGGCTCTTCCATTAAGAGTTTCAAGCATAGGCTAGATAGGCAATTATGACAAATAAGGGGTGGGTATAGAAAAAAAAAAAAAATCTTATAACCAATACTAATTCATTCTTTTTCTTTTTCAGGTTACACTATGATGGTCTCTATTCTCCTTTCACACTTTTCCTATAAAATGTCAACGCCAGTTTTTCTATGCTGCGTGCTGCTCTTTCTGGCTTTTTCCTGCCGGTTTCGGCTGGAGGGTTTGGAGAGCGAGGGAGAGCTTTCTTTGCTATCCTTATCTCATCCTAGTAGTTCAATTACTCTTCTAGGAGCTGCCTAGCATGGGCCAACCAGCCTACTGCAGTTATCCTCATGTTCTTATATCTCACACATCACAAATATATACTCCACATCTCACACCTCACATCTTTACACTTATCATCTTACACTTCATAATTTAACACTTCATGTCCAACATTTCACATTTCACTCCTCAGTTTTATACTTTACATCCCAAGCCTCTCAACTGGAATGATTATTGCTTCCATGGCCGTGAGCCATCTGAGTGTGCCTTGCGCATTACGGAGGTTATTCTCTCGGGCATGGAAGCATACATTCCTTTCTCATATCCTTTGACTAACGCAAGAAAGCCTTGGTTTAATCACGCTTGTTCTAATGCTGTCCGCAACAAGGAGAAGGCCTACAAAAGGTACCGGAGCCAACCCACCCCTGAATCACATCATCTTTACGTTTCTGCCCGGAATCGTGCTAAGTCTGTTCTTCGCTCTACTAAAAATAATTTCATCCATACTAAATGCTCTCAACTCTCCAACTCGAATTCTTCCCGCTCCTTCTGGCACCTTGCCAAAAATCTTTCTAACAACTTTACCTCATCATCCTTCCCTCCTCTTTTCTACTCTGATGGTTCTGTAGCTATTTCTTCTACTGATAAAGCAGATCTCTTCGCACAGACTTTCTCCTCCAGTTCCACCTTAGACGATTCCGGTGCTGTTCCTCCATCACTTCCCCCCTCTGACTTCCTCATGGCTGACATTAAAATTTCTTCAGTTGATGTATTTTCTGCCATCACTGGCCTCAGTACTAACAAGGCATATGGGCCTGATGGGGTCCCTCCTGTTGTTCTCAAGAACCTCTTGACTGACAGGCTTCACTTAAGATGAAGGAAATCGTCTGGCGGAAGCAGCAATAAAATAATATGAATGACATTTTACTGTATGACTTAATGGAGATTTTAACTTCTTACTATGAGGAGTCTTTTCCGAGATGAAGAAAACATTTACTCTCACAAATACTCAAAGTCACAGGGCGGTCTTCTGGTGCGGTTGGGAAGCTTACTAACACCTCTTCCTTACCTGTTTATTTCTGATTCTGCTGTTTCTCTATCCTTGTATGTTATTCATGCAATCTATGTTAACTTTAAAAAGAAATAAGCAAAAAAGGGGATGTTAATGGGTAGTTTGGAAAATAAATCGCATATCAAGAGGTGCTAGGGAGCCTCCTCACCCTACGAGAATACCGGCCACATGATCCAGTGTCCATCCCTTGGCCAATCCGCAACCTGGTATCGATAGCAATCTAACCAGACAAAGGGACCCAGGCTCGTGTGTTTATGTATATTTAAGTATTTTTTTAAAGGAAGGACTTCGAGTTGGGTATATTTAAGCAACGTCAAGATGTCTTCAGTAAAACAAGTGGTGGATGGGATTAAGCTATTAAAAGATTCAGGAGTGGTCAGCATCCACTCAGGCGGCACGAGACTCTTACGTAACGGATCAGCAAACAGACTCTGAGTACAGCTATGTTTTGACTGATAACATCAGAAGTGTGTAAATGTAACGGTCCCTGAAAGGGTTTTCGCCAGTACGAGTTGGTACGTTGGCAGAATTAACATGCAATCCATTATCCCTTGCATTTAACCAATAACTTTAATCAACACAGACAAGAAAATATTTACCACTTACGGAACAGACTTTGTCCTAACATACGATCGACTTATGAGCTGAATACAGGTGTCTGGGGTGAGCTGAATATTTTATCTACTAACCACCGCCATCCCACAGGAAAACACTAACTCACCAGTATGTTATAAACGCTGTAGACATTGATATAGTGGTGATTTAATAACTCATGCTCCAGGACATCTCTATTATTTATTTTTATTCTTTGGAAAGTCTTATCGTGGTATGTGGGTCGGTCCCTTCAGTACAATGACGCCTTTTTAATGATGCAATTTTAACTCCCTTCTTTGTAAAAGTTAATGATTACGACGAAAGCAAACATTACATATACTGTAATTTCTTCGCGGCGAGAGGCCTCCCCTCAGCTTAAAAAAAAAAAAATGGGAAAAACGAATTAAGTATAGTGACGGAAGTAAGAGGATCAGTGACGGGGAGGCCCTTCTGCTGACAGATGGGAGTTTGCGGCAGACAGCAGGGGAGAGAGAGAGAGAGAGAGAGAGAGAGAGAGAGTGTGTGTGTGTGTGTGTGTGTGTGTGTGTGTGTGTGTGTGTGTGTGTGTGTGTGTGTGTGTGTGTGTGTGTGTGTGTGTGTGTGTGTGTGTGTGTGTGTGTGTGTGTGTGTGTGTGTGTAAAACAGAGGTAGGAGGAGGGACTGAAAATGAGAGAAAGGAGAGAGGGAGAGACAGCTGGAAGGAAGAGACAGAAGGACAGAGGGATGACAAGGGAGGACAGGGATGAAGCAGAGACAATAAGGAGAAAATACGGATGCTGGAAAAAAGAATATGTATTGTAAATTAGAAGTGATATTTATGTTTACATACGAAGGAAAAATATGAGAAAAATGTGCTTGAAGGAGGTCATTAGGACACGAAAATCCTGAACACTGTTTCCTGTAATTAACCTACTGTAGGAGACTGAATCACATGACAGACAAGGAAATAACGCCATGTAAAATAATTATAGTGACAGATAGAGAACTAAAAAAAAAATGAATAAAAATCACACACACACACACACACACACACACAAACACACACACACACACACACACACACACACACACACACACACACATATACACACACACACACACACACACACACACACACACACACACACACACACACACACACACACACACACACACACACACACACACACACACACACACACAGGTACCGAGTAAATGTTTGTTCACCTTACCTATTTGGTCTGTCTGCACCTAAGTCCAACACTGTCTACAAACCTTAAGTCCAAACCTAACCACAGTAAAGCATCTGATTCAGTTAATGTTACTGTCTCCTCTATAACATACAAAGAGGAGGGGAGGGGAGGTGTGAGAGAATAGTAATGATCCCTTTATAAAGGAGATGGAATAAGAGCAAGAGACAGAGAACTGCATGACAGTATGAAATCTATATTATGCAAGGATGGGGTGAAGTAAGGTAGCAAGCCTCAAATCAAAGAGCTATATGAACAAACTGGGAGCTATATTTTTCCTGTAGTGGCCCAACCAATAATGATGATGATGATTTGTCGTTGATGATGAAAATGATGCGCTGGCAGAAGGGGAAGTGCTCTGACAGCCTCGTATGAAGGAGTGAATGTCGTATAGGCAACCAATGTAAAATCTGGAACGAGACGCTTGGCATAAAGATTGAGAGATAGAAAACAGTCCGCCTATAAGTTAATAAAAAGGAATGACCAAGGTTGCTGGAAGCTGTACCGGTGGGACTACAGAGTAAGAGAGAAAAGTGGGTGTATTCAATTTCATGATGGACCCCTTCCCTAAAAAAAAAAAAAAAAAAAAAAAATGCCGACATGGCCACTTTATAGATTTGGCTTGTCACATAAAACGAAAAATCTTAGTGTTCATAATAATTTTCATCATAACAGTTCAGCTTAAGCCTCTGGAGATCATTTACGGGGGGGGGGGCCTGGAAAGATTCCTTTAACTGTTCTGGAGGCTGTAAAGGGGCTGCAAAGGGCTAATTTCAACTTGGTCACTCAGTAACTCAGTGACACAGGTATTTCAACGCAGCCCCCTGTGAGAGTCCGGCAATTATTGACGGGGAAAACGATGCCTGAAGACAGTATGATGCACAACCTGACGACTGAAGACTGATATAGAACTGAATGTTGAGACTTAATAAATTCTTGTGACAGAAAAATGACAAATTATGGGAGGCGATGACCGATGAAATAATATATTGCAAAAGGCTGTTCGCCAATGAACTAATGTAATGGGTAACTGATGTGGTCATTTGTTAGTAAAAAGAGTGAACAAACTGTGAGGTATTTCGGGGGGCTTTTAACAGCGCGTACCTGTGCACAAAGAGTCATATAGATTACTAAAGATTCGTGTGTGTCATACAAGGTACTGGTGAGCAAGTGTGAACAACTATGATTCTGTGCGTGTGTAGGGGGGGAGGGGAGCGGAGGCAATGTTGTGGTGTGGGAGCGGAGGGAATATTGTGGCTAAGTACGAATGAGTCAGTAAGGAGGTGAATGTGAGTACGTGGTGTCAGTAACAACGTGGATGACCGGATGTAAACAGGTGAGTCAGTACTTAGCACCACACTGTATCCTCTCACCAACTGCTAGTAATAAATGGAATCTGACGAAGTAAAGGAACCGGATGTGACTGGTGGGTTGGACGGAAGATATACCATAAGTCTACATCTTAGTTACAGATAAAGTCAGATACACAGACAAGTAAATAATAGGGAGACTTAAATAAACTGACTGACGAGATACTGACCCAAACACCGACAGTAGGTAAGGACCGGTATAAAGAGAGAAACAGTTTAACAGAAGTGAAATTTAGTAAATAAGTAAGTCACATACAATATTACTGCTCTTCTGAAAACTTCTCTACCACAGCTTAGAATACGTAGAGTACTTCACCGCAAAATACCCAAATCTTCCATCAAGGATACAGTTCATAGCTACCATAGTACTCTCACCTTAATTTGGCCCAGATTTTTTCTTTTTGTGTAATATTTGACGTAGCTCAGAGGCAGAAGACAACACAACGACTCTATGTCCTCCCTATAACATTTCTTCGTGACTAGCGCCATAGTGCAATGTTAATCCCCTGCAACAAATCAGCATTCAAGATGGAGAGACGGCACTTTTAGGCCAAGTTAAAGTAAAACGAGTTCAGTAACAAACCCAAACCTTTTCTCACCTTCTCTTCAGGTCTTCTCTTTCCCCACTCAACTTACAGCAACACCAGCGGTCCTTTTGGAGTTCTGTTAATAAAAGAAAGATCCCCTACGGTGACAAAGAGAATAAGTGTTGAAGGGCGAACGAACAAGCCTGCCAAATGTCAAGATAATTGGGTATTGAATAAACCGAACCCAGATGCTGAGAAAAAACGAAGAAATAAATTAAACCAAACTGCGTGTAAACAAGGTGGCTGGACTGAGAGGGTAAGACATAAATATTCACTAACAATATCCCCACACGAAAGCCGCCGTAAATCATCGGGTATATTTTCTTCTCAACTCCCTCTTTCTTTCATTTCTTATGTGTATGTGTTACTAATCGAATTCTATTTTATTCCTCGCTATCCTGTCTTCGTTTTTTTATGCTTCCTAATCAGCATTCTATTACTCTCTAGAGTTTTGCTCTACCTACAGGGGCGGCCAAATGCAGTGTTTCTCCCTAACTGTGTTATTCCCTCACTCTCTCACTAAGTTACCGTACGTTCTTGAAGTATGGTGTTCAGGCTTCATGGGGGGGGGAGTGTCAGGAAAGTTAAACTTTGCACAGTGGTAGACCTTCACCTGGGCCAGGTTATAAAAAAGTGTTCCTCGTTCTCCCCAGGATGAGGTGGCCACCGGAATTCCCGGCCAAATCCGTTATGCAAGGTCATAGTTTCTTACCTAAGAACACGAAATTTTGCACAGTAGTAGAACTTTACCACAGCCAGGTTTTAAACAGGGTGGGACTCCCCCGCTCCCGTACGGGGTGGCGGTTCCCACAGAGGTCAACGCAGTATTCCCTCCCCCTTAGTAACATAAATTCTGCAAAGACATCCCTTCGCACCAGATTTTATCCAAGTGGAACCCTTGAAGGTCGCTCCTCTTTCATTAATAATTAATTCTTTTCTCTTATAATACTGCAGGGGTTAATGAGGCTATCAAAGGTGTCCCTTGTCTTGTTCCTTTCCTTTCCCTCCTTTTCAGCTTCCTATTATATTCGCATTTTCTCTTTCTCCTTTTCTTCTCTGCCACAATGTCTCTCCTTCCTCTTCTGTCACATTCTCTCTCCCTCCTCTTCCCTTCCATAATCACCATCGTGCTCTCGCCTCCCCAGGTCCCTATCCACAGCCCAACACAGGGTGTCCTTACCACCACCCACCAACCAACCCATCCCCCCGATACGCATTACTACTTCTCACCCATAAATACTCTGAAATTAAATACAAAACACCTCCAGCTACCTGTAACCACTTGAAATAACTCAAATAGACACATAAATAAAAATCATCAGGTACTTCTACATCACATTAGCAACCTGTAGCAACCATAAACAACCACTACTTCTACCAACAACCCACAACCTCAACAAACACCCACACTCACCCATAGCAACCCAGCTTCACCTACGATCTTCAAACTTCACGCAGCATCTGCCCTAACGTTGTCTGTACCCATCAACATTCCATCCATTCATTCATTCCTCTCGTTCTATCACACCCACCCATCCTCCTTCATCTATGATTCTCAGCCCCTCCCAACACCACCATTACTCCTTCAGTACCCCCATCTCCCTTGGCTCTCTTACCCTCCCCTCCCACCCTCAACCCACAGCACAACCCCTAGTCTCCCCTGCCCAAGACACAGCTCCGGCACCCCGCCAAGTTCTCATTCTCCTCTCATCACCCTCACCCCTCCCAACCTAGTATTCCCTATCCAAAACACCCCTCCAGCACCCCGTCGGGTTCTCATTCTCCTCTCCCCACCCCACCCTCCCAACACCATTCCTACCCTCCACCTCCCCAACTCATCACTCATTTCCAGCACCTCTCCTGGTTTTCTTATCTTTCTCTATGCCCCGTCCCTTCACATCCCCTCCTCCCACGCCTACTCCCCAGTCCAAGACACACCTCCATCACTCCTCCGGCTGTTTCACCCCCCTCTCCTCAACCACCAAATAAAGTCCGCCCCAAGTGCAATTTCTCACCGATTTAGGATGTTCCCTATATTCTGCGCTAGCCAACTTGCTCTTAGAACCACACCCGCTCAGCCACCACCCAAGACCCATGGAAGGTGTGGGTGAAATTAAGGAATATATATCAACGTACTGGGTAACACAGACCACTATTTTATCAGTAAGAAGAAAATTACCTTAGCTAAATACAGGAAACAGGAGAAGGTATGAATCTACGGACAGTTGGCTGGCTCATAGTACAGTATCAGTTCTTATCTAATTCGTCTCGCATAAGGTAGCCTATGTTATTAGTCCCGTGCATACTTTTATGGAATGTTGATATTAAACAGCGAACACGTAAAAATGGGAGCTCAAAATGTGTGGTTGGTGCTGAACCTGGGTGCGGTGAGGTGGCAGACCGGTGTGGCGAGCAGCAAACCAGAAGACATACCTTATGAGGCTAGAACCGCTGCTTGACCGTACATGGACACAGCCTGCCTCTTGTCCTGGGCTGGACTGGTCCTTGGCAAGGGGGAAGGGGGGAAGGGTAGGCAGAAAGAGTGATGGGAAGGTCGCAGAGAGGAGAAAGTTCGGCAAGGAGGTGAGGAGATAGGATAGGAGAAATTATGTTAAGGCTAAGTGGGGGCATTCACCATACACTCATTCAATATGACACTACCTTCACCTTATAACACTACCTTCAGGTGACGACAGACAAAGAGACAAGCTAAATGGCTTTCTGTAACACAAGAAACCATTTAATGCGCTGGGTGGTAATCCAAGAAGTGGATCCCTGGTGATGTTGTTAGGACTCCATATTATAAATACAATTAACTATAGAAAACATGATAGATAGATAGATAGATAGATAGACAGACAGATAGAAGCAGCAAGTCAGAGGTATTGTGTCTGCGAGAATCGAGCAATGCTAAACATGCTTCTAACTCAAGGAATGCTTTATAGGCACACGACAGCGCCTAGTAACCGTACACACACATACACACAGGTTTCTAGAACATTCCAACCACAGTGTGACACACGTGACACGACCCCTGCTACACCAGAATTTAGGAAGCAGAGCTCAGAAAGAGGTTAGCCATAGAACCGGCAGGTAGTAGGGAGAAGGAGCCTAGCAACATGGAAGAGAGAGAGAGAGATAGATAGAGAGAGAGAGAGAGAGAGAGAGAGAGACAGGAGGTAGCTCGCGGGACTCGGCTTATACTTCACTCGTGTGTGAAAGACTTCGTTAATATTTCCAAGACAAATAAAAATAGTCCCATACTATTCTTTACCTCTCCTCTCATTGCATGACAAAAGGGAACCAAGATTATCTACTTACAAAGCTACTCACGTATAATAACCGCTCGTCCACGAGTCTAATATATATATAACTGATCTACAAAACTTCACTACAAGTTTCCACAAAGTTATTGTAAGATATGGTGGCAGCGGTGGGATGCGAACCCACGCCTCCGAAGAGACTCAGACCGCACACGGCTGAGTAGGGCTCAAATCCAAGGAAACGTTTGGGATTATTGCTCACATAATTCTAATTAGGGAGGGGGCGACGGATCACTGGGCTTTACTGTCTGGACTTAGTAACCTAGATCCGATTCCTTATGCTCCTGAACTGATAATATAAGTGTGTATGATGGAAGAATTCATAGACAAATGGACAGGGTAGGAGTGAGACTGAATAGATGAACATGAAAGACGGACGGGTGTTGAATATTCGTGAGGGAAGGAGAGGTGGAAAGCATGTCTGCAGGATGAGAGAGAAATGGGGGACGGATGAGAGGAGGGGTGTTAATTACCATGGGAAAACAGAAGGAAGATGAGAGTCGGTGATGGGGAGGGGGTAGTTGGGAGTAGCAGTTTGTAATGCACAGGTTTGGTAGTAGATGTGATGGAAGGAAAGGAGGGGAATGTGTGTGTGTGTGTGTGTGTGTGTGTGTGTGTGTGTGTGTGTGTGTGTGTGTGTGTGTGTGTGTGTGTGTGTGTGTGTGTGTGTGTGTGTGTGTGTGTGTGTGTGTGTGTGTGTGTGTGTGTGTGTGTGTGTGTGTGTGTGTGTGTGTGTGTGTGTGTGTGTGTGTGTGTGGTATCCTCATCACATTCGTACACTTTCCCTCCCACCAACAGCTCCCCTCACCGTCAGCCACCTGTGAAATAAGCAACAGGTGTGACTCAAGTTCAGGTTGGTGATGACTGAACCATTAAGAAAACAGTATCCCTGAGCTTCCACGGCCATCCATACATATACAGGTAATTGCACACTGCCTTATACACAACTCAGATACAGAGACTAATTTATGGGGCTTCAAGTGGCCAACTGGTTCTTACAATAGACAGTTTCATAGCCTCTGCGTGCCTCTCCTGACCAAAAAATAATTAGCTACTGTTTGAGGGTTGAGGATGAAGAAGTGAAAATGGAACTAGAAGGAAAAGAGGTAGGGGGAGAGGAGGGGATGGTAGGGAGATAGTAAGTGAGGGAGTTGGGGGAGGAGAAGGGGGAGAGAATACGGCAGAAAAACAGGAGGAAAAAATTAGCAGCGTAATTAGGAAGAACAAGGAGGAAGAGAGAGAACTGTATAAGGTGTATAGAAACAGGAAGCATTAGGGTGGAGATGCGAAGAACTGAGAGAAAAAAATAAAGGCGTACAACGAAGAATGTGTAATTTTCTTACATGAATTTATGTACTGGAGTAGCATCCTTGTGCCAAAGAACTAGAAAACACGTGTGGGGAAAGGAGAGAGAAAAAGAGGAACACTCTCTCATCCACTTGTTCCTCGGGCATATTAGCTGCTCTCATTTAGGAAGAACAACACTAACGGTGCGTGTAATGATAAACTGTAATATGGGAATCTATACTGGAAAGAAGGAATAGAAAATACTATGTCTAAATAATAAGAAAGAGTTATAATAGAAAATAAAAAGAAAGTGAGCTATAAGGAAGAAAAATGTGAAAGGGAATGGGGAGTGGAGTTAAATATCTATGGAGTTAAATATCTATAAGTGTAAAGTATTTGGGGGCGTGGTGGTTGTGTGGTAAAGATGACGGCAGAATTAGTGATTTTGTGGCTGTGGTAGAGGTGGTAAAATTAGATGACTGTGACGGTGGTAAGTTTCACTGAGTGGTGTGACTGTGATGTGGGCGGTAAAGTTGGGCGGCTATGGTGGTGGAAGTTCAGTGTGTGATGTGGTTGTCGTGGAGCTGGTTAAGTTAGCTGAGTATGGTGGTGGAAGCTTGAGTACCGGGTATGCGATGCGGTTGTGGTGGAGGTGGAGTGAGTTTGAATGTGATTTTGGTAAGTGTGGTAAAGGTTTGTGATGTGGACTAGATGAATGACTGTTATGTGACTGAGATCTGCAATTGCTAAGGCTTTGGTTTAACTGCAGTCCACTGTCTCATCCCAATCCACTTTCCATCAGACACTCATCCAAACCCAAGTGTAATCGTTCACCATATCTCCATCCATCTACCAGCATAAACAGCGTGGGTCAACAGTCATATACACTTACAAATATCATGACACCTATAAAATGTGCCCTGGTTCTTGTCTCACACCGTATATGCACTTCAACATTTTTACTCACGTCGGCAACTCTCTTCCTTCACAGAACAAAACAGACTTTCCATGTTTTCCTCTCGTACTATAATATGATCATGGCAGATTTTAGGTACTGTATGGTTATCTTCATTTTTTCCTGCTGTATTCTTCTGCAGACAGAATAGATACCACTGTTATAAACTAGAGCGTCATATGAACAAAGTGCTCGTGTTAGCGCTTTTTCCTTCCCCCATACTGCTCGACCTCCCATCCACTTCAATATCAAGCACTGATCAGAGAGATTAAGAAAACATGTCTCACAGCAGATCTGATAATACAGTGATTAACCCTGTATCCAAATTTCCTTACAAATAATACCGTATATACCGAACTCATTTAAATATATTCAGATCGTATGAATATGCAAGTGAAACTATTAAATGCCAAGGCTTTATTCAATGAGACAGGAACACCCACTTCGCCTCATTACACTATCTATCTATCTATCTATAGCCCGACGCCCTACTCCCGCAAAGGGTGGAAGCAGACAAAACGCCTCCAAGTCACTCTGTCATCCACCATTTGCTACCCTCCCCCCAACTCACCCCCCCCCCTCCCTCATATACCTCTCAATTCCATCCCTCCACCTCATCCTCGGTCTACCCCTCCCTCTCCCTCCCTCCACCTCACCTACATACACCCTCTTAGTCAGTCTTTCATTCTCCATTCTCTCCACATGTCCAAACCACCTCAGTGTATTTCTCCTAATCTTTTCAACCACATCCACATCTACCCCACAACGTTCCTTCACTTCTTCATTCGTCAACCTGTCCCTCCACGTCACTCCACATGCTCCTCTCAAGTAACTCATTTCCACTGCTCTCACTCTTGACTTGTTCCCCTCTTGCAAGGTCCACGCCTCGCTTCCATACGTCAGGGTAGGGATCACAATACCATCATGTAATGACTTCTTAACTTCCATACTCACCTCCCTATTTCTCATCACTGCTTTCAGTGTACCAACAACCTTTCTTCCCTGCTGTACCCTTTCACGTACTTCATCCCCCAAAGTTCCACCCTTACTCATCACACTACCCAAGTACTTGAATGCACTCACATTCTCCATATCCTCACCATCCAACCTCACTGCACACTCTGTGACTTCATTCCTCTCAAACACCATAACTTTACTTTTGTTTACATTAACTTTCAGCTTCCTCCTCCTACACACTGTCCCAAATTCATTCGCCAAACCTTGCAACTCCCATTCATCTTCACTCAACAATACTGTATCATCAGCAAACAGCAACACAGGAAGCTTCCAAATCTCACCCTCATTCATTAAGGCCACCCCCACATCCACTGCCCTACCTTGCACCTCCTTTACAACCCCATCCATATATATATTAAACAGCCATGGAGACATCACACACCCCTGTTTCAGTCCCACATTGAGATCAAAGAACTCACTCAGCTCACCATCCACTCGCACCGTAGCCCTAGCTCCCTCGTACATACTCTTCACAGCACTCAACAATTTCCCCTCCACTCCATATATTCTTAATACCTTCCACATACATTGCCTATCTATTCTGTCATAAGCTTTCTCCAAGTCCATGAGGGCAGCATACACTTTCCTTCCCTTCTCTAGATACTTCTCCACTAAACATCTTAGAATATATATCTGATCTACACACCCTTTTCCCTTCCTAAATCCCCCTTGTTCTTCTCCAACTAACTCCTCTGTCATATGCCTAACCCTATCAATGAGTATTCTACCATATATTTTACCAGTCACACTAAGAAGGCAAATACCCCTATGGTTACCACATACTTCTCTCTCCCCTTTTCCTTTGTACAGAGGAACAATTATGCCTGATTTCCAGTCCTCATTACACAATAGGAGAAATTCAACAGTAAACTCTAAGTGTAAACCCCTCCCCCTCCAATACACACATACAAAGCAACAGGACACGAACAAGGCACTGAACAATGTAACAAGACAACACAACACAGCGCAACATCACACACACACACACACACACACACACACACACACACACACACACACACACACACACACACGCATTACTGTGTCCCTCGTGTGACTTTCTCTTACCCTCAATTACACGGCCGAGATTATTCGACTGGATAACTTAAGAGTCACATTTTGAACCATGTGTCTTCAACACACACAAAGTTTCAATACCCGCATATCTTGTATTTCCTTGTATTTAGTTTTTAAATTCTTTTCCTGTCCGTACTGCTGTGCCGGGACAGTGACGTGCGGCTAGCTAATTTTATTCGCCCAACTTTCCCGTCTGTTTCAGAGTGGCACTGTGCCCTGCGGTGTGTGGAAGTGATGAATACCAAAACCAAAATACAAACCAAAACCAATGAGCACAGGCGGGTCAGAGAACAGGTTTATTGTTATCAGGTGCTGGAGAGGGACGACCCCTCTGCTCTAGACAAATAGGATAACCTGTGGAATTAACTCTGAAAATCGTATCCTACGCCCTGAACCATAGTAAAGAGGCAGGGTAGAAAAGTATAGTATTATATCGAATCCTTCATCAGTGGACCTAAACTTAATGATGGTCAGCTATGTCTCTCCTTAACTACTTTAGTTTGAAGGGTTTTACAAAAGCTTACAAAACCTGACAGATGATTGCCTGAACAAAACACTAAGCACAGAGTCATTCTTGAGGAATGATCAACCAATATTCTTTTTTATCAATTCGAGTGGTCTCGCATTTTAGTATTTTATTCTGAACCACTCCAGACTATATACTCGGCTTAGGGAACTCTCTACTCCTCGACTCATCTTTTTATGGAGTGGTGTTGCATTTTATTAATCAATAATAGTTATGACCTACAATCTTCTTCAGCCTAGGAGCACCACGATTCGTCAGAGGTCAGTACTCTCAGGGTAAATGTTTTCTGAGAAGTAATTATTCAGATTCCGTGGTTTCTAACCAAAATCATACGACTTCCAAAGTCCACCATTAATGTTCAAAGTTTCTGTACGTATTTCTGTTTTAAAAAGCCAGCTAAATAAATATGGATCCTGGCACGGTACAATTTTGAAAGTGTTAGTGACGTCTGTGTTTATGTGAGGCTCTTGTTGACTGCGTCTATTCCCCCCCATCCCCTTACTACTACACAGTCCCTCCTCGTGTACACCAGGCCAATTACACTGCTGACTGATACCATCCCGTGTTCTTGGGTGTTGGTGTGGCTGAGGTGACGGCAAGGTGGTGTTAGGCTAGTTCTCCTCCTCCTGAACACACATACACACAAAAAACAGATAACACAACGACATAATAGATTTCAGTGGAAGGTGTGTGTGTGTGTGTGTGTGTGTGTGTGTGTGTGTGTGTGTGTGTGTGTGTGTGTTTTATACCCCTCCATCACACCCCCTCACACCGTCCCATACCCTGCCATTGCCTTCACATCAAAGTTCGACAGGTGATATTACATCCAATTTGCAGGCTGCTGACGTTACAACCTCGTAGTTAAGTTGTCAGTGGAGGTACACAATGTTAGTTTATCCCCTCCACCTGGTCATTGGTGGCAGTTTATTAAATCTCCCATGTATTTTGGCCGCCATAAGCATACTGCGTGAGCCAGGCGAGCACAGTAGTTATGTCCACCTCATATGGTGCCGCCTGTAAAAACAAACATTGCAGGTGTGTAAAGACTGTTGCGATACTTGATCCATGCTTGGGAAGTATCGTTCTTTATAGCTGATATCGTTGGAATACAAACTTGAGATATGAGCAGTATCTACATGAATATGTACCGGTACCTAAACATCAGCACAATATTTGCAATCTGAAAGTAAGGCAGTGTGACACTGAAATAATAAACCAACGCCCCAAAATTTGCAACGTATGAACAAAAAAGCGGTATTTCTTGAAATGTGTGCAGTATTAACTAAGAAACTGCCTCTTGAAAGTTTTCCACAAAGACAAAATATAAGAAACTGCCTCTTGAAACTTTTCCACAAAAACAAAATATAAGAAACTGCCTCTTGAAACTTTTCCACAGAGACAAAACTGCCTTAATATTCTGGTCAAACAACAGCACTGGGCGTAACAACACTTATACGCAATGCTTTCGGCGCAGCCTCTTTATTTCTACAGTGGCTTTCTGGGCTTATTCCCTGTACAAAAATCGCTTGCCCAACATGTGCTATGCATGCTCTAAATTATTAAACTTTCCCTTATAGTTTTGCTTCGGATAATTTTTCAAAAAGTAACAAGTACCGGTATTACTGTAAGGGAATCTTGCTCACTTACATTTATTCGTGTTGGGCTCTTCTGGGTGCTGATTCGGGGTTTCCATCATTTTTTTTTTTTTATTCATTAGAGTTCTGTTTATTCTCTCTTAACAAAATCTTCAGTAATAATAAAATCTTCAAGTGTCCCAACGCGTTATACAGCATGAGACAATCCAGGTCCCGTATGCTCGCTGGGTAAGGAGGCTCCCTAAAACCTCTTCCTTCACGATTTATTCTCCTGACTACCTATTAATATCCACTTTTTTTACTCCTTATATCGTATCTTTTTAATGTCGACACTGATTGCATGAATAACAGACACGAAGATACTAACAGAGCAGAATCAAAATAAACCAGTACGCAAGAAAATATCGCCTCAGGAAATTTTAACGCGATCTCTTCTTCACTTAGTAACAGGTGACGAATTAGAGAAGCTTTGAAGGACCAACACTAGATTAAGATGGACGTGAAGAAAACAGAGGGAGGAGCAGAATTTTATGTGCTGAGGCTGATAAGAGATAAGGTGAAAGTGTGAATGTTTGAGAGAGAGAGAGAGAGAGAGAGAGAGAGAGAGTGTGTGTGTGTGTGTTTAAGGTCAGGCAACCACATTCGGCTGGTAATGTCTATGTCAACTCTCTCTCTCTCTCTCTCTCTCTCACTCTCTCTCTTAGTAGGAACTGGTTGATTAGGAGGTCTCTCTAACTATCCTTCTCCAAGAGAGCCTCTACCACACTTATATCCTACACTGTAACACGGCCGTGTAGAAGAACTCTCGACTTGCTGATATTTGCTTCCCTTCGTGCTCCTTCCATACCTCTTCTCTTTCCATCTCTGGGTTGTCACTTCGTCACCTTCGATGCTCATCTGTTTGTGCTCCACGCGAGACAGAACTTGTACATGCCCAATGATTGGATTCTTCGTAAAGGAGCTCATGTGCCACTCTGCATATCTTCAGTGTTTATTATTGTGTTAGTCTCACGTCCATTCCGAAACGCAACGCAACTATTAAGAGTGGTGAAGAACATAACTGACACCAGCGGCCTGATTGTGTGTGGACGTAAAGAGAATTAATGAGTGTTTACACAAGGTTGACTGGCTGCTGTCAGACCCACTGGTGATGCTGGCAGTGACAACACCAGTCACTGTCAGTTTGGTGTTCCTGGTTGCGCTGCTTCGTCTACAAGGTGAAACTGAGACGGGGTCGTCTACTTTGAAACACACACACACACACACACACACACACACACACACACACACACACACACACACACAAACCACCAACACGAGGTAAGGGCATCATTCCCGACTACTTGGCAGGTTTCAACAGAGAAGAACTAGAAATATACTGCACTTGGTCGACTTCCTGCCCAGACTAACACCAAACGCGGCACCAGCTCTAAAGAACAACAGTCGCTACAGGCCTGGCACTTGTTTTTACTAGTAATGAAAGAACATGCATTGGCTAAGTTGTCTCCTCTCCATCATGGCCTCTATCCACCCCACACCCGACACACACACACACACACACACACACACACACACACACACACACACACACACACACACACACACACACACACACAGAGTAAAGCCCTGTCCACACGAGCGGGCAATGCCCGCGGACACAAGCGAGCAGTTTGCCTGTTGACGAGCTCACCGATTGTGCCCGCGGGCAAATGCGTAAATTGCCACGCATTTGCCCGGGGGCACAAGCAGTGAGCCCGTCAACAGGCAAACTGCTCGCTTGTACCCGCGGGCATTGCCCGCTCGTGTGGACAGGGCTTAAAATAGCAAGTAGATGTGGGATCATATGGGGCTTAGCTGGAGTGAAGCACCAGGCGTGTGAATATCAACGGGGCGCTGCTACAGATACTACTGCATCTAAAACGAACATAGTTTTAAAGGAGTTAATAATTACTTTCTAACTTCCTATCAAGAGGTCTCCCGATCAAGTTAGGTAAATGGTGAAAACTGATAAAGGTAGTAACGGTGTCTCTCCATCACCGTGTAAAACTGGACCTATAAGTCTGCCATTGTAAGTAATTTTTTTGTCCGACTCTGGCCATAGGCTTTACAACCCATTCCCTAAGGTCCAGCAGTCCTACGTACCATACATCTCCACATGTCACCACTTCGGCGCTAACAACCACCGTCGATATTGAATGCATGTTAGGACTGTCTCTTACAAGACTGGTGAACTGGTATTAGCTTGGGAACTTTTTTTGTTGGGAGGTCTTTGGTAGGTAGATCAAATAACGTCTACTTTTATTGAAATTAAAATCAGTTCCCGGCCCACGCCAGGAATCGAGCCCGCGTCCATTGGGACAGTACACTACCCATCTGCCGACGAGGCCACCATCTCCTTACACACAAAATTTTTCGTAAGTTTGCCATCCTCCCCTTAATGCTTCCCACCCCCTCTCTGTTTCCACCCATCTTTTTCACAAGCTTCTCCCTGTCTTTCCTTCCCACCCACGATGTTTCCATCTACTTTTCATTCCCCTCCCCAAACCCCCGTCCTGGCTTTCCCTGTCCCTTCCTTTCCCACGCAGCATCCCCACAAGTCGCTAACCAATCCGGCTCCCAATGAGTAATTCTGTATCTAGCGATGGAGAACAAAAAATTATGCTAAACGGTACTTTATACAAGCGCACTAATGTACACCCGACTTTTGACAGCGTGTGCTTCTCCCTCAAAACTATACTCGTTTTACTCTAACTTGGCCTAAAACTGCCATCTTCCCCTCTTCAATGCAAAGTTGTAACAAAACATTAGCATCAGAAAAAAATGCTAATTACCAAAATATGATTTGGAGACGATGTAGAAGCTTTGCATTGTCTTTTCCGGCCACTGAGGTACGTGGTGTAAGCTGCAAAAGAACGAAAATATGGACAAGGTTGATGCGAATGAACTTTAGCAACAGCATCACCCAGTTTACCACTCCTATCTCTTGGCACGCTTAGATCGCTTTCGTCAGGAAGAAAAATCTCCTTGAGTTGTGTTTTATATTATCTCTTATCAGCATCTCATTAAGTCTACCCAGCTTCCATCATTCTCGTACATGTTCACTAGCCAGTGCTTTCCCGTTACTTCTACACTTGGAACCTCCTCCTTTTACCATCGGCCGTAAAAGGTTAAATTAAGTTCAAGATAGCATCAGGGTGAACATACAAATATAGTGAAACAAAATAAGACAGCAGGAGTATAAGACCACGAAAATGCAATAAAGACTACAAAGGAAGTTAGGAAAAGAGTGGATGGTGGGAATGGAAGAATGACAAATTAAACTGTATCTCTTTCCTTAATTTTATCTTTTTTACTAACGAGTTAAATTGTACCTCAGTTCTCATTTTCCCTCTAACTGTATTCTAGTTTATGCAGTTTAGGAGAGGGGTTAATAAGGACTACAGGCAATCTCTCCAGTTCGAAGTCTCTCCTAAACTAACAGGCTAAGATTACCTGCTACAGGAAATTAACAATGACGTCAACGAGGTGAAGAGGAAGATAGACTGATGGATTTGATACTGTGCCAGAACAGAAAGAGTTACACACACACACACACACACACACACACACACACACACACACACACACACACACACACACACACACACACACACACACACTTGCCGTATGGGTACAAGGACAAGTGAGGACTGTCCTTTGTCAAGTTGGAGGCACTAAACGTCACCTCCCGCTGGGGTTATTAGTGAATCTCAAATGCTAAGTGCTAGTGACGGGGAACTGAGCGTCTGTCACTCTTGCTGTGGTAATGAAGCTGCTTGCGTCATTAAACGGCTTTGTGTGTTTGTCCTCTCTCTCTCTCTCTCTCTCTCTCTCTCTCTCTCTCTCTCTCTCTCTCTCTCTCCACATGACCTGAGGAAGGTAGCACGTGCCACTGGCAAGAGTCATGTGGCATTGCGGCGTGAGGACAGAGAAGTTAACGTTTACTAATGGTTTTGTGTGTGTGTGTGTGTGTGTGTGTGTGTGTGTGTGTGTGTGTGTGTGTGTGTGTGTGTGTGTGTGTGTGTGTGAGAGAGAGAGAGAGAGAGAGAGAGAGAGAGGAATATGAAGGTAGGCAGAAGCAGAGAATGAGAAATAGAAATAATGCTCGGTAAGAAAAGCAGAATCATCAGGATGATGGATTTGTAAATGTTCTTTGAGCCTCAGTACTGCATGTACCTTCGATATGTTGTACTGCGTTGGTATTTAAGTTATTATTATTTCTGTGCTTTGATGCACTGACACCAACCTTATCTAAATTACAATTTTGTAGACAAATAAACAGATGCTAAATTATAACCTATGTCTGCATTTGGCAGTGGATGATACCAGAATTGTATTAACAATGAAAAACTGGAAAATAAAAAGATCATGGGAAAAACACTCTAGAGACCTAAGACCACACCATATCATTTGACCACCACAGAAAAACTTAATAATATGACTGTCAGATATGATACTAGGACCTAAAATTCCCTTCAGTGTTGTGTTGTGAACCTTGGTGTGTGAACGATTAGGGTAAATGCACTACTTCAATGTGTGGTCACATCTACAGTACGTGCGAGTTATAGTGTGATTATAATGCCCTACATTGTTGTGTCGTGTACCCTGGGACATGGAAGGTGTGGACGGTGGGTGTTAGTGCAGTAAAATAGTGTGTAAAAACATATGGAACTAACATACCACTGGAGTTCTGTCGTGTACTCGGGGATATAAAAGATCAGGTCAGTGGGTACGGGTGCACTACGGTGCACTACCGTAATGAGTGATCTTATCCAGCAACACTGGGGTAGATAACTGTACATCGGTAAAGGGCAACCAGCTTCCCTCATGGGCATAGGCCTATATACTGAAAAATGTTAGAGCATGATGTTTTTAGCCGATTCACTACGGGTATTGCTGATATCTCGAAGGTATAATACCTAAAATGTGAGACCCTTCACGAACTGCCAAGACAAGACATACCTTACTCTTCATTAACCACTTTTTTATACGAGAAGGATTTTTGTAACCTGATTAATATCGTTTGGTGGTAGCAAAAACAAACTAAAACGAGGGTTCTCGTGATGGGAAGGATCAATATTCCTATACAATAACTGCACTTGAAAATCATTGAAAATTATTACTCGGGTTATGAAAGTTCAATAGAAGACTTTCAAAAATCTCCACCAACAGCGTACTAATAAACTGTTAGTGACGAGGGCGCAAGGTATCATTATTATCCGTTCTTCTGACTGGACACGATTCTGACTACAAACCAATGCCCAAGCCCATCCCATCCCACCCCTTTCTCCTCCCCCTCCCTCTCCTCTCCCACTGTGCTACCCTAAGTCTTAGATGACTGGGAAAAAAAAAAAAAAAGTTCCCAAGTTCATCGACTTTCTCCCCCTCTTCTGTTGTGCCATCCTGAATCTAGGCTGACTATAATAAATTTTTGCAACAAACGTCTTTCGTTAATCGGTTGGTCCTAAGTGAAGTATCTCACATGTATATTCCTAAGGAAAATTCTGGCAAGGATTTACGAGCGTGTGAATGCATGAACATTCTCTCTCTCTCTAACTCTCTCTCTCTCTCTGAATACATTCCTCCTTCCAACACAACTCCCAGAAATGCGTCACTGAGCCAGACCAACTTTTTACACTCCAGGCCTTGATGACAGAAATAATGATTGAGGTGCCAGATACCACCTGCATGAATATTGGGATTAACGCAGAGATACAGTTTTTTGTAAAGGCAAAAATGAAGAGAGGTTTCACTCCGTAACTCGGACGGGGGTTGGATAAGAAATTGGATTTGGTGGCTTGTGAGCAAGGATAAAAGTTCTCTTACACTCAAGCACACGCAAAGGATGTGGCAAGCAGCAATCCAAGCACAATGCACGCTTTCTCTTTCTCTCCCTCTCTCTCTCTCTCTCTCTCTCTCTCTCTCTCTCACACACACACACACACACACACACACCCACACAAAATCATGCCGACTAACAGCTATAAAAACACAAATGAAATAGATATGCAAATCCGGCACAACCGCGACACACGCCATAATTAGTTTTGGTGGTAAGGTGGGACGGGGCATCATTATAAGCGGTGGCAAACGGGCAAGATAAATACGTAATGTCCATCTATCCATCAGCCCTGACTCACCCTCACCCCACCTTTAGCCTTTTGACTGCTGACTGCATGCGCTTTTGTCAGCTGAGCACTGGGTGTTAGTTGTTGTTGCCCAACGTGTTCGTCTGATCGAGCAGAGATATCGACCGCAGGTAAGCAACCGCCCCTATGGAGTTGTCCCATAGGTTCCCTACACCGCTGATGTGTCTGCGTCTTACTGTGGCGTGTGCTGTGCTGTGCTGTGCTGTGCTCCAATATATTTATGTTGTATGGTTCTAGTCCACAAACAGGGCACGTGTCATCTGTGATTCCATCCAACCCAAATCTAAGCTAATAGCTCAGGCGGACTGCGTGATGTCCTGCTCTAAGCCTAGCTAGGTGAGCTCGACCATCTTTAAGGACACCTGCGAAAGAGTGGATATCAGAAAAGGGGCTTGTAATATGGTGTTTTGATTAAGGTACTGTATTACCCTGCCTTTAAGGCTCCAAGTGAGGATGGAATATTCCCTGAAATGCTTAAGGTGGAAAATGACGAGTTGATGAATGCGCTTTTGAAACTTTTTAATGTGGCTTGGGATAATGGTGGAATTCCAGAAGAGTGGAAAAATGGAGTGATTATAAAAATACCAAAAAAGGGAGATTTAAGTGTGTGTGGCAATTGGAGGGGGATAACTTTGACACCTGTAGTTGCAAAAGTCTTTTCCAAAATCTTGTTGAACAGAATAGAGTCAGTAATTGATAAAATTTTAAGAGAAGAACAAGCGGGATTTAGAAAGGGTCGAGGTTGTAATGATCAGATTTTTATTGTAAGGCATCTAATGCAACAAGCTAATGAGATGAAAATGCCACTTAGTATGTGTTTTGTGGATTTTGAAAAGACGTTTGATAGTGTTTCACGTGAAGCTATGTTGAAAATTATGAGATTCTACTGTATATACCAGAAAAGTTTGTAAATATTATTAGAAGCCTGCATGAGGGTACTTTTTGTAAGGTAATGGTGGGTGGTTCTTTGAGTGATCCATTTCAAGTTAGGTCAGGAGTGATTCAAGGAGGAGTTCTTTCGCCATTGTTGTTTGTTTTGGTTATGGATTATGTTATGAAAAAGGTTGTAAGGAGAACAGGTGCAGGAATTAACTGGAAAGAAAATAAGAAGCTGATGGATTTGGACTATGCTGATGATATTGTACTGATTTGCGGAAGTATTTACGAGATGCAGAGGGTGCTCGATTGTCTGGTGGAGGAAGGAGGAAAAGTGGGATTGGTAATAATTTGTGGAAAGACTGAAATTATTAATATGAACGTGGAGAACCAAATCGATTGTGTAATTGGGAATAATGTGGTGAAGAATGCAGAAAACTTTAAATATCTGGGAACGATTGTATCATCTAATGGATCATTAAACAATGAAATTGAGGAGAGGATTAGACAGGCTTGGCGAGCTGTTGGAATGTTGAAATCTGTTTGGAATAATAATATGCTTTCGGTACATACTAAAGTGAAAATTTACAAGTCCATGGTTAGACCAATTTTAATTTACGGGCATGAGTCATGGTACAGTACAATTGCAACAGATCAGAAAGTATTAGGATTTGAGAATAAAATACTGAGAAGGATTCTTGGGGTAAAGTGGCAAGACAGAGTTACAAATGAAAGAGTAAGGGATATTACGAGAGTGGAACCAGTTAATGAATATGTGAGACTGTCTCGCTGGAAGTGGCTGGGGCACATATACAGAAAAGAAGGTTGTTTAATACAGGATGTGCCAGAGTGGATTGCTAGAGGAAGAAGAGGTAGAGGTAGGCCGAGGGAAACCTGGTTGAGGACAATGAAAAAAGAAGCAGGAGAGGAGTGTTGGTGGGACCTGAAGGAGATGGCAAGAGACAAATATTGGTGGAGAGAGTTCATTGAGGCCCTATGCATCCCGTGGGGTGCCACAGGAAATGATTGATTGATTGATTGATTACCCTGCCTGTTAGTACAATAGTAATGGGCGTCCATGGCATATGTATACATACATAAATAAATCAATCAACCAATTAATAAACAAATCGTAATCACCCTTGATTTTGATAGCCACTTTCATCTAAATAATACATGTTAGGTTTCACTGTATGTAATACCCTAGATTTTCAATAAATGCAGGAGTCAATCTCCACTCAGTCCTCCCATATTGCTAACCTCTTAACTCTCTCTCTCTCTCTCTCTCTCTCTCTCTCTCTCTCTCTCTATCTCCTACCACTCACAATACACCATCCTCCTTCATGTACTCTTCCATCTCTCTCCCCACAACGTTCTTTATGTCATACTTTTCCCAGTCACTCCACTTCCAGGTCGTATTTAGGGGGAGGGGGTATTGGAGCATGAGAATAAACCACCTCTCATCCCTCTTTCAGAAATCGTGAAGAAAATAATCTCGATGCGGTCAGGAGTTCAATATCCACAGCAGAGTATCTTCCTCTGAAACACGTGGTACTGGAGATGCCAAAACTGATTGTACTATAGGTGTGTTCTTTAGCTCTTACTACACCACCACAATAATTTTTGTGTTCCCTTTACCTGTAATGAAGATAAAGTACATGGACGTGTGAAAACTGTCATGGGCACGATCACTCTTTCTTCTTGAGAGTTTGACTTCTGTTCATCTGTAGCTACTCATGACGCTCGAACTTGTAGGATTTGTTGTAAAGATGTGTTCAGCTGCTATTGCACCTTTTTTTTTTTTTTTTTTTCATCAGTCATGTTCTTGTCCTCAAACTTTGTTAAAAACGTGTTCAATCATTATCTTTAATTGTTTTGTTCATGTTCCTGGCTACTGAAGATGCAAGGACGAGTAAAAACTGTTACAATCACGTGCTAATACGTTTTCCTATTGTTTGAAAGAGTGGTGTACTTGATTCCGAGGTTGATATTAAAGGTGTGTCCATTCATTCTGACACCTGCAACGTTATCATATAAATAATAAAAAAAACACACACACACACCCAGCCGCCCCTGGTTATTTTCTGGGTCTCACGTGGTACTAGCAGAGGCAGGATGTGCACCAGGGCAAGAAAAAAAAAAAAATCAACGCTCAAGAAGGGAGGGGAGGGGAGGGGAGGGGAGGGGAGGGGAGGCGACAGAAAGACAGGAGGGGTAAAGAAGGAACAGGAGACGAGGGGAATAAAACAGAAGAGACATCAGTAACCTCAGCGTACACCCAGACGATCCTCCCTCTCACTGGCATTGCGGGCCTACAAAAACAATGGCCCGGCCACTCGACATCCTGCCCCCTGGACAACTAACGAGATATTATTGTCCGCTACCACTTTTTATGATTCCTCGGTAAAGTGCGTCTCGTAAGTCTCGTGGGCATGACGACTACATTCGTGTCGCAGTGGGGAAAATGATAATTTAGGTCCCTTTCTTTAGCTCTCATGTGCAGGAGACTCTCCACATAATGCTTTTCTTAAAATGAAATTACAGTCTTTTCCCTTTATAACATCTTTCTTATTGACGCCGTTTAGTTTTCTTTCTCTAAGCTGCAGTTTCTCTCTGGTATGGTTACTACTCTCAACTCTGCTTTTCTTAACTCTGCCTTCATCTCTACTCTCATAGGATTACACAGCACCATCTACCCAAACAGTCCCACCACACATTTGTTTATATTTCTAATACAAGAGGGACAGGTCAGTTCTTGGACGCTATCATCATTTTATCTTTGCCCTTGTCTACGTTCTACTCTTTCGTATGCAAAGTGCCCAGGAATTTAAAAAAAAAAAAAAAAAAAAAAAAAGAAGGTGAACGATCTTGATAATAACTCCGTCTTGCTGATTTTTTAAAAGTTGGAACAGTTTTTGCAGGTTCGGGCAGCACCGCCGGCAAAGTCACCCTCTAGTCCCACCAGCCTCCACCTCAATCGGGGTAAAAACGTTAAACCAACTTCCGGAGGTCATGTCCTTCAGCCAGGCCTTGCCAAAAGTTCTAGGGAGTGCAGGTTTTTGTTTTAAACCCGTTCAGCCAAGGAACTTTATTCACTTCATACAGGCTAACGTCATACGATATACTCAGTATACTTGCACTACACACACCTGCCCCTTCCCACACCCATCCACATTCTCTCCGCACACTGGTTACTCATCCTTTCCATTCACACATCACCTGGCCACAGTCAACCCTTCAATTCTTATGCATCCCCATTCCCATCTATTACCTGACCGTCCTAACCATTTACACTATATGCTTTCATCCACCCACACCACCTAGTTACTCATACTTCATGCCCACACATACTCCAGCATCCCACGTCCATTTACACACACACACACACACACACACACACACACACTGACTACCCGTCCCACACCCTCCCTCCGTCCCACCCTCCGGTCAAAATCTCACCTTCCCATCTCAAATCCATCCTATCTCCCAGCCACTCTTACCACATTCATCCAGTAACTTATAATACACCCATCCGCCCTCCCTATCAAACCTACCCATTTTGAGTCAAACTTCCGCCATCCACCCTCCCATACTCAATCATCCACCCTTCCACATTCCCATTAATTGTTTTTACCCGTGGCCACCATGTACGTACAGCATGCATTCTACGATAAGTATCCCATTTTAATCTAACCTCAAGTAATCTAACCTAGCCACATCAAACCTAACCCACCTTAATCTAACCATACCTAGCCTACACTAACATAATCTAGCGCAACATCACACGTACCGTACCCTAATCTAATCACTTCTAACACAACCGAAACTATCCAAATCTAATCTAACCACACGTACCCTAACACAGCCTCAACACACGTAATCTAACTTTAACTACCCTAACATTCACTACTAAGCTGATGGTTCCTCTTGGTGAGTATTAGGGTGGGCAGGGGCATAAGACAGTGCTCATCTTCTGAACACACATTATACTGGTAACTTCTCACTCTCTTACTCCCTCACTCTCTCCTTCCATACTGTACCTCGCTTATCTCTAACTCCTGAAGAATTGTTTTCTCTGTTCTCCCTGCCCCTCTTCCCTTCCTTCCTTCCTTTTTCCATTCGTCGTAGATCTCTCTCTCTCTCTCTCTCTCTCGGCATGTGTCTGTGCCTATCTGTCCGTCTGTCTGTCTGTCTGTCTCTCTCTCTCTCTCTCTCTCTCTCTCTCTCTCTCTCTCTCTCTCTCTCTCGGCATGTGTCTGTGCCTATCTGTCCGTCTGTCTGTCTGTCTGTCTCTCTCTCTCTCTCTCACACACACACACACACACACACACACACACACACACACACACACATTTTCATCACAGCCGGGTATGTGAAGGCTGATTTCTTACAAGATATAAGGGTCTGCCTTGAATGGAAGCAACGGAATTAACAACAATTATTTTAGGTATCTCCTCTACCTACCTGTCTGTTCATCTGTCTCTCCGTCTATCTATCTATGTTATTCAATCACTCAGTTTATCTATCTATCTATCTATCTAGCTTGCTATCAATCTCAAATATATGTAAATGTGTACGTATGTATGTGTACATGTACGTATGGCAAAAATACGAGTCGATCGTAATATTACGAATCTTTCTTTTCGTTGCGCATTGCACTCTATGAAATGAAAACATTTTAATTACCTTAATGTATGTTCAAATATTACTACAGTCCTTCCACTTTAACCTGGCCTACAATTTTTTCCCTTTGCAACTTGTTTCACATAGCTCAGTGGCAGAAACAGACAAGACTAAGGTTCTATGTCTTTACCACAGCACGTCTCTGTGACTGGCATCATATTCCAAGTTAATCCATTACTACAGCTCTGCATAATCTGACAGAGAGACGGCAATTGTAGGCCACTCTAGAGTACAAGAAGTATATTACTGGATTTGTGGGCGACCCTCACCTGTTTCTGCGATCAGGGTCTAACTTCAGGTGACTACGGTGAGTAACGAGATAATGGTTTAGTGGACCCCAGGAAACTACATTTAAATACGTTGGATGGAAACCATATAACAATCAAGGTGTTGTCTGGAGGTCTAGTGGATTAAGGCGCTCCAAACGAGTGTGGAATACAATGGCATATATTCTAGGGTTGTCTGAAGTTTACTGCTCACATACTGCCGCTCAGGAACGACTGACCGGTCACTCCTTTAATCCTTAGGCCTAGCCCAAGCAACCAAACACTAAGCCCTTACCCTCTTGATGGAGTAATGAAGGACTGGATGGATGTCTAATATCAAGAACTGTACCATTTATATGAATCTAATCTCTCTCTCTCTCTCTCTCTCTCTCTCTCTCTCTCTCTCTCTCTCTCTCTCTCTCTCTCTCTCTCTCTCTCTCTCTCATTTGGTAACATATGCAAACAAAAGCACTCAAGAACCCATTCAGTCACACATACGCACTCAGAACACACACACACACACACACACACACACACACACTCAACCAGCCAGGTACCCAGCACAAGCACTCCAGAGTACTCATCTCCCCACACACGACCTGTGACAGAAATCCTAGTACATTAAATACTGCAAGAGCTCACCCTTAACCCCTGGTCCTGATAACAACTCTACCACTGTTATCAATCACTTACCCCCCTGCCCACCAAAGTCATCGCCATTAAGACACCAGAATATCGTTCACCGGTCTTCATTCTCTGGATTTACTGGATACGTGATTAGCTCAGCCACTTACCCACCCACTAAACTTCATTTCCAGTAAGACACAGGACTATCGTATACCGATCTCCATTAATATCTGGACTTACATATCTGTATATGATGTGAGATTAGTTATTTGTGATGGGGCAGGGTGGAAGAGGGGTTGGGGGCGGTATTCTGGTTGGTCAGAAAGGCTACTAACACCTCTTCCTTGCCGTTTTATTTCTGTTTCTGCTCCGTTACGATATTCTTGTGTGTTATTCGTGCACTCTATGTCGACATTAGAAGGATATAAGAAGCAAAAAGGAGGATATTAATGGGTAGTTTGGAAAATATATCGTTAAGAAGGTGCTAGGAAGCCTCCTCACCCGACGCGAATACGGGCCCGAGAGGTGGTGATAATTATGCCTACTTTGCCCTCTTGCCTCTTAATTTTATACAGCAGACTCTGTAAACAGACTCGTAACCAGTTTCTGAGATACAGCAGTCCACCTGAATACCACCATGGGTCACCAAACCCCTTATATATCACCAGTTGGGCACTAATACCCACCGTCTATATGAGGAAAATATTAGGCGTGCCATAATCAGGGCTGGCGTGCTGGTATTTACAGGGGTGTTTTTATGAAGACTTTATGGGGCTTTGTAAAATGTAGTAAAAGTTACGAGAGTCTCATAAATTAAAGTGCTGATACAGAAATAACGATCTGATCTCGCGACGTGGGAACTGAATATCGCTGTGCAAGACATTTGTTGTGTGATCTGTGTTTGAAATGACGGTGGATTACACACTGTGTTACTTATTACCTCTGAAAAATTGCATTGTTTTTACGTCATCATCACTGTCTATTAAGTGCCTGGCTTCCACATGATCTTTTTGGGTATATATCATTTATGTATTTATGTATATTATATAAAAACCGTTTATTTAATTTCCAGTATTCACCTAGCGTGCCTCAAGTCATGGACTCAGTTCACTACGTCGTGTGAATTTATAGTAGGCTATGCATCTCAGCTACTTTACCTTGCTGATCGTATGAATACTTCACTGTTCTGTCATTCATTCATTCACCTGCCTTTTGCCACCCAACGCCAGCCACCTAGTTAAATTCAGCTTATGCCAACCATCCAATTTTTGTTATCCCCTCCGCCAGCCAATCACTACATCCATTGTCCAGAAGTTCAGTCGCAGACGCTGTGCTACTCAACTCAGCCATCAACTTACACTATTAACCTGTGCTACTCAACCCAGCCACCAACCTAGTTACTTACACAATTTACATGTGTTACTCAACCCAGCCATCAACTTACTCACACCATTTACCTGTGCTACTCAACCCAGCCATCAACTTAGTTACTTACACCATTTACAAGTGTTACTCAACCCAACCATCAACTTACTCACACCATTTACCTGTGCTACTCAACCCAGCCATTAACTTAGATACTCACACCATTTACCTGTGCTACTCAACCCAGCCATTAACTTAGATACTCACACCATTTACCTGTGCTACTCAACCCAGCCATCAACTTACACCATTTACCTGTGCTACTCAACCCAGCCATCAACTTATTCACACCATTTACCTGTGCTACTCAGCCCAGACATCAACTTACACCATTTACCGCCATTCGCTCCTAGTCCCCAGACTCATCCTTCTTTTAAGACTATCTAATCCAGACTTTCTGGAGTCAATATGAAGCATTAGTTAAACAAAATAGCTTTATCTTCCCCTCAGTACAATCTACACTGCAACATGCCTACCTTCCAGGATAGATGTTAGCCAACACCTATATAATACGATCTCTCTCTCTCTCTCTCTCTCACACACACACACACACACACACACACACACACACACACACACACACACACACACACACACACACACACACACCTGCCTTCTCATAATGTTCAGTATGGCGAAAAAGTTTAATAACTTACTAGATTATGAACAAATATCACAAAACAACTGTTGTCATATCACATTCTAATATATCAAGGGACCGGAGAACCCAATATAACCTAACATCAGGGCAATTACCAACTTAACCAGCGACGAGAATTCCTGGGCAACCTAAGCATCCAATCACCAGCCATCATCACCAGATAAGAGTGGTTCAGGGAGTCAGGCGGAAGGAAAAATCGATTCACTTTTCATCAGGCTACCGTACCGGTTTCTGCTGATCTTTTGATCTGGCTAGGCTGGGGTGGAGAGGAGGACTGCAGTCACGAAGGTGGATAGGAGCAGAAGTAAATTATAAACAAAATAAAGAGTCAGAGGAGACAGACACGTTAGAGGTTGAGCTGAGGTGGGATGGAATTTAGATATGCTGGGACGGGATGGAATTTAGATACGCAAATGCACAAAGTGATGAATGGAAGAGGAAGAGGCAGGACGCAGGTGAGACTGGGGGACAGGCGGAGCGTCTAAGAGTTGGAATGGAAGGAATTGCCTAATTGTGGCTAGGTCAGGGTGGGGCTGCGTGGAGGATTTATTTTTTTCTTACAAACCAGATAAAAGACGGAGTGGAGGGAAAGGGACAAGTAAAGTTTGTGGTGGAATAAGAAAGACATTAAGGCTGTGAAAAAGAAACATTAAGGCTGTGAAAAAGAAAGGAGATTAGACAAAGTGGATGAAGACGGGAACAAACATATAAAAACTGAACACAGAAAAGAGAAGGAAGAGGTCTAGGGGGATATGAGGGAATATGAGGAAGATAAAGGAAGAAGGCGAGGAGGAACATGAATCGCAAGGCCAAACCCCACCAAGATCTATGTCTCATGCTCAGCCATGCGTCTGCATCTAACTACCATCACCAATCTGGTGTAAGTGTTCCCTAACTGATTAATTATACAGCATTATACACTATCATGGCATCTACGTATACCTTAGTCACCACCACTGTACTGCAGAACGGAAAGCTGAGAGGCAGCGAGAGACTAGGGACCAAGAAATAGGGAAGTAGAGCTTACCATTAATATGGTGGCCAAATTACATGTCACAGCCTTTGAACGTCATGAAAATTTCTATAAGGGCTTATTGCTACTTGCCACTAACAATTTACTTTCCTCATGAAAAGCTGATGAAGGTAAAGAATGGGAAGATAAGGACAACATAATTATAAAAAGGCCAAAAGAAACACTAAAACGCTTAACGGTGGGAGACAAACATATTGGAAGCTTCTTCTGTTAAATTACAGGTTTCTCTCTTCATATTGGAAGCTCATGAAATATGAACTTTCTTTTTTGTTATGTAAGGTACAACAACCCAGGACGGTTTTATATACCTATCATATTTTGGTGTGACTCGCCTGCCATATGGGAAACTGACAAAAATCGGGTGGTGGAAATGATAATTTTTCCTGCAGTAAAAGAATATATCACTGGTTGAAAACATGAATTTACTAGTTGTGAATAATATTATGACTAGGGAGTAACGTGAGTTGCTGAGGTGTTCGTCATGTCAAGTTGGTTCCATCTGTGAGGCACTGAAGTGCCATACCAGTGCAACGAATACGATAGTAAACGAAGGCATAACAAGGCAATATCCTACACCAGAAAGAGTGAATATTGAAACATTCACCAAATTTCCTTTGTGTGTGTGTGTGTGTGTGTGTGTGTGTGTGTGTGTGTGTGTGTGTGTGTGTGTGTGTGTGTGTGTGTGCGTGCGCGTGCGTGTGTGTGCGCGCGCGCGCGAGCGCATCTTGGTGGTTGCATCTCGGTAGCCAAGTGGGTAGGTTGGAGGGAGGGTGGGTGAGTGGGTTGGCAGAGTGAGGTGAGTAGGTAGGTGGGCAAGTGAATTGGGTGAGCTTTGTGGGTGGGTGGGTGGATGTCTGACTTCCTAAAGAACAAGGCAGAAGAGCTTACCGTACTGTATTGGGTAAGCGGTGGCTCAGTTGGTAGAGAGGTGGCCCACAGTCCTACCGGACCCAGGTTCAAATCCCCGTTGGGGATCTGAATTTCATAAAAGCAGACTTTACTGATCTACCAGAAGACCCGCTGATATGTCATAAAAATACCCTCGCTAATACCAGTACACAAGTCCTGTATGAGACAGCCCTAGCATATATTCAATATGGGCAGTGGGTGTTAGCGCCGAAGTGGTGACATGTGGAGGTGTACGGTATGTTGGAGGACTACTGGGCCTTGGGAACAGGCTGTGAAGCCTATGCCCAGACTCGGAGACAAAAAAAAAATAATTAAAAAAAAAACGCAGGTAGAGATCCATCAGGAAAACTTCCAAGGGGGAAAACAGATCCAGGGAGGAAAATGGGTCCATTGTGTGAAAGTCGGTCCACATGGGAATATAGGTGGGAGGGAAAATGGCTCCTAGGGGTGCAGCCAGAAATGGGCTTATTGCTAACAATAATAAACATCACAACAATAATAATCATCATCATCATCAAAAGTATAACATGAGAAACAGTGGCAACAGCAGTCAACTAATCAACTGACCAACAGTAACAATAACAGTAGCTGCAGCCATGCATGGATTGTGGTCAACACTCAATCTATCTATCTATTGCCAGACGCCATAATCCCGCAAGGGGTGGCCATTTGACTTTGAGTTATTTGTTTTACGGGGAGGGGCACTAACCCTCCACCAACCCACTTGTTGACACGTAGGGAGAACATATGGTTTGGTTATATGGTTACCACCCAGCGTTGTAAATGGTTTCTTGGCTTACAGGAAACCATTTGACTTGTCACTCAATGTAAAGCCACCTGTAAAGGGAAGAAAAGCAAAAAGAAGTGACAGTAAAGATGGGAGAAATAGGAAGAAAGGGGGGAGGGCACAAAAAAAGAATGATAAAGGCTAAGGAAGAAGTAGGTAGCACTACATGAATTGAGTGGATGATGGTCGCCACCACCTACCACTCTGGTCAACACTCACCAAACAGAATATGGTCAACACTCACCAACAGAATATACTATAAATTATATACCTTATACATAATCTAAAAAAAATATATATATATACAAGGTGAAATCAAACATAATGGGCCAGCCTAGAGAAACACTAACCAGTCACCATTATCATGACTCACCAAACAAATCAATGTACAGTCATAGTCACTATACTTCACATCACAACAAATTATCCGGATGAGATATCAGCGTTCAATATAATGTAGACCACTACCTTGCATTCCCCCTTCCTACACTTTCTCTAGAACCCTGTAAAGTATTAGCAAAACCATGACCCCAAAGTTCGATTAAATAAATACTACTCAGCGTCGCTATGGAAAAATTGTGGAGATATAACCAAAGTCGAACAAACTTTCTTCAGTTATTTCACTGGCTATGCTCTTAGGCAACTTACTTCGAACTACTGATTATCTGTAAATATATTAGACTGCTGCCTCAGCTGCTGCTACCAGTTAATAAGTACAACAACAACAACAACAATAATAATAATAATAATAATAATAATAATCTATCTATCTATCTATCTATTGCCAGACGCCTCAATCCCGTTTGGGGTGGCCACAAACAAATCGCCTCCAAGTCGCCCTGTCCCCCGCCATATCACTGCCCTGCTCCCAACTCACACCCCCCTCTCTCATATACCTCTCCACTCCATCCCTCCATCTCATCCTCGGCCTCCCCCTCCCTCTTACCTCGTCCACCTCACTCACATACACTCTCTTCGTCAGTCTTTCACCCTCCATCCTCTCCACATGGCCAAACCACCTCAGTGTGTAATAATAATAATAATAATAATGAAACGTAATCACAGTCTAGAAACAAGAATACAGATGTTTGCAAAATGTACCGGTAGGTTGTTCAATCCACACGTTATTACTGTACCCTCAAAGCCAACCAGTACACTGTAACTAACCTGCATAATCACTTCCATCACTAGTTTCGTCGTCCTGCATAAAATAATGTTTAGCAGATGCTCCAAACAAATTTCAAAGTCAAATCGAGCACAGATCGTACATTATCCTTTGAAATCAAATGTTTTCTTCACCACCACATTACGCCATTCAAGTTTCACGTTAGGAGTCTCTCGGGGAGTTTGTGTACTGAAGACAGCACTGGGTCACCACACACACAGTTCCACTACAAATTTGTTGTTAATTGTGTCAGAGTAGACTAGACTTAACCTACTCCCACTCAACATGAAAATACAACTGAGCCTGGCCCTGGCGTGTCGGTGTCTAACCTAATCAACAACACAACCCCACATTATATTCACAATAAAATAAGAGCTTGAAGCACCTCTTACATCTGCTCCAATAATCCTAAAAATATGCCTAGAGTTTTCAGTGACAATCGGAAATGAGAATGGTAAATAAAACGGTATATACGAAATATTTATTAATACGTCATTGTTGGAACAGATGGCAGCCGTGATTTATGCCCCAACGCTGTCAGGTATAAATGAAACGACTGATTATTTTCGAAAGCAGTTTTTAATTTGTGAAAACTACGTTATTCATTAGGCATCATTATTTTATATATTATACTTCACGGACGACTGAATCTGAATGTACTAACAACTATGTCATTTAGACGTGACTGAATGAGTGAGGGAAAATATCGGCTACAATGAGTTAAGGCAACACCGGCAGACTGCCAATTGCCTGCTGCAGCGCTCAGTCATTTATATGGGGCAGAAATTTAATACCCAACTCATTTATAAGGGCAAATACCAGCATTCCACAACGTCCACATACTCGCACACTGAGTAGTCCTCATGATTAAATTCTAATCCGAAATCCCTATTACATTCCGTTTCAAGTTCATTCAGTTTTCACGACTTGGCCTATGATTGGCGGTCAAGACGACATACAGTACGTCTGACCAAGAACAGACAACAAATCTAGGGTGTGGCACAAGTACTTCATCAGTGACTACAGTGTTCAATTTTCAACCTGTTATTTCTCCATTCCGTTCTGCTTTTCGTTCTCGCATTAACTACCCCCCCCCCTTCTCTCTCTCTCTCGTTTTCACTCCACATCATCATTTTCTCTACATATTTTGATGTTCTTCACAGAGTGGATTACTGTCGTCCGGAATAACTGAAGATACATTTAAACAGATATGATAAGATTTATAAATTGTACTGCAGTCATAATACTATGACTTTATATGGAGTGTGGCCTATTTATAAGGTTCCTTCACTTTGCTGGGTGATTTCTCGTCTGCTGCAGGAACGGCGCAGTCAGTGTTACCAGTGTTTAACCCATCACGTCCCAAGCTATTTCGCACCTCCGACACCCCCAAATCCCGAGGTATTTTCGATTTTTTTTTTGGGGGGGGTAAAACCTCCGCTTTTGGTGAGAAACATCGAAATTTCATAGAGAAATCGCTCACCTGAGGTTTAAAATACTCAATCCAGGTAGCAGTACCTCCTTACCTGACTGAGTTTTCTAACAGGCTGGCACCAAAGAAAACGAGCTCTATGGGGGGGTAACTATTTCACACCACTCATAAACGGTATTTATTTATTTACTTGGTACGAATTTATATGTAGTACTAGAGTATATTGGTTTTCAAACAGTAATATAGGCATTATAAGCATTGTTTCACTCACTAACCCATTACCATACCTGACCTTCTTTTGCCACATTACCCGATCATCGTTTCTGACTGTTTCTTCCTCTAATGCTATGTAAACTTTGTCCTCCACATTGTCATCGACTGGGGAATCACTCTGGCCCTAAATGTCTTTATTGGCCAAGTCACTGGTAACAGGTGAATTGCCGAGACTATGGTGTGCAGGGGGGGGGAGGTTATGCAGTGTAAGGCATTGTCCCTGCTTGGCATCTTGTAGAGGAATAGAGGAAGGTGTCCCGTGTATATGTACGAAAAATCACGCACAAATTAAAAATTGTGCAAATTTTGAACCTTGCAATTGCACGACGTACCAGTAAGTCGACGGGACTGGCAAATGCAAATTGTTGTAACGTACCTATACGTCGACAGGATGCCTCGGGTTAACCTGTAGCCTTTATGTTATTCCTACCCCCACTGCCATATCCACGCCCACAGGAGCAGACTGTGCCGTCCCATGACATAAGATACCGCCTGCTGGGTGTCTAGTGGTGCTCTGTTTATGGTTTTCTAGTCTGCCTTCTCATTCCCATTCCTCTAATACCTCTCCTCTCTCCATTCTTTCCCTATTCCTGATTCTAACTGCCCTATTACAACTCGATTAATGGGGACAATTGTATGACCATTATTTTTCTTCTTCTTTTGAGTGAAGGAAACCAGTAATTCTCCCTAAACTGAATGTGCTGACTTCCAGTACTTTCTGACCGTGTAACAGCAAAGGGTTAAAATATGATTTCGAGTGATCACTGAATTCTCTCTCCCTCCCTCCCTCTCTATCTATCTACGTATCACCCTCGTCAATTAATTCTATTTCATCTCTGCATGTTTTAGTCTTGGGAATTTGATCAGAACACAAACGTAAAACATTTTCAGAGGTGTATTCTCTCTTATCTGTCAAAATTCCCCCTGCTTTTCAAGTGCATTTTCCCATTTTTTTTTGGTAATCATGTGAAAATGATGGTGGTAGGTGGTGGCGACCATCATCCACTCACTTGATGTAGTGCTACTTCTTCCTTAGCCTTTATCACTCTTTTTCTGTGCCTGCCCTCCTCTCTTCCTATTTCTCCCACCTTTCCTCTCACGTCTTATACCTTTTCTTTCCTTTATAGGTGGCTGTACATTGAGTGACAAGCCAAAGGGTTTCCTGTAAGCCAAGAAACCATTTACAGCGCTGGGTGGGAATCATATAACCAAACCATGCGTGCTTGCTACGTGTCAACAAGTGGGTTGGTGGAGGGTTAATGCCCCTCCCCGTAAAACAAAGAAAGTCAAATGGCCACCCCTTGCGGGATAATATCGTCTGGCAATAGATAGATAGATAGTGAAAATGATAAACAAAAAAAAGTGAGAAAGCGAGATAAGGACGATGAGGAGCAAAAAATAAAAAGATGATGAAGGATAAAAATGGAGAAATGAATGCGTATGGAGATGCATACGACAAGGGTCCATATTCTCGTCGGTTCTGAAAGCTCCCAAATATCTTCCTAGGTGACTTATTTTGCTTAATTCACCTTGTTGTTCTTCATGTTGCATAACTAATTCTAATATCGCCGCAAGAAGCACAAAGGCGGTGGCTCAATCAGTAGAGAGGTGGCCTGCAGTCTTATCGGACCCAGGTTCAAATCCCCGCTGGGGCAGGGAACAGTTTAAGGATTTGAATTTCATGAAATCAGACTTTAGTGATCCACCAGAAGACCCGCCGACATGTTGTAAAACTACCCCCGCTAATACCAATACACCAGTCCTGTATGAGACAGCCCTGGCATGTATTCAATATGGACGGTGGGTGTTAGCGCCGAAGTGGTGACAGGTAGAGAGGTGTATGGTATGGAGGACTACTGGGCCTTGAGAGCAGGCTGTGAAGCCTATGCCCAGAGTCGGACACAAAAAAAAAAAAGGGGGGGAGGCGGTGACTCAATCGGTAGAGACGTGGCCTGCAGTCTTACCGGACCCAGGTTCAAATCCCCGCTGGGGCAGGGAATGGTTTAAGGATTTGAATTTCATAAAAGCAGACTTTACTGATCTACCAGAAGACCAGCCGACATAAAAATATCCTCGCTAATACCAATACACCAGTCCTGTATGAGACAGCCCTTGCATGTATTCAGTATGGACGGTGGGTGTTAGCGCCCAAGTGGTGACATGTAGGTAGGAGGACTAGGCCTACTTGGCCTTGAATGCAGGCTGTGAAGCCTATGCCCAGAGTCAGACACATTAAAAAAAAAAAAATGAAGATCATCGACAGTGGAAATGTTGGCTGGGAGAGAGAGACAGGTTAGAGCTGGAATTCTTTATTTTCCCTAGCGTTTCCGGGCTACACAGAACCCACCATCGGAGAAAATAAATAATTCAAGTTCTAACCTGTGCCGCTCTCACCCAAAATTTCCCCATGTCGCAATGGACCATCTACCTCATCAACAGTGCCATGCTGGTGTGGGGTGGTGGGTTATGCCCAGGTCACCATAAATCATCTTCCTCTCCGGCGCACCAAAACAACTTCAGAATATATGCCACAAAAAGCCTGACTATCTTACCTAAGGCGAGGCACAGAGATGTTTTTACCGGGATGGTGCTAACACCTTCAATCCCGGGATGAAATTTTTGCTTTACGCTCACTGTTGCCAGATTGTTTTATTCAACTCAGGAGAATCCCTAGTCACTGCTCTCAAAGAACCAGCAACCTTTCTTCCCTGCTGTACCCTTTCAAGCACTTCACCCTCCAAACCTCCATCCTTACTCATCACACTACCCAAGTACTTAAACGTTCTCACATTTTCCAATTCCTCACCATCCAACCTCGCTGTACATTCACTGACTTCACCTCTCTCAAAGACCATCACTTTACTCTTCCCTACATTCACCTTTAGATTCCGTTTCTTGCACACTCTCCCAAACTCATCCACCAAGCCTTGCAGCTCCCCTTCATCTTCACTCAACAACACAGTATCATCTGCAAACAACAGTACAGTACAGGGAAGTGAGCATGGAGGTGAAAAAGTTACTGCATGACAGTATTGTGATACCAACTCTAATATATGGAAGTGAAGCTTGGACATTGTTGGAAGGACACAAGTCAAGAGTGAGTGCAGTGGAAATGAGTTATTTAAGAGGAGCCTGTGGAGTCACATGGAGAGACAGGCTGACGAATGAGGATATAAAGGAGCGCTGTGGTGTGGATGTGGATGTGATAGGAAGTGTTATGAGGAACACACTGAGGTGGTTTGGCCATGTGGAGAGGATGGAGGGTGAAAGACTGATGAAGAGAGTGTATGTGAGTGAGGTGGAGGGGGGAAGAGGGAGGGGGAGGCCGAGGATGAGATGGAGGGACGGGGTGGAAAGGTATATGAGAGAGGGGGGTGTGAGTTGGGAGCAGGGCAGTGAAATGGCGGGGGACAGGACGACGTGGAGGAGATTTGTTTGTGGCCACCCCAAATGGGATTGAGGCGTCTGGCAATAGATAGATAGATAGAGAATCCCTAGGTAGTGAAAGGGTTAATGAAGGATACAACCTAATCTCTCCAGCTCGAAAAGTCTCTCCTAAAGTCGTCGAAATGTAACTAGAATTACATAAAAATCGAACTGAAATGGAAAAAATATAATTTCCTTTTCATAATAGCAATTCTAATTGTGTTGCAGTGTACAGAGGAGCCGTGTATTTCAAGCTTTGCATATTAACATGTAAAACCATGCCCTCAAGAATACCCGAATTCAAATGTTTTGGAAAATACAAAAGAAGACTTAGGTTTTAATATTACCGACTACACGAGACCACTATTGAAGGCAATCAAAATTTACCAGTTCCCAGTCGTCCACTTTAACACATTCCGCAGCACTCGCTTTACTTTCTGCTTCTCACTTGTTCTGTTGGATGAAGAGGGACAAGGTGGCCAAGTGGGTAGCATTATTATCTCCTAAACTGCCGCCCAGAATCCCCGACTCATGATCCATTTAACCTTTTCTGGATAGCCAGGTAAAATGAGTACCCTGGGTGACAAACAGGGGTAACCTCCATGATGAAGTGGCCTTGCATCCCGGAACAGCAGGTAAATAATCCACCAAAGATTTAACAGCCTCACCTATTCATACTTAGCCCGCTAAAGTCAGGGTTATTTTTAGCTATCACTCTCCCTCTAACGAGAAGTGACTATACTGCGGTGGACCTCATGATGTGTGTGTGTGTGTGTGTGTGTGTGTGTGTGTGTGTGTGAATATGAAAATTACACAATATGGATCAGTACTGAAGACCTTTCCACATATGCTTACGAAAATAAGGACGAATGCAGTATTTGATAAGGGAGCAATATTTCAAGATGAAGGGGATATATACTCAGTTTTTCACCTTTAATGTTTCATAAAAAGAGTACACAGCATTACTGAGAGATAACAATCAGGTTTCAGAGGAAATTCTAATAAGTAACGGCACACGAGATTATCTGCAAGGTAATCTGCACTTTCAAAAATGGAAGCAAACCTAATAGACATAATGGTTCAACATATTTTGGAGACCTGTGCCCTCTTGACCCCCGCCACACCCCAGTTCTCGTTTGGTGGACTCATAAATGAATAAATAAATATTGCCACGGATATAAGTCAAGGGGTGAGGGGGCAAGGAGCACGGCATTGTGGTCACAGTGGCTGTGGTGGACGCAAAAGTATATAAATATTGCCATAAATCTGAGTCAGGGGGTAGGGGAGTAGGCGACACATCACTGCAGTCATTGTGGGAGAGTCGAGGAGGGGGTCATTATACCTGGCTGACGTGAGGAAGAGATTAATGGATATGCCTGGGAGGTGTCTTGTTGCCGTCCTTACCCCCCACCCCTCCAAACATACACAACACTTTTGTTAACTTCTGGTCACACACACACACACACACACACTTCCGTTAACTCCTGACCACCTCCCTCTCTCTCTCTCTCTCTCTCTCTCTCTCTCTCTCTCTCTCTTAAAAGGAACCAGCATGCCACTTAAGCATCCGTTCTACCTTTCAGTGTAATGAGACGGGGATCTGCGGGTTACTCGTCAATAAGCTTCCACGGTACTTTGTACGGAGTCAGTGCACAGGAAAAAAAAAAAAAAAGATACAAGAGTTCCCTGTCTTCCTTCCCGTTAAATCATTGTATCACATAATGACTCTCATGTTACTCCATCATTAAGATTTTATCCCACAGAAAGTTTCACATCATTAAATTCTATGATTCAAATGTACAGACCTCTTTACATCCCCTTCCGTTGTAAGGTTGTTAAATAGCACATTTAATATTACTCTCAACTCCAATATCCAAATCCACGTAAGCTGTTAAACTCATTCAGTACTATCCTAAAATCTATTAGAATCCTCATCTTAATTCCTCATACATAAATTTTTACTTGCCTATAAATCAGAGGAACATCTCCTGTCCGACACAGTACAAACCAAGCCTTTCCCATCACTACCCACTACGTTTGAAAGCTTGAGAACTTTGTAATTATAGTTGGAGTAGGACTAACTGAAAATCAGAAGCAGATGGCAATTAAATCGTGGTGCTAAATTCTGTCAGAGGTCTTGGATATGTCAAGAGAAGTAAAATAAGTTCCACTGAAATTTCTTGTGAAAAATGACCAACATTCTGAAATAAGCATAAGACGTTCGCCAGCTGAACGTTCGAGTCGGAGCCCCTATTAAGAGAGGCTGTACAGTCATAATAAAAACTATCGTTACCCTTCAGAGCTATGCACTATAACACAACAACGAAGTACTGTGGAATGACGAGACAGGAAAGTTTGTACCGCAAACCCGTCAATGTTGGTTATGTGGGACACAGATATTAGAATTTGTGCTAGAGGTAATAAAAGCTAATTAGATCGTTTGGCCTCCGTGCATAGAGAAAATACGTTTTATTATCCGAACATAATTCATTAAATAAAAATATAACAATGATGTGGAGTCGGTAACACACATGCAGACGGGCAACGAGTATGTTCACCCATGCCAGACGTATGTTAAACTTCAGCCGATACAAGCCAAGTTAGTAAATTTCAGTGTAATAATGATATGTATTGTTTTCTACATATAATAAATGGTGAGTAGAAGGAAAATAATAATATGTGTTCAGTCTCATTGGTTTAATATTTTGTTTACCCAACCCTTGCTTCCAAAACAGCCTCTAAATGTCTGAAGCATCCTTCTGAAGCATTTAACCACCCATCTAAAGCAAACAAATGAACTCGTGCACCCCTGTTAGACTATCAAAAAAGAAAGAAAAAAAAATAGTTGATGCCTATAGATTTAATACCCTTAAAAATAATTTATTTGTTGTATTCTACAGGTAATATGTGTTGAAATAGTAGCAAAATAATAAACGTGCCGAGTTTCATTATTAATCCCCGGTGGAGCGATCAGGGTAACGCAAACACGTCCTATAAATTTCCCCGCCATATGACTCATTCTTGCTTATCATTTCCAACTTTTGTCAAGGGATTGTGATATGGCAACACTGGATACGGCAGGGGCGAACAGCAAGGACCCGCCCACATAGCCCAGCAAACGTTCGTTTCGCATCGAACATTCCTGGAGGTAATGATAGATTTTCTGATGACTGTACACTCGATCAAAACTATCTTTAACAGGTGACTGATGGTTTCACTCTGAACGTTGATGTTTGTCGAGTGTTTTCTTTAGGCGAATATTTCTGAATCAACTGTTTACTTCACAGTTTGCATAAAGGTCTTTCTTCATGTCGTATTGATAAAATTAATACCCATACTATGAGTGGATAGCCTACTTGAGAATTTTTTCATACGTTTCGGTCCACTGCTTCAAAATACAAAGACGGAAGGTTGTAAGCCTTTTTTTCATTGAATGTACAGGGTATAGTATTAAAAAAAAATAATAATCAAAAGGATACTTTAATTATGAAAAATTAAAGCAACTACGTGACAGACGTTTGGAAGTGGTTACCATTTTAGGACCGGTGAAATGCGATCAAACTCTCAGTAAGAAAAATAGTGCGTGGAGGGTGGTCAACAAAAACGAAATAATCTGTCTAGAAGTATTAAAATGGCTGCACAGATTTTGAGAGAAAATCAGGACTATGTGCTGTTTTTAGTACTATGGTCAGCGAGCACAGAAAATGCATCATTAGCATACTAAATCATGCTTCATACAGTTCGCAAAGGGAGAAAATGAAGACGGAAGACTCTGAAGACCAGCAAATTTGTTATATATGGGTTTTTATGGGCACAAACTTCTTGACCAGGGACTCTCTTGATCGGCCGTACAGATTAAGAGTGGGGGCAGAGGAGTGATTAAAGCAGGAGTGACACGTCCCTACTCGGCTCCCGTATCAGTAGCCTGCGTCAAACATGGTGCGGAGGATGTTGGGAATCGGTCGTGAAAGTCTGTGAGGAAACGGTGGAATAGATTTAATGATTTAGATTTCAGTAACAGGAGAAGGGAGCGGGGACTGGGCCGGGAGAACCCTTTGACATTCACCCAGACACGATGGCAGAGTCAGTGTAGTCTGGACTAACACTGGGACTGGGGTCTGGCAATAAACAGGTAGATATGGAGCGAGAATAGGCCGGGGAACCCTTTGAAACAAGGAGAGGCGGGGTGACGCGGTGAGGATTCTGAGGCCAAAATTAGGCGGCAGTGTTGTTTAGCTCATCTAGATGGGTAAGAGAATGGTAGTTTTGGTAGTGATGGGCCACTGTGGAGGACAGGAGAAGTAGCTGGGCTTGTAGTATGCAGGTGCAGGGCAAATGAGGACAAAACTGAGGCATGAAAAGTGAAGCCGAGGTAGTAAAAGACAATGTCTGACAGGAAAAGGCGAAAACAGGAGAAAGGACAGAGATCAACTGATGAATCAGAAAATGGATGCGATAATGTGAGAGTAGTTAGTATATTCAGCACGAGTTGCGACAGTATGTACTGTACAAAAACACCAGGTACAAAGAAAGGGCCTGTTTTATTCACTATTTCGCCAAACAGACTTCTTCAAGAATAACATATAGTGGCAGCAGCTCGCGATTTACGGGGCTGAGGCCAGGGGTACCGGTGAGAAAAAACAATAACAACAATGCTTATGAAACCATGTCCCTGGCCTAATCTGGCTTCCCCGCAGTTAATAAGTATGCCAACAGTCTTGCTAACATTAAAGAAATCCTTCGTTTTGGTTAAAACGATCAAACTTCTCAATACAGACAGATTCAAGGCACCTCCTCGTGCATACATCATTTTCATATAAAACGAATTTAGCTTCACCCCAGTTTACCCTATGCTCAGTATCTAACTTATGCTTAACATCTGCATTATCCTGACCGTATATAATTTATGCTCACTTATTCCCTTTCATTTCTTAGATATGTTTCTCCTATTTACGACTGTTCAGTCTTTATATGATACATGATAAACTCCAACCTTCCACTCTCCTTGTGTGACGCCTGGACGCTTTACCAACCCCTCATTGGTGGTAAAGGCAGGTCTCACCACTTCTATTCCTGTTACATACATCATGCGAGAAACATTTTTTATACTGAGCTGTATGGCAATACAATTCGTTTGTTCAACTTTACCGCACATTTTGTACATTGGTTAATTTCTATGGCTTTTCTCCTCGCTCTGAGGATGAAGTAAGGAGGGTATTTTATGTCGTTGAAAGCCTTATAAAATGTAGTCATACTCTTCTTGCAAATACTCCTCTAAGCATATCTTCAGAACTCGAAGACAAAACCCATTACAGCACTCTGTTTAGTATTCCTGTCTGTTGCCAAATAAAAGTGCACGATCATTTTTGCTGGTCATTTTTCTAAAACTTTGAACTTTAGCACGTTCTCGGCCTTGAGAAGTGGGGTGGGTGTGGAGAGCAGGAAAGATTACCGTACTGGGGGGACTGGAGATGTAAGGAGGCGGGGTGGAGGAAAGTATGTGGGGGGGAGGGAAAAACTACCATATCTGGGGGGGCTGAGGATGGTAGGCAAGACAAACTATCGTATTTGCTGGGAGTGGAGATGTAGGGAGATAAAACATTGATCCCATAACTATGCTTACGTTTTTTCAATCATTGTCTTCCCATCATAATACAATTTACCCTGTTGAAGAAACGTCTCTCATACTGATGAGGTTAAAAACGATTTCTATTAATCTTTTCAGTGAGGTGACATGTTTTATTAATTGGTGGAGAGGTCTATGTATGGGCGTGGTGTCATTTAGAGGGAGGACAGTCAACTGGCGAAGGACAGGGTGACATGAACGTGCTCTGTTTATGGCTATCTCCTCCAAGACTAAGGCTATCTCCTCTAGGATTAAGATAAATAGACACACAAGTAAACAGACAGATACAAATTACTTCTACTAGGGTGAGTATGTTCGTTGGGTAAGGGAAGGACAGCGGAGAGATGATGTTTCGGATCCGTTCTGGTTTAGATACTGCTTCTTGTAACTTGTAACATAAGTGTCGGAACAGCTTTCTCACTCCTATTTCTCATTGGTCAGTTCTGGTACAATTTTCCTCAATCCATCTGCTCCTCTTGCGATCTCCGGTTGTCAGGTACAGGGTTTCCATATATCTTGAATTAAGCAAGGCGTTTTAGGGCTGCCATTCTTTTAGTAGAGAAACTATTGGCAGGAATTTACCTTTAGCTTCTTCATCTCGAATAAAGAAAAATATTAAGACATTTATTACGACATTCTGATGAAGATGTTCGAGAGTAGATTTTAGCTCATATTATCACCATTTCCTATCCATCCACCAATATATATGGATGTATGTATGGATCTATCTATCTACCTGTGTGAGTCTGTCTGTCTGTCTGTCTATCTACCTATCCATCCACCAATATATATGGATGTATGTATGGATCTATCTATCTATCTGTGTGTGTGTCTGTCTGTCTATCTAACTATCCATCCACCAATATATATGGATGTATGTATGGATCTATCTATCTATCTGTGTGTATGTGTGTGTGTCTGTCTATCTACCTATCCATCCACCAATATATATGGATGTATGGCTCTATCTATCTATCTGGGTGTCTATCTGTCTGTCCATCTATCTATCTATCTATCAATCCATCTATCTATCCACCGATATATGTATGTATGGATGACTGGATCTATCTATCTAGCCATCCATATATCTACCTACCTATTTATCTATCTATCTATCCTTCTACCTAACTATCTATCTATGAAGACAGATATATAGATAAAGATAGATAGATACCGGGTACTCCTATTTTAGCAGTCATTATTCCCTATTCCTTGAACGATGGAGAGAGAGAGAGAGAGAGAGAGAGAGAGAGAGAGAGAGAAATAGATGGAACAGATTCATCTTGTTAGAGTGAATATAACTATCTCTACTATATTTTCTCACTTTTGCACACATCACATTTTCTCAATCTCACTCGCTCTCACTCACGTCTACAAGACCGATTTCCACTCTCTTTCAATTCAACTGGATAACGTAAGATTTCTCTCTCTTTTTGCCTCTCTCTCTCTCTCTCTCTCTCTCTCTCTCTCTCTCTCTAATGTACACAGCACTTTCTCTGTCAGAACACATAATATCAGAAACTATACTGACACACATCATTAACCTACATACACATATATATAATACATACGTACATACATACATAAATACATATATACACATACATAAATACAAACACACATACATACATATATACGTACAAACATATACATATATACATACACGTTATTAGCACTAGTACACACATACACGTGCACACAATAAATCTTCAGCAAATACATGTATTTATTGTGTGTGTGTGTGTGTGTAATTCACCGGGTCGGTCAGGATCACTTGATGGTCGTGATCGTCAGCTTTTACCCTCCCGGAAGGGAGCTGAGAGCTCATATAGTCCGATCTTAGGGCAAGGCTGTGACCTTCACACACGCACACACCCGTCCCCTTGCTCGAGGGGAACAGTAACCACCCACTTCGTCAGTGAAACTTTTCACAACCTGAGCGAGGCGCGAACTCCCGTCCACCAGTTGGCAAGCGAGAACGTTACCACTGCACCAGCGAGCGGTGTGTGTGTGTGTGTGTGTGTGTGTGTGTGTGTGTGTGTGTGTGTGTGTGTGTGTGTGTGTGTGTGTGTGTGTGTGTGTGTGTGTGTGTGTCCCTAATGCAACAACAACTTTGGTACAGCTGCCCTAAATAATATCATTTAATTCCTCTACTTGCAGCAAATTTCCCAAGGCAGCCATAAGCAGTATATATCAGTCAGTCTGTTTGTCTCTCTGAGGTAATCACAATACAATCTACCCCACCCGTTATAGCGACACTCACTTGAAACCCACTATCAGTCAAAATGGAGAGCAAGATGGTCCGGACTTGATGATGATGGCAATCATCATCATCATCATCATCGTCGTCGTCGTCGTCGTCATCATCATCATCATCAATCATCATCATCATCATCATCATCATCATCATCATCATCATCATGCAGTTCATCCCATCTACCTCACCACATCCATATGTGGGAAAAGATCTCGATGATGATGATGATGATGATGATGATGATGATGATGATGATGACGATGATGATGATGATGATGATGATGATGATGATGACGATGATGATGATGACGATGATGATGATGACGATGATGATGATGATGATGATGATGATGACGATGATGATGACGATGATGATGACTATGATGACGATGATGATGACTATGATGACGATGATGATGACTATGATGACGATGATGATAATGATGATGATGGTTTTCCTCACACCCCTCCCTCATTCATGTTTCTTCATCATTTTCCCTTACTTTCACGTCCTCTCGCTGCCTCTCTTCACCCCCTCTGTGCTAGCTTGGGGAGGCCTTCACGCGGTGGCACTGATATAACTGATCGGTTCCTCTGCCTGACTATCCACACATCCCTGTCTCTCAAAAGGATGATAGTGGACTGCAGGAGAGGGTAACTTCAGCCTGCAGTCCACTGGGTTAACGTTCAGATGAGTATGGGGTTCAGATTACTACTACTACTAATCATCATCATCACCACTACCGCCACCACCATCATCACCAACACCAACACCATTATCATCACCACCATCACCATCATCATCATTACCACCACCACCACCACCACTATCATCACCATCAACACCACCACTATCACCACCATCAGCACTATCATCACGACCACAACCATCACCACCACCATCAGCATCACCACCACCAACACAACCACAGTCATCCCCATTACCGCCACCACCACTACCACCATCATCATCATCACTACCAGCACCAGCACCACCACCACCACCATCATCACCATCAACACCACCACCACCATCAACACCACCACCACCACCACTACCACCACCATCATCACTACCACCACCACCACCACAACTATCTTGAACTCGTAGTCTTCGTCTTGATCATTTATTTTCTAGCCACCTTTGCCTGTCAAACTCCCTCATAACATCCTCTGCCATGTTCCTTCTTCCTCAAACACCTACCAACGAACGCAGTCATTATCATACACTGAGATCCTAAACACACACACACACACACACACACACAGACACACACACACACACACACACACACACACACACACACACACACACACCATCCTCATTCACCCACAAAAACAGGTCAAACATAAGGAGTAATTCTCCGTTAAACGCTGCTCATTTTTTAAGTTTACCAAATTTCCAAAAACATACCAATGCAAAGACAATCCAGGAGGGGTTGGCTGCAGCGACTGGGCCGGTGGTGGCGCCGGCTGAAAAGGCTGTGCTGCTGCTGCCACGCGGTGAAGGGAGGGGAGGCGGTGGAAGAGATGTACGGGGTGGAAAAGCCCGTCCACCCCACCGACACACACCCCAGCACCCTCCCCACCGACACCCACCCCAGCGACACTCAGACAGCCAACATCCCATACGTGGAGGTGGAGGCACGAACAGCCAACACCCAACACGTGGAGGTGGAGGCTCGGACGGCCAACACCCCACACGTGGAGGTGGAGGCTCGAATGGCCAACACCCCACATGTGGAGGTGGAGGCTCGGACGGCCAACACCCCACACGTGGAGGTGGAGGCTCGAATGGCCAACACCCCACACGTGGAGGTGGAGGCTCGGACGGCCAACACCCCACACGTGGAGGTGGAAGCTCGGACGGCCAACACCCCACACGTGGAGGTGGAGGCTCGGACGGCCAACACCCCACACGTGGAGGTGGAGGCTCGGACGGCCAACACCCCACACGTGGAGGTGGAAGCTCGGACGGCCAACACCCCACACGTGGAGGTGGAAGCTCGGACGGCCAACACCCCACACGTGGAGGTGGAGGCTCGGACGGCCAACACCCCACACGTGGAGGTGGAAGCTCGGACGGCCAACACCCCACATGTGGAGGTGGAGGCTCGGACGGCCAACACCCCACACGTGGAGGTGGAGGCTCGGACGGCCAACACCTCACATGTGGAGGTGGAGGTATGGATGGCCAAGACCCCACACGTGGAGGTGGTGGCACGGACGCCCAACGCCCCACACGTGGAGGTGGAGACTCGGACGGCCAATACCCCACACATGGAGGTGGAGACGGAGACGGGTGCTGTGTCTGAGAGTGTCCTGCGGGATGCTGAATGGGTGGCCACTGGGGCAGGGCAGGTCGGTGCTGGAGGCGGCGCCACAGGATGCCATATCGGCCATATACGGGTGTCAGGGTGAACTACGGGAGTGTGCGAGGACTGACGTGGTGAACGTGGTGGGGCAAGACGTGCGGTGTCAGCCAGACAAGAGGTTGGCAGCGGTGCCTAAAGAATCGGAAGCTCCCATCGACGTCGGCCTGTAAAGAAGGAGGGACAGGTCCAGGCCCAGGCACCGGCAGGCCCGTACTTGTTTTTTTTTTTTTTAAGAGACAATGAATGGAGGAAGGAAAAACAAAGGGGAAAAAAAATAAGTCCATGTGCCTAAGGGCATCCTCCATTCATAGAATACCCATAACAACTGGACTTGAACTGAAGTGGATCAAATGTTTGTGGGAAACAACTCCCAGGAAGTGAATCCCAGAGAGTAGTAGTTCTGAGGATAAATGAATTTTGATAAGCAGAGGTTCTGCATTGCGGGGCAGAGAGTGTGAATTCATGGGCGCTCCCAGCTGCCCGAGTATTTCGGGAGAAAATGCGAAGGGGAGGAACAATTGAACCCAGTTCGACTGAACACTTACGGTAAAAATATCTATAAAATAATGCTAAAGAAGCAACATCTCTACATACTGATAATGGAGGAAGGTCTTCCGTGATGGCAGGATTATTGATTAATCTAATGGTTTTACTTTGAATTTTGTCCAACTGCCTCAATGCAACAGCTCCACATCCACTCCATAGTCATGAACGGTACCGGTATTCGATCTGAAAACGCACATGACTTCTGTATATTTGTGTCTGGCAATGCGCGACACACACCTGGCCAATCTGGTGGGTATGGACCGACGCAACGTAAGGACGATAAAGACGCACTTCGGGGTGAGGATCTGGTTGGGTCCTGAGTGGGAGGGACCGGTGACGGTGCAGGGCGACATGGACAATGTGATGGGCGCAGTCGGATTTATCAAAGAATTTTACGATGTATTAGAACTTTGTCCACCAACGCCCTCACACATGCATCCTGAACACAAGTTAGAGTGATCACTGCTGGAGTGACACAACGCCCAAACACCACCACCACCCCGATGCACAAGACGAACAATTCTCCTATCGATCTTTTATATTTTAATCCTCCCTCTCAGGTTTCTTCTCATCATGATCATAATTATAAACACCATACAGACGCTATATAGCTCTATACACGCCATACATGTAACAACCGTACATGCATGGTAAGTGCAGGCTACGTTATAAATACATACAGTACGTACGGCATTCACTGTACATGTATTCACACAACACACGCCACTCAATACAACACACTCGTTATACACCTTACAGCCAACTCATACAGAGCTCAGTGTGTATGTGTGTATGCGCGTGTGTGAACGTGTGTGTGTGTGTGTGTGTGTATGAGAACGTGTGTATGTATGTTTATGTGTGTATCAACGCGTAAATGCATGTGTACCTGTGTGTGTGTGTGTGTGTGTGTATGAGAACGTGTGTGTGTGTGTGTGTGTGCGTGTATGACAACATGTGTATGTATGAGACAGTGTGTCTGTGTGTATCAACGCGTATATGCATGTGTACCTGTGTGTGTGTGTGTGTGAACGTGTATACCCTGTATGCATGTGTACTTGTGTGTGTGTGTGTGGGTGGGTGTGTGAACGTATGTGTGTACGAGAACATGTGTGTGTGTGAACGTGTATATGCATGTGTACCTGTATGTGTGTGTGTGTGTGTGTGTGAACGTGTATATGCATGTGTACCTGTGTGTGTGTGTGTGTGTGAACGTGTATATGCATGTGTACCTGTGTGTGTGTGTGTGTGTGTGTGTGTGTGAACGTGTATGTGCATATGTACTTGTGCGTGTGTCAAAGTGTATATCCATGTGTACTTGTGTGTGTGTATGTGTGTGTGTGTGTATACTTGAGGTAAGCTGGTTTCTTCCATCCCCTGACCATCATCCCACACTCTATCTATCCATCAATCTGTTTATCTACCGAGTCACCTATCTCTCTATCTCTCAAGCTATCTGTCTAGTCATATCTCTCTCCCTCAATCTATCTAGCCAGTCATCTCTCTAGTCACCTTCCTATCTAGTCATCCCTTTCTCTCTCTCTCTCTCTCACAATGGATGACCTGATTGTGTGTGTTAAGTCTTGACCTATGAGTGAAAACAATAAGGAAAAAATAAGAGAGAGAGAGAGAGAGAGAGAGAGAGAAACATGAAAGGGAAGCTAGAAGAAAAAAAAGAGCACTAGAGAGAGGGAGCATTCGAGAGGAAAAGAGGAGGAGGAACAAGAGAGAGAGAGAGAGAGAGTTGGAAGGTGTGTGTGTGTGTGTGTGTGTGTGGTTGAGAGAGAGAGAGAGAGAGAGAGAGGTGGACAGAACTTGTGGTTTAGGACGCCGAGAGAAGTTGTTAGCGAGAAGGAGGAATACACAGGAATACACAGGAAAGCAAACAGCAACAGACCTTATGGTCCTTTCGAGGCTGCTTGTTAGAGAAAACTATGACTACAAGATCTAACTCTATATGTTGAAGGATAAGGATAGTAAAGCAAGAAGGCTCCCCCCACCACCAAACCCTCCAGGAAAAAGTGAGAAAAACCACCAAGCAGCATGGAAAAACTGACATGGAAATTTTATAGGAAACACTGGAAAGGAAAAGTCACATTCTATAATACTTTATCTATGAGCTACCCGATAGAGTAACCTGAAAGAGAAAGTAAACAAATAAAATAATAGTTACGGCATGACATTATAAACCGGTTACATTGAGTTAATGGGAAGTCTGTGGACATAACGTGGAAGCTACACACTGCACAGTGTGGATGTTTAGGGGTGGTACAGCAGCCTTGCCTGGCGCTTTTAAGGTAGGCAGCAGTCAATCAGGCCCTAGCTCCGTTTGCTCCACTGAGACAAGGAACTCTCCCATGTGGGACAAGTACACAAGTTTCATCCTGAAGCAGTGACCCCTGGTACATTAAAAAAATCCCGATGGTGGTCACTTGACTAACAGGGACCCTCAGTGATCCACAGCCCATCACAGGTCGAAAGTAAGAGTAGTGACTGTTAACTCAGGGTTATCTGTGCAGATCCTAATCTGTGCTTATATTGCTTTCTTTACGCTGGGGAGACTGAAAAGTATATAGGACGGGTGTCTTAGATAAAAGAGGACTGCACAGTGCACAGTGTGGATGTGCAATGCACAGAGTGGATGTTTAGGGGTGGTGCGGCAACCTTCCCTGGCGCTTTTTAGGTAGGCAGCAGTCAATCAGGCAATAGCTCCGTTCACTCCACTGAGACAAGGAACTCTCCCATGTGGGACAGTACACAAGTTTCATCCTGAAGCAGTAACCCCTGGTACATTAAAAAAAATCCCGATGGTGGTCACTTGACTAACAGGGACCCTCAGTGATCCACAGCCCATCACAGGTCGAAAGTATAAGTAGTGACCGTTAACTCAGGGTTATCTGTGCAGATCCTAATCTGTGCTTACTGTATATTACCTCATTTGCTTTGGGTAAATCGAAAAACGTATAATGACGTGACGTGACGCTATGTTAAGTTTACGGGGTGTCCTGTAGACACGAGGGGACTGCACAGTGTGGATGTTTAGGAGGAGGAGGAGGAGAAGGAGGAGGAGGAGGAGGAGGAGCAGCAGCAGCAGCAGCAGGAGGGAAGATAGGTGATGGAAGAGGAAGAAAATGTTGATGTTAGGACCACGCTAGATCAAGTCTGTGTGCTTTCAGATTTCATCATGGTTTAGGATGTTTTCCTTGAGATCTAATGATCCAACATGAGTTGTCGTTGGGTTCTTCGGTAGCGCATCAGCTACTAATTTTATTTTGCCTTGTATGTAGTGAATATGTATATTGTAGTTTTCAACGGTACATTTCCATTTTAAGAAGAGGGAGAAGAGATAGGAGGAGGAGGAGAAGAAAATGATAAATCAAATACGGAAAACTGAGAGAGAGAGAGAGAAAAAAAAAATAAAGCGAGGGGAAATTAAAATCAGCTCGACAAACAATGAGAAAGTTATTTAACTGAAACCCCTTGTGGGCGAAAAAGTCACATCCATGAAACCTGGATTAGAGTTGGCTTTAATCTCTCTCTCTCTCTCTCTCTCTCTCTCTCTCTCTACCATCTTGCCTCTTTCATCCCCCCCCTGCAACTTCCTCACATCTTTCACTCCTTCTATGTACCGGTATTTTCTCTCTCTCTCTCTCTCTCTCTCTCTCTCTCTCTCTCTCATCATCACCAGCTGTCCTAATAAACTCCCCACTAGACCTCGACACAGATGGCTCCCAGCAATATACCTCCCCTCCCTCTCCCCATCCCACCCCTTCCCATCCAATATTTCCCCTCCTTCTCCTCCCCATTTCCTTTCCCCTCCACTCCCCTCCTTCTCACTCCAATTTTAGTCTCCTTCCTCTTTCCTTCCCCCTCCCCTCTCCTCCCTTCACCCTACCCCAATTTCACCCTCCTTCCCCTCCTCTACCCTCTTCCTCCTCCCCTCCCTCATTACCCTCTTCTCCCCTCCCCCTTCTCCATTCTCCAGTAATTTCCTTCCCTACCTCCATTCCTCACTCCTTCCTCTCCTCCTCCTCCCTCTCCCTTCCCCCCCTTCTACCCAGTCCAATATTCTCCCCCCTCCTCCTTTCCTCCCCTCTCCCCCGCTACAACCCTTCCTTCCCTTCCAATATTACCAAACTTTCCCATTCCCTCCTCCTCTCCTCCTCAATATCCCTTTCTCTCCTCCTTCTTTCCTTCCTTTCCTCCTCCCCCTTTCATTCCTCTCTTCCTCCTCCTTCCTTCCTCCCTCCTCCTCCTCCTCTCTCTCTCTCTCTCTCCCTTTTCTTCCTCTCCTCCTCCTCCCTCTTCTTTTCATCATCATCAGACTTGGCACCTTCTCTTTCTCTTTTCCCTCCCCCCTCTCCAAAATATACTTTCCCTCCCCCTCCTCTTTCCTCATTCTCTTCTCTTTCCTCCTATTCTCCCCCTCACCCCATACTTTCTTCTCCCCATCTAACCCTTTCTCATCTCCCCTTCTGCTTTCCTATCCTTCTACTCTCTCGCTCTCTTTTTATATTCTCTTTTTGAAGTCTCTTCTCATTCACTCTCTCCCTCCCTCTCTCCTCTCCCTTATGCCTCCCGTTCTAACCTTCCTCCCCCAACTTCCTCCTCCTTCTCTCCCCTCCCCAAACGCACCTACTTCTACTATCTCAATATAAACCCTTCCTCCCCCTTCTCCTCCCCCTTCTTCCTTCCCTCCTCTCCCTCTCTCTCTCTCCTCCCCATCATCATCATCATCTCCCTCCCTCTTCTCCCTCCCCCTCTCCATTATCTCTCCTTCTCCTCCCATTTCAATATACACCCCCCCTCTCCTTCCTCGATCACTCTCCACTTCCCCTCCACTTCCTTCTACCTTAACACATTCTCTCTCTCTCTCTCTCTTCTATCTTAATATATCCCTCACTCCAATCTTTCTTTTCCCCCCTTCCTCTCCTTCGTTATGTACTCACTCTCCCTCTATCTACCTATCTATCTATCTATCTAACTATTTATCTATTCCAATCGATTTTAATCACATGCCATCAATTGAATCGATAATGAGCGATTGGTGAAAAAGATAACTAGATCTGATGTGAGAGGTGTAAGGCTGAGAGGAAGACCACGAATAGGATGGATGGACAGTGTGAAGAGAGCGCTGGATGCGAGAGGGATGTCTGTTGAGCAAGGAAGAGTGGCTGTGCGTAACAGAAATAAATGGAGAGAAATTGTGAATGAATAAGTGATGACGCAGCCCTGAGGGGATATTCTCCCGCATTTGGTCTGATCAGCTAGTCAGGTCAGGTGCGGGTAAGGGGATGGGTCTGTTATGATGTGGCAGGGGTAAACCAGTTCTGCTGTCGGGCCCTGCTGCGGATGTCACTGATTGCATTGCCCAGTTGACCCTTGTGCGGTGTGGTGCGGTGAGGATCTGTCCGTTCTCCCCTTTGGGGCTAAGATGCGAATGAATGTGTTTGAATGGATGAGTAAATGGAGAGTGAGTCATCCTGTCTCGGCTACCTCCCTTTCCTTGGGGGAAGCAGCCTAGGTATATAGATAGATAGATAGATAGCCATCAATTGTAACCCCCTCACATATCTATCTATCTATATACCTAGGCTGCTTCCCCCAAGGAAAGGGAGGTAGCCGAGACAGGACGACACACTCTCCATTTACTCATCCATTTAAACACATTCATTCACATCTTAGCCCCAAAGGGGAGAACGGACAGATCCTCACCGCACCACACTGCACAAGGGTCAACTGCGCAATGCAATCAGTGACATCCGCAGCAGGGCCCAACAGCAGAGCTGGTTTACCCCTGCCACATCATAACATACCCATCCCCTTACCCGCACCTGACCTGACTAGCTGATCAGACCAAATGCGGGAGAATATCCCCTCAGGGCTGCGTCATCACTTATTTATTCACAATTTCTCTCCATTTATTTCTGTCACGCACAGCCACTCTTCCTTGCTCGACAGACATCCCTCTCTTCACACTATCCATCCATCCTATTCGTGGTCTTCCTCTCAGCCTTACACCTCTCACATCAGATATAGTTATCTTTTTCACCAATCGCTCATTATCCATTCTCTCCATATGCCCAAACCATCGCAACACCCTCTGCTCAACTCTACCAGCCATCTCCTGAACAACTCCAGTTCTCCTTCTCACTTCATCATTTCGCACCCGATCCATACGCGTCACTCCACACATACTCCTCAGACACCTCATCTCCATTACATTCAAACTTTTCCTCTCTGCTACACCCATATTCCATGTTTCAGCCCCATATAATGCAGTCGGTACCACAACACCCTCATACAGCCTTCTCTTTACATCCATTCTAAGCGAATGACATTTAAACACTTTTTCATTCCTCCCAGCACCTTTCCTACTTCATTTATTCTAAACTTCACTTCTGCATCTATTCTTCCATCCACAGCAACATGTGACCCTAGATATTTAAAACAATCTACCTCCTCAAGCAACTCACCATTCAAAACTATGTTCATCCCCCTACCATCTATCAACCTCGTACACTTCATCACTTTACTCTTATTCTCATTTACTTTCAAATTCCTCCTTTCGCACACCCTTCCAAACTCCTCTACCAACTGTCTCAATCTCTCCTCTGAATCAGTCACCAGTGCAGTATCATCTGCAAACAGCAACTGCTTCAGATTCCAATCTCCACCATCAACATTTACCAGACTCAGACCACCTAAAACTCTTGCATTCACCTCCCTTACAACACCATCCATGTAAATGTTAAACAACCAAGGTGACATCACACATCCCTGTCGCAGCCCCACTCTCACGGGAAACCAATCACTCACAGCATTTCCCACTCTTACACATGCTCTACTATTTACATAAAAACTTTTCACCCCTTTTAATAACCTACCATCAAGTCCATACAATCTTAAAACAGTCCACAAAGCCTCCCTATCAATTCTATCATACGCTTTCTCTAAATCCATAAATGCCCAAAACACATCCTTGCCTTTCGCTAAATACTTTTCACACACTTGTCTCACAGCAAACACCTGATCAACGCATCCCCTCCCTCTCCTAAAGCCACACTGCTCATCACTAATCACTCCCTCTGTACCCTCTCTAACTCTCATAATTAACACTCTACCATACACCTTACCTACAACACTCAACAGACTTATACCCCTAAAGCTAGTACATTCATACTTATCACCCTTGCCTTTATACAACGGGACCACACAAGCACTTGCCCAGTCAATTGGCACCATACCTTTCTCAAAGCACACATTCAACAATCTTACTAACCAGTCAACAATAGTCACTCCACCACCCTTCAGGCATTCCACAGCACACCCATCCATACCTGCAGCTTTCCCTGTTTTCATCTCCTTTACTGCCTTCTCCACTTCCTCCTTCGTGATCAAAGAATCATTCAACTCTCCCAACACATTTATTCCTTGCACCCTTCCATCCGCCACAATCTCAGCCACCCTTTCCTCCTCTACATTTAATAATCTTTCAAAATACTCTGC
>NC_137049.1:9185495-9330495 GCF_032717465.1 Coenobita brevimanus
GACAGAAATAAATGGAGAGAAATTGTGAATGAATAAGTGATGACGCAGACCCCTGAGGGGATATTCTCCCGCATTTGGTCCTGATCAGCTAGTCAGGTCAGGAGTGCGGGTGGGAAGAATGGGTCTGTTATGATGTGGGCAGGTAAAGCCAGTTCTGCTGTCGGGCCCTGCTGCGGATGTCACTGATTGCATTGCCCAGTTGACCCTTGTGCGGTGTGGTGCGGTGAGGATCTGTCCGTTCTCCTTTGGGGCTAAGATGCGAATGAATGTGTTTGAATGGATGAGTAAATGGAGAGTGAGTCATCCTGTCTCGGCTACCTCCCATTACGTGGGGGGAGCAGCCTAGGTATACAGATAGATAGATAGATAGCCATCAATTGTAACCCCTCACATATCTATCTATCTATATACCTAGGCTGCTTCCCCAAGGAAAGGGAGGTAGCCGAGACAGGACGACACACTCTCCATTTACTCATCCATTTAAACACATTCATTCACATCTTAGCCCCAAAGGGGAGAACGGACAGATCCTCACCGCACCACACTGCACAAGGGTCAACTGCGCAATGCAATCAGTGACATCCGCAGCAGGGCCCGACAGCAGAGCTGGTTTACCCCTGCCACATCATAACATACCCATCCCCTTACCCGCACCTGACCTGACTAGCTGATCAGACCAAATGCGGGAGAATATCCCCTCAGGGCTGCGTCATCACTTATTTATTCACAATTTCTCTCCATTTATTTCTGTCACGCACAGCCACTCTTCCTTGCTCGACAGACATCCCTCTCTTCACACTATCCATCCATCCTATTCGTGGTCTTCCTCTCAGCCTTACACCTCTCACATCAGATCTAGTTATCTTTTTCACCAATCGCTCATTATCCATTCTCTCCATATGCCCAAACCATCGCAACACCCTCTGCTCAACTCTACTAGCCATCTCCTGAACAACTCCAGTTCTCCTTCGCACTTCATCATTTCGCACCCGATCCATACGCGTCACTCCACACATACTCCTCAGACACCTCATCTCCATTACATTCAAACTTTTCCTCTCTGCTACACCCATATTCCATGTTTCAGCCCCATATAATGCAGTCGGTACCACAACACCCTCATACAGCCTTCTCTTTACATCCATTCTAAGCGAATGACATTTAAACACTTTTTTCATTCCTCCCAGCACCTTTCCTACTTCATTTATTCTAAACTTCACTTCTGCATCTATTCTTCCATCCACAGCAACATGTGACCCTAGATATTTAAAACAATCTACCTCCTCAAGCAACTCACCATTCAAAACTATGTTCATCCCCCTACCATCTATCAACCTCGTACACTTCATCACTTTACTCTTATTCTCATTTACTTTCAAATTCCTCCTTTCACACACCCTTCCAAACTCCTCTACCAACTGTCTCAATCTCTCCTCTGAATCAGTCACCAGTGCAGTATCATCTGCAAACAGCAACTGCTTCAGATTCCAATCTCCACCATCAACATTTACCAGACTCAGACCACCTAAAACTCTTGCATTCACCTCCCTTACAACACCATCCATGTAAATGTTAAACAACCAAGGTGACATCACACATCCCTGTCGCAGCCCCACTCTCACGGGAAACCAATCACTCACAGCATTTCCCACTCTTACACATGCTCTACTATTTACATAAAAACTTTTCACCCCTTTTAATAACCTACCATCAAATCCATACAATCTTAAAACAGTCCACAAAGCCTCCCTATCAATTCTATCATACGCTTTCTCTAAATCCATAAATGCCCAAAACACATCCTTGCCTTTCGCTAAATACTTTTCACACACTTGTCTCACAGCAAACACCTGATCCAACGCATCCTCCCTCTCCTAAAGCCACACTGCTCATCACTAATCACTCCCTCTGTACCCTCTCTAACTCTCATAATTAACACTCTACCATACACCTTACCTACAACACTCAACAGACTTATACCCCTAAAGCTAGTACATTCATACTTATCACCCTTGCCTTTATACAACAGGACCACACAAGCACTTGCCCAGTCAATTGGCACCATACCTTTCTCAAAGCACACATTCAACAATCTTACTAACCAGTCAACAATAGTCACTCCACCACCCTTCAGGCATTCCACAGCACACCCATCCATACCTGCAGCTTTCCCTGTTTTCATCTCCTTTACTGCCTTCTCCACTTCCTCCTTCGTGATCAAAGAATCATTCAACTCTCCCAACACATTTATTCCTTGCACCCTTCCATCCGCCACAATCTCAGCCACCCTTTCCTCCTCTACATTTAATAATCATTCAAAATACTCTGCCCATCTCTTCCTTCCTGCATCCATCTCAATTAACATCCTTCCATCCTCTGCTTTTACTCGTTCTTCCTTCCAGACTCTCCCTTTCACACCCTTTTCACCTCCTTCCAAAACATTTTCTTATTCTGTTGAAAATTCTCTGTCAGCCGCCTACCCCACCTCTCATCTGCTGTCACTTTAGCATCACGCACAGCCCTTCTCGCTCTATTCCTCTTTTCCTTATACCTTTCATATGACATCTCATCCTTCCTCTGCAGCCACACTTCTCGGCCACAGCCATACTTACTTCCTCGCACCACCATTCACTTCCTTTTCTTACACCACCACCCACACGTCTCACACCACACACCTCTTCTGCATGCCCCACCACAGCACTCTTAAACAACTGCCATTCCTCCTCCACGCTGCCATTTTCCCGATCTTTCACTGCGCTCCACTCATCTTTCAATTTCTCCTGATACTCTATCTTTTTCTCTCTTTTATCCAACTGACTCACTTTCAAAACCTCCCTGCCACACCTAACCCTCCTAGCTCTCACCCATCTCTTACCTACTCTTAACTTTCCCTCCACCAGGTAGTGGTCAGACATACCTCCACCCTCCCCTCTTAGAACTCTCACATCCAACAATCTTCCTATTACATTCCTAGACACAACCACATAGTCCATCAAAGCTCTATCAACAACCCTTCCACCCTCCTGTCTCACCCATGTATACTTATAAATATCTTTCTTCTCGAACAGCGTATTCCCAATCACCATCTCTCGCTCAACACACATCGCTATCATTCGTTCCCCATTTTCATTTCTTCCAGGCACACCATGCATACCAACTACCGGTACGCCTTCAACTGCTACATTTCCCACTCTAGCATTCAGATCTCCCATCATTACCACATTCACATTCGCTCCAAAACTCTGCAGACACTCATCAACATCATTCCAGAAAGACTCCCTCTCTTGTTCATCCCTTTTCACTACCAGGCCCATATGCACTCACAAACACCCACAACTCACGTTCAAATTTCGCTTTCACCCACATCAGTCTCGATGACACCTCCTTCCATTCAATCACACACTGCTGTACTTCCGGACTCACTAACAAGGCCACACCTTCTCTTGCCCTTCCTCTATCAACACCTGACAATCTTCCATTCACACTTCCAAACATAGATTCCCCCTTCCCTTTCATCTTCGTTTCACTCAAAGCTAACACATCCAACTTTCTTCTCACAAACATTCTCCCAATCTCCTCCCTTTTAGCCTCAATCGTACTACATCCACGCACATTCATAGACCCGATCTTCAGGGTACGGGGATAACTCCATCCCCCATCCCTTTCTCTGGCCTGTCTCTTTTTAGGAACTAAAAAACAGAGGAGGGGGTCCCTAGTCCCCTCACCCCGCCCCTTTTAGTCGCCTTTTACGACACGCAGGGAATACGGTGGCAGTATTCTTCCTAACACAACCTGGCCGCAGAGTAGTAGTACCACCCCATAATGCGGCCAGGTTGTGTCCCCCCCCTCACATATACCAATGTTTATACCTATCTTCTAATCTAACTTTTCTGCGGCCTCTCTCTCTCTCTCTCTCTCTCTCTCTCTCTCTCTCTCTCTCAACTATTTTGTTTCGTCAATTTCATCTTTTTCTCCCGTTTCAATTGTGTGTGTGTGTGTGTGTGTGTGTGTGTGTGTGTGTGTGTGAACCTTCCAACCGACAATTACTCTCTTTTTCTCTCTCTGTCAATGAGGAAAAATATATATTGACCTCTAATCATCAACCATTTGCTTTTTTAGGGACGTTGGTAGCTGAGAGAGAGAGAGAGAGAGCAGGAGACTGTGGGGTTATATTGAAGCCTTGCTGGTGCGGATGGTAGTAGTAGTAGTAGTAGTGGTAGTAGTAGTAGTGGTAGCAGTGGTAGTAGTAGTAGCAATGGTAGTGGTAGTAGTAGTGGTGGTGGTGGTAGTAGTAGTAGTAGTAGTAGTAGTGGTAGCAGTGGTAGTAGTAGTAGCAGTGGTAGTAGTAGTAGCAGTGGTAGTAGTAGTACTAGTGGTAGTAGTAACAGTGGTAGTAGTAGTAGTAGTGGTGGTAGTAGTAGTAGTAGTAGTAGTAGTAGTAGTGGTAGTAGTAGTAGTAGTCAATCAATCAATCAATCGTCTTTATTTCGTATCTCGTGATACATAAAATATAATACATTTCATCATCATAAATACTATAGATACTCCTTTACAATTGAATTTAATAAAATATTTACAATAAATAAATCCTTAACAATCAGATCGAGGAGTTGATCCAATTTCATTAATTAAAAAAAAATAAATAAATAAATAAATTCAATATATACAATTTGCATACCAACACATTCAGTATCAACTGTTATACATCTTTTTCGAAATTTACATTAACTCCACACCACTTATTTCCTCATGGTTCTGCACCCACTGAATTCTGGCATTTATAATGTCCACAGAGTTATCCAATATATCTATCTCATATTTATCATAAAAATATTTCAATAAATGAGGAACATGGTGGCCAGAGGACTGATAAAATAACCTAAAAACCGCATTATTCTTTCTACTTAGGGCTTTACAATACCTAGCTTGCACTAGGGCAACATGGTGTCTAAGTAAAAGTAGTCCTGCTGCCTTAGATATACTATGATTACTTATTAATCTTGGGACATTATATATTTTCTTAAGAGCATTTGCAAATGCACTTTCAAAGCTTCTGAATACATTGCTTTTAAGCATATCTTTCATATTCCAAATACTTAAACCATAGTCAGGGACACAGTATGCTTTAAACAAATACAGTAACGTCTGTGCATTAACGTTCTTAAATTTTCTAATTACTGAATTAAATTTAGCATAAAATGAGTTCAATCTGAAATAAATATCTTGATTATCAGAAAAGTTGTCTTGAATTACATGGCCTAAATATTTGTATTCATTTACCACTTCATAACAATTTAAATAACGGATACCTTGTGCCTGTTTCTTATTATGTTGAAATAAAACAAATTTTGATTTATCATTGTTAATTCTTAAATTAAGACTATTAATATTCTGTTCAAATATGTCACACAAATATAGAATATGCTCTTCACTATCAGCTAGTAATGCTATATCATCAGCATATGCAATTGCATTCAATCTAACAACCCCAAGGCAGCAACCCACATCTGTTTCCGTCAGGGTGTTTAAAACATTATCTATGTACAGTTTAAAAAGTAAAGGAGAAAGAACTCCTCCCTGCCTCACTCCTTTATTAATTATATGATACATTCCTTTACTCCCATTCCATGTAATTCTTGCTAACTGGTTTCTTAAATATCTCATTAAAGTTAATGTTAAGTCCGGGGGAACTCCTTTATCCAGTAAAATATGACCCAATTTAAAATGATCAACATTATCAAAGGCCTTTGATAGATCCATAAAAGCTATGTATGATTTTCTGCCTCCTTTTGCATATGACCTAATGGTTTCTTTTATTAAAAAAAACAAGCATCTCTTGTAGACATTCCATTACAGAAGCCAAATTGTTTGGAATCAAAAAATACACTCTCACTTAAAATATTTAAAAAATGAAGTTCTAAAATTTTTAAAAGACAAGATGAAACCATTACTGGTCTATAGTTAGCAGAGTCCGCTGCATTACCCTTCAGATCTTTCACTATGGGAGTGATATCACCCTTTAACATTTCAACAGGTATGTAACAATGAGTAAAACAACTGTTGATAAAATGTGTTAAAATATTTAAAAACTCCACTGAAGCATGCTTTAGTAAAAAAGAATGTAATCCATCATGCCCTATTCCATCATTCAATGACTTAATTAACACAGAAAGTCTTTCAACTGATATGCATATATGAAACTTTCTTTTAATTTTCCACCTTTCTTTCAATACTGTGAGAAAGGAGTCCTCTTCATCACCACTACTAACATCTCCAACTCCTCTGAGCATTCTTCCATTAAAAATGTTTATTATTTCCTTATCATTACTGGTCCCATCAACTACTTTTGATGACCTTATTTTATTACTTTGTTTCTTGATTTCTTTCCAAAAGGCTGTCATATTCTTATTTAAGAATTTTTCTTCCACAGCCTTTGATCTTTCATTAATTTCTTCCTTCTTGCACTTAGAGAGTGCTAATTTAAATTCTTTCCTACTACCAACCATCTTCATGTACTCCTTTGAATTTCTTTCTTTTCCCTTTTTCAACCATTCCATGTAGTCACAGCGTGATCTCTCATACAGTGTTTTAACATTTCTATTCCAACCAGGAATAATTCTGTGTTTATTTTTTCTTACCCTCATACCCTTATATTTCTTAGTACGAGATGATAATGAAGAAATCAGTTGCTCATAAAAAATATCAAGTTCTTGTATATGCTGCTTACGTTGGCATCCAGTAACCTGGCAACTTAATGTTTCAAGAGCAATTAACCTTGTCAAATCATTATTAACATCTTTTTCTATTGTTTTAATATCATCAGCACTTAGGCTGTTCCAATTTAAAAAGTCCTCACTAACACTTGTTTCTCCCTGGCAAAATGTACCAAGGCATTCTTCAGGGCAATTTATGTACATACATACAACCATTGGTAAATGGTCTGATCCAATAAAAGAATATAACACCTGTATATTAGAAATTATAACATTTTTGGAATCTCTACTAGTAGTGGTAGTACTAGTAGTGGTAGTAGTAGTAGTGATAGTAGTAGTAGTAGTAGTGGTAGTAGTGGTAGTAGTAGTAGTAGCAGTAGTGGTAGTAGTAGTAGTGGTAGTAGTAGTAATGGTAGTAGTAGTGGTAGTAGTAGTAGTAGTGGTAGTAGTAGTAGTAGTGGTAGTAGTAATAGATGTGGTAGCAGTAGTAGTGGTAGTAGTAGTGGTAGCAGTAGTAGTAGTACCGGTAGTCGTGATAATAAGTGTTTAGTGGTAGTAGTGGTGGTAGTGGTAGTAGTGGTAGTGGTTGTAGTAGTAGTGGTGTATACTCTCTTGTATTAGGCAGTGTTTGTTTGTTCGCTCCGATGTTGTTTGTGTAGCCTACCTGTAGGCTATCATGGTCTCTCTCTCTCTCTCTCTCTCTCTCTCTCTCTCTCTCCACAGTATTTTTCTCATTTCTATCATCCTTTCTTTCTGTTTCTTTTCTGTTCTCTCTCTCTCTCTCTCTCTCTCTCTCTCTCTCTCTGTCTCTCTCTCTCTTACCCAACCTGACTGCCTAAGTTTCCCAAATATTATGTTGGATGGGCGGGTGGGTGGACAGACAGATAGCCTAGATGGATGGATGGATGGATAGATAGACAGATGGATGGATGAATGGATAGATAGACAGATGGATGGATGGATGGACAGACAGATGGATCGATGAATGGATGGAAAGATAGACAGATGGATGGATGGATGGACAGACAGATGGATCGATGAATGGATGGAAAGATAGACAGATGGATGGATGAATGGATGGATGGACAGATAGATGGATGGATGGATGGATGGATGGATGGAGATAGATGGATGGATGGATGGATGGATGGATACAGACATAAACAGACAGACTGACTGACAGATACTGTTAAATAAATAAACAAACAAGCAGGGGTACCCGGTGTTGCCCGCGCCAAAAAAGCGAACACTACCGATGACCTCAAATGACCCAAATCTGGATTTTGACTCCCCTAAAACCATCCTTGGGTCATCCTGATTCAGAATATATATGGGTCTGGGGGTGTCTGGCCCTTGGTGTGGGCGTGACTGAACGACAAACAAACAAGCAACGCGGCTTTTATATACATGAATTGACGGATTGATAAATCTGACACGGATATAGATAGATAAATAGACATATCGACAGATAGATAGATAGACAGATGCACACAGAGAGACATATACGCAGAGAGGAATGTAACAAGAGAAAAATAGAGAAAAACTGAACAGAACTGAACTGAACGCGCGCGAGAGAGAGAAACATAATAAACAGAAAGAAGGAAAGAGAAACAAGGAAAAGGATATAACAAAAGAATTTTTTTTTTTTCTCTCTCTCTCTCTCATGCCTACGTTACTCTCCTCTTCCTCATCTCATTTCCTTATTCTCTTCCTCCTTCTCTCCTCTCTTCCTCATTTCCTTCTTCTTCCTCCTCCAACCCCTACTTCCTCTTCATTTCTCCTCCTCTTTCTCTCCTCTCCTCCTCAATTCCTTCTTCTTCCTCCTCCCCCTCCTTACTCTTCCAACTCCTACTTCCTCCATCATCAATCTTCTTCCTCATTTTCCCTCCCTTCCTTATTCCTATCTCCCTTCTTCCTTCTCCTCCTCCCACCATTTTATCATTTTCCTCCTCCTCCTTCCTCTTCTCTCTTCCTCCTTCTACTCTCTTTCCTTCTCTTCCTCAATTTTCTTCCTCCTCCTCCTCCCAGTTTGCTCTTCCTTCCCTCCTCTTTCTCTTCATCCTCCTCAGCCTCCTTCACTTCTTCTTCCTCCTCAGCCTCTTCCTCCTCTTTCTCTTCTTCTTCTTCCTCTTCTACTTCTTCTTCTTCCTCCTCCTCTTCTGCTTTCTCCTCCTCCTCCTCCTCCTCCTCCCCCCACGCGCCTCAGCCTCAGATTATAAAGGCACGAGTCAGAACCCAAGAGAAATCACAGTCTTCATTTTGTGTAAGGGAGGGAGAGGGTACGTGCAGGTACTGAGAGAGAGAGAGAGAGAGAGAGAGAGAGAGAAAGAGTCTGTGCATACATACTGTACATATACTATAAACAAGAATCGGTGCCAAGACATAGCAAACCCGTCCCCGACAGTCATTTTAGTGCTGACGTATAAACACAACAGGATATCTAGTCAAAAACGTCACATATCAAATTTGGAGTAAATCAGGTGAAAATTGACGATTTTATGGCCACTGGAAATTTTAGGCCCGACCCACCTGACACTGACCCACCTACCGCTAACTGGGGAGTGACCCCCTGATGTAATGAGGCATGTTATAGGATGAAGAATTGAAAGATGCACCTTTAGGTTTTGGTTTCATGTCGATATGACGAATTGGAGAAGAGTTATGGCAATTTTTTTTTTTTTTTTACCTTTTTGGGGCCTACAGGCTAGGCCTTAGCCAAAAATGTAATCAGATCAGAAAGTCATAGCCCATCATCCCTGCAATTTTAGTCAAAATCCCAATAGTAATTTCCGCGTCAAGTAGTTAACAGACAGACAGACAGACAAACCGAGTGAAAACGATACCCGGCCCCGAACCCTTCTGTGGCGGGGATGGCTAACAAATTGAAAATATGATATATATATATATATATATATATATATATATATATATATATATATGAGAGAGAGAGAGAGAGATGAAGGGTAGGAGGAAGATGAGAGAAAATGGAAGGGGAGATGAAAGAAGAAATCAGGACATTTTGTGTAAGCCTGAGAGATGGCATGTGAAGAAGAGGGAGGTAATGACGAGGAGGAGGAGGAAAGAAGAGAGGGAAGGAAAGGCTGAGGAAGAATGAAAGGAAGGAGGATGAAGGAAGAGGAGAGAGGAACAGGAAAGAGAAGAAAGAGGATAGAGGGAGAAGAGATGAGGCGGGCTGGAGGAACAATGGAAGGAACACGAGGAAAGAGAGGAAGAGGAGAGGGAAAAAAGGGAAGGAGGAGGGAGAAGAAAGAATGAAGGAGGGAAAAAGAAGAAGGAAGAAGGGAGAAGAAAGAAGGAAGTTAGGAGAAGAGAAGAGGAGGGCTGGAAGAAGAATGGAAGAGTGAAGAAGAGAGAGGAAGAAAAGAGAAAGGAGAGGGAAGGAGGAAGAGGGAAGAAGAAGAGAAAGGAGGAAAGGAGAGGGAAGGAGGAGGGAGAGGATGGAGAAGAGAGGAGGAGAGGCTGGGGAGGTAGAGTGGAAGAAAGAAGAAAAGAAGGGGGAGAGAAGAGAGGCAAGAGGAAGGGGATAGAGGGAGGGAAGAAGGAGGGAGAAGAGGAGAGCTGGAGAAAGAATGGAAGGAAGACGAGGGAAGGAAGAGGAAAAGGAAGAGAACTGACATGATAAAGAGGCAAGAGGAAGGGGATAGAGGGAGGGAAGAAGGAGGGAGAAGAGGAGAGCTGGAGAAAGAATGGAAGGAAGACGAGGGAAGGAAGAGGAAGAGGAAAAGGAAGAGAACTGACATGATAAAAAGGTAGATTCTTGATGAGCGAGAATCGATGGGGAGGAGGAGGACAGAACTGGAAATGAAAATCTGGTACTGGAAAAAGCGATGAGAGAGAGAGAGAGAGAACCATTTGGACAGAATCCAATTATTAAATAAAATACAGGTATACCCGCACTGAAGGAAATTAAAATAATTAATGATGACAAATTCACCCAATCTACTTACCTGCTATTTGCCTGTCTGTCTGTCTCTATCTCACGAGTATTATGTTTACTGTCATTAGCATTACTACTTTCTTGCTTTGTGCATTACGAAGGATGATGATTACTTTTAATATTTTTATTATTTACTAAATCCTTGTTAGGGGCTGAGCTGGTGTGGTTTTGGTAGGTCTGTGGGAAGACAGAGGTCGTTACTGAGCAGGAACAATAAAAGTCACGTGATGCGAAAACTATAGTGAAATTTTGAGAGAAGGGGGTGGTGATAGGGGAAGAAAAGTTTGGAGGACGGGGCCCTTAGTTATACAGCAAGTGTGGTGGGTTAACAGGGCTGGCAATTAAGGGTTTTATAAAGGCCTGGTGATGGTGCGTGTGGCCAGACTCTGATGCGTACTGTACAGTAGACGGTGCAGCAAAATTCTTAATAACTTCCCCATATATTTGACCTACGGCATATTAAAAGTACCTTCTTTATGTAGTTTAATATCGACATCACCTGCATCATTGTGGATACTGATCTGCACTGTGCAATAATTAGCTCTATGAACACTGATCGGAAATCTCCAAAGCCGCTTGGAACACAACTCCGTGAATGAGACGTTTCGTGGTTCGGTTCTATTTTGCAGTAGTTATGTACACTCGGGGTCAAAAGTAATCATACACCCTCCAACACCCTCTGCCTCAGGCTGGCTCTCTTACTGCGCGGCAGGTCACAGAACGAGGCTTGAGAGAGAAGGGAAGGTGGGTGAGGGGGGGGGGGTCTGAATGGTGGTTTCTGATGAGGAGGAGGAGGGAGAATGAACCTCCATTTGATGCTTGGTGTGTTGTTCAAATGATTTGCTCAAAATCTTTATTTCAGGCCATGAAGAATTAAATTATGGCATAAAATAATAATGCAGAACACCTTGTGTGGGTGTAAGATAAGAGGCTTTAGATAACATGTGATATCTTAGGCTGGCCTGTGAGAACTTTGCCGACGTGACAACTCGGTGTTTAGCCAGAAGTGTGCGTTCATGACTAGTATTTTGTCTTCGGACGCAACCTAAATTATAATATCATTGCCTTCCGTAATGTTTGTGCAAGGAAATTGCTCTAATTTGTCGACCATAGAATTGTTTAAATCATTTAGAAAGCTCTTTTCATCCACTACCTCCCTTTCGTCTCCATTATGTCAACTGTTTTATTCCATTTCCGTATATGCAAAGGCTGCATAGGCCTATACATTGTTTTGTCCTAAATATAGTCAGTAACATTTACGTCTGTGCACATGGGTGGAGTTAATAACTAAATCTATTAGAAGGGAAATAAAATAGCAGGCTGCCCAAACTCCAAACATTTACTTAGTTGTAATTAGTTGTAATACAGTTCATTTATAGTACCCTTAGTAGGCTGTCCAGTGATCACCTGCCTCAATAACTGCTTGCAGTCTATCTGGTACCGAAGCAACAATGTTATGGATCGTTTGCTGGTTTCGCCTGAAGCGCTCCCACTCGTCCTTAGTGTGATGGAGAAGGTGTTCCCGTGTCCTCTCATTCTCTGGCTCCCATGCATTCACTATCTGAGCCCAAACAGTGACAGTCTCGATGGGATTCAGATCAGGAGACATAGCCGGCCATGGCAAAAGCTCGATCTGTTCCCTCCTCTCCTCGAACCAACGCTGAACCACCCTGGCTTTGTGGACCGGACAATTATCCTTGAAATAAAAGACATTGTAAGCTTAGATTAGTTTTCTTTTTGTTTACCTATTTTGTTTTTTTATTTTATTTTTTTTTAATTTATTTATTTTTTTTTCTTTTTTGCGCCGGAGCGTCATTGAAAATATATCGACATTACAATAAAAGGGCCTGACGGGACCCAGGAAACATCAAATACCACACACACACACACACACACACACACACACACACTAAAAACGAATACGAAATCAAGTTTGTCGTTCTTACACCTGTACTAATTACAACCATTTTTAACTATACTTCCTACCTGCATGAAAATAATCTTTTCTGGATAGGGAAGGACCATTGCTCGGACGGTTGGCATCATTACCTCTTCTAAAATTTCTAAATACACTTCTGAGTTGAACCGCCCCTCAATCTCAGTCAACTCGCCTAAGCAATTGAGGTTTACCCATCCCCACATATTTACTGTTGTCCTCCCACTCCTTTGTAGGGTATAGATATTCTGGCGGTGATAACGAGTATTGTTCTGGCGCCAGCAGTGGAGGGTTCCGTGGTTGGTGGAAGAGAAGCTCTTTTCATCACTGAAAATAGTACGGGCCCAGAAATTCATATCTCTCATCACATAATTGTGAGCAAACGCAAGGCGGTCCCTCACGTGTCTCTAGTCCCTTAATAGCGGGAACGCGATGATGCACGCCCGATTCGTGTAGACGGCGTCTGACTGTCCTGTTAAACACATCCAGACGAAGTTGTTCCCTTACTGAGACAGCGTTAGTGAATGGGTTTCCTTCAACTGCTGCTTGGATTCTGGCGGTGTCCTCATCACTCGTCTTTCAGGGTCTTCCCGACCTAAAGGGGAATGAGAATTAGAACAGATTTATTGTAAATACTGTACGAAAATTGAGACCCTCAAGGATATAAATAATATACTTCACACACTAATTACTATGAGATAAATGCAGTAAATTTTTATATTTATAATAAGTAGCCAGTTGCGTTCCTAGAGAAAACATAAATTAGATTTATACTGTATACTATATTTTTGTTCAAAAGACAATTTCAGGACTACCATATCTTACCGTAGTCGGTCTTCCATGTTGCCTGACGTATCCCACCGACTTAACCAGCGCTGAATGGTTTGCCTGGTCAACCCAAGTTCTCTCGCAATGGCGGAGATGCTGTGGCCAGCATCACGCAGGCCTATAATACGCCCTCGCTCCACTGCACGACGTTGCCTGGAATCCATCCTGGTTTGTGTGCTCTCCCACGGCGTCAGAACTCACTCATCAACTTCGATTGAAGATTTTCTTTGGTGAATACGGAACATTAACTTGTGATAGACGCCTCCATTTGGCACTAACGGTTAACATGCCACGTCGGCAAATTTCTCACAAGCCAGCCTAAGATATCACATGATATCTTAAGCTTCTTATCTTACACCCACACAAGGTGTTCTGCATTATTATTTTATGCCATAATCTAATTCTTCATGGCCTGAAATAATGATTTTGACCAAATTATTTGAACAACACACCAAGCAGCAAATGGAGCTTCATTCTCCCTCCTCCTCCTCATCAGAAACCACCATTCAGACCCCCCCCCCTCACCCACCTTCCCTTCTCTCTCAAGCCTCGTTCTGTGACCTGCCGCGCAGTAAGAGAGCCAGCCTGAGGCAGAGGGCGTTGGAGGGTGTATGATTACTTTTGACCCCGAGTGTACGTGATTTGTACAGTCCAAGCCAGCCCCTCACAGGATAAGGCGTTGAGAGAGATATAGCTATATAGGATGATATTTTAGCCGACCCTATCTATTCACTGGTTGCTGTCATTAAAAAAAAAAAAAAAAAAAAAAAACTTACAAGTGGACACCTTAATCTTACTTCCGCCACCGCGGAAGCTACTCCGACTACCTCCCCCGTTTTATCTGAATGGACCCACCCACTCCGCGATCGCCATTTAAATTTGTTGACAAACATGGTAGTCACTTTAATGTCCCAGGAAACCAATATTATTTACATTCAATATTACCTTACATATGCCTATGCTAACTGTGGCAATATTAAATGGATATCAAGTGCATGATGAGAATATCGAGGTGCAATACAGAAACAAATCGCTACCGGTAGGAAGACATGCCTTCACGGCCTGTATTCCCGTCAACAAAGAAGTCTTCCCTACCATCCCTTTATTAGTTTAGTTCTGCATACAGCTGATATATACATCCTTGTACGTCCATCGTTATGAAAACTATGTCGATATTTGATTATGAATATGGCACATGATAACAGTTACGTGCACTGTGTAAAATTGCTACGAAGCCTCCTTTGCAATTTAGACTAAAGATCCAAATCTTCCAAGCCAACGCTAGCTGATACAAATATTATCGTAAATTCATTCTACGTGCATACTGAAACCGATCCACTGAACATCCAATACACAAGGTGTATGCAAAACCGGTCAAGGAAAAGCTTAAAAAAAAAAAAAAAAAAAAAACTATGCCGACGTGGAACCTTGCAAATGCTACCTCAAATCAACTCATGTTAAACCAATAAAATGTGCATACAAGATAATTATCAAGGTGTACCAGACAAATGACTAACTGCTAAGGTAAATGCTAAGAAACCTATGATGAAATGCCTCTCTGTGCCTGCATTAAATTCACTGGGATTTAATACTCGCTAATGCTGACTTACCCGCTGTACCATTACCTATACGAGTCAACTATTCGCACATCCTGTCGCCATCGCTGTTAGGGAATATTTCAGCCTGCAACACGTTCATAAACGATATTTAACGCGATCCGACGCTCCAACACACACCAACAAGGACTAGTTATACGTGACTAAACATTTAGTAACACGCTGTGACGCGTCTTTGGTTGGCGCCCGCAATAATTCATTGCCAAAATTTCGTACAGCACCAGACATTTAATACATTTTACTCGTGTACATAATGCATCTTGTTGCCATTTTTGTGTTCTTCTGTGGCAGTTATTATATATATACTTTCTTTTATATTCTGCAATTAGTTACGGTAATTTCCTACATGTGCTGATAAACGCAGCAATGACCTCACTGCCAGACTATCAAAGTGCAGCTCTAATATTTTATTTCATTTTCCAGAGGCATAAGTTATTACCTATGCATTTTATTCAGTATACCTGACGAGTTTCTTACGATCCTTAGAGAGATGAATGAAGCAATACTGATAAAACTGTGCAATGTTTCTCGCAATGAGAACAAAATTATTATTATTATTATTATTATTTTATTATTATTATTATTATTATTATTATTATTATCCTGGGGCGTCAGTCATTACATATGGACTGATCTGTACTAGTATATGTTCACATGTCTAGTTATAATTTGTAAGGAGGACAAGAGAATAATAATATAAAAAAAAACGAAGAATCTTGCCAGGTATCTTGCTCTTTCAACAAAGGCAAATCTAAATTTTACCTTACGGTCAACTGCCAGACTAAGATCTGTTTTAGCAGGAAGATCATAGAGAAAGTTTAACCATCATACCACTGCAACAGTTTTGTGCCAGCATTCATTATTTACAATACTTTATTTGGCATTATCGTAAATTTATAATACTGTTGCGTGTGGATAGCGAACTCAGTTTTCATTATTTACAATACTTTACTAAGCATTATCGTAAATTTTATAATCTTACTATTGCATAACCTTGTGTGAATTAAATTGCACAAACTTACAGAACAAAAGAAAACGCTAATTCTCACCTATTAACAGCTGGTAGCCTGGGTTGTTTCCAAAGTATATGTCAAACTGTATCAGCAGAGCTAACAAGTATTCCCATCTCAATATTCCAAGACGTATATCAGGCAGTCTAACTGTGTGTTAGAAGTATGTAATTCACCAGGTCAGTCAGGTTCACTTGATGGTCGTGATCGTCAGCTTTTTTACCCTCCTGGAAGGGAGCTGAGAGCTCATATAGTCCGATCTAAGGGCAAGGCTGTGACCTTCACACACGCACACACCTGTCCCCTTGCTCAAGGGGGACAGTAACCACCCACTTCGTCAGTGAAACTTTTCGCCACCTGAGCAAGGCGCGAACTCCCGTCTACCAGATGGCAAGCGAGAACGTTACCACTGCGCCAGCGAGCGGTGTGTGTGTGTGTGTGTGTGTGTGTGTGTGTGTGTGTGTGTGTGTGTGTGTGTGTGTTTTAGCTTCACCTCCCTTTCTTATCTAATCCACCATGTTATGTCCCACTAGCATCGGCACCTTTCTTACTTATCACACACACTCCTAAGTCCCGGTACAGGGCGATATACTGATATATCCAAGATTTCTCGTTACTCTCGGGGATACTTTGAGTTTTGGCGAATTTCTTGGGCTCTAGCGGGTTTCTTGACTATCTTGACATTAGTGTGAACATGTTTGTGTATGTCTCAGAAGTAGTGAAGGAAGTCGAATGGATGATTGTGCTTACGGAGTACAATGGTTTATATTTAAAACGGTCTGGCAACTTTCACTCGTGTTTGGTGGTCATGCTGAGTACACTGGGGAAATTCTTATTCTGGTCGATTTTATTCATAATTCTACCTCATGTTTGGTTGTTATGCCTCTTCATTATGCGTCCATACGACTGCTCGTCTTCCTCTCCATATTCGTCTATAATTTTTGCTTCATTACAATTTATTCGTTATTCTCTTATTCCGTTCCCAGTCTTCTTCTCATCTTCTTGGCGTAGGGCAATCGAGATGATAAGAGTAAGTTGATGAACGAGGGTGAGCAGTGTCTGTGCTACATAAGGAAATAACTAAGAAGGAAAGAGCAGAATGCAGGAGGAAAGTGTTGGAGATAAAAATGGTGATGGGGAGGAGTCATGCTATCAGTAAAGGACTGAACGGTAAGAGGGTTAAGGAAGAAAGGATTAGGGGCAGGTACCGAGGCGTAAGGGAGGGGTAAGAGGGAGATGAGATAATAGTGTGGTCAAGGTAAGGAAGAATAGGGAAGAAGTACGGTAAGTGATAAACAGTGTGGACACCTTCATTCCAGTCAGACAACACTAGCTAGTGATAAGCACAATACTTCGTCATCCCTGTGGTATCAGGACGATGACACACACACACACACACACACACACACACAAAACCATATTCCGTTCTATTTCAGTAGTTTGTTTGTATTTCTTTTACTAAAAAAACAAATGTTGGTATTCTCAGAGCATAATTTCCACTGCGTAGTTCACAGACGAATTTTGCTTGCGTTTACCAAGTTTACCCTTTCACTACTATAATACTCAAGTATTTTATTTACGTTTGGATAACGCTATGATTTTATTTGCTGAACAAAAAGCCCATGAACAACTCGAGTCAATCAATAAAGGTACATTTCTACGCTCCAGAATCGAATAAAATAATTTCGGTCAAGTCATGACTAATAATAATTCTTCCCCCTCCCCCTTAAGTGAATCGTCTTGAAGGACAGGATAACCCATATCTGACAGTGTAAATGCTCACTGGCAAGAAAATACACCTAGTCCCTTTTCCCTGTTGAGAGCTCCAACGCTAACGTGGGAGGTGGTGTTCTTGGCATAAAACATGCTCCTCCCTCACCAGTATTTGCTGCCATAACACATATAAATACATGGTGAGTAAATGTGTTTGGGTTGTTTGTACTTGTATCTGCCTGTGTGTGTATGTGTGTGTGAGATCCGTGTTTATTTGCCTGTGTGGCTTTGTGCAAAAGCTTGTGCAGTGGTGTGGACTTCTGAGCTGTGGTACGATGTGGTATGTGGAGGGTGATGAAGCGTGCGCGTGTACGTGCGTGTGTGAACAGTACCAAAGGTATGTTGTCAAGAGTTTCTCAGCCTTAGATTACCTGAAGTCTCTCTCTACGCGGGCGTATCACACCCGACACGTACCCGAGTTCACGTGATCACCGAGTGGGTTATTGTCTGAGATGGCTGGGCACCCAGATACCCTCCTTCCACGTGTTGCCCTAGTAGGGAGAGGTAGTATTGCTCCGCTCTCTTCGAAGGAAATATCCATATCGGCGCCCTTGGGTATCTTACACCCATCATATGTACTCCCGTACTTATGTGACACAGAGTTTGTCATATCCAGCAAGTAGTTTGAGTATGATTTCTAAAGTGCTTTTCCTTGCAGGAAGTGAATGTTTCTTAGAACAAACATATATCTTTGTGAACTGTGAAATCGTGGCCCACCATTTTTTGAGTGATGAAGAACTTGATAAAATAATGAACACCACTGGGTGCTAAGAATCAGAATCCAACTGTCCAGTGCCGGGAGTGCCCTGTTCGGACTGACAGGAAGACATGCTTCCGATACAGCAAATGTCAAAAGGCTGCTGCCAGGGGCATTATTACCCTGTCTGTGGTGATTGTTTGTAAGTCCAAGTAAGTGCTCATGATTTTGAGAATTGTCAAGGAAAATTCGAACAAATTATTTTTCTCACGGCCATAAATACACCACAGATGACAAATAGCAACTATTTTGGATTGCATACCACTGTGTTTTGCAATTATGAGGTTTCAGTAGTAAAATAATAACATTCACTACTCAAGAAATGACCTTTCCTGGTAATTGTAAGTTCTATCTTAGTTACCCCCTAAAACAAGGTTGTGGGGGTGGGTGGGTGGTCAAAATCACTGGGTAAAGCCTTAGAGAGGTCCAAATACCATGTAGTGTTCAATTTCAAGGGTCTGGGATTGCATAAAAAATTGCCAATCTTTGTACTCCATTTTTTTACTCTAAAAAAAATACCCCAATTTTTTCTACCTCCACCACGGCCCACCTTGAGTCTGCAAGGATTAGAGTGCCATGTGCTGCAGCGCCCATGACCCAGGAGTGTGTGTGCAAGTGCAGAAGTCCGCAGCTCCTGTTTCAAATTTTCCACATTTTTTTTTAGTTACATCAGAATTTTTCCCCATTTTTCATACTTTTTTTCAGGTTACCACTTAACCTTTAAGATATCATACAAACTCATTTACATAAGGTTCAAGTGAAAGTACAAAGCTTTTATTTTTTATATATGTACTTGGTTTTACTAAATTTGGATTTTCACATAGATGTATGACTTTCTGAAAAATGGGTTTATCAAACCCAGCGTATGTATTAAGATGCAGTAAAATTAGCGTATGTATTCTAGGGTTAACACTACACAGGCCTCGTATTACATGGGCATGGTAGCGCTCATGATTGGAATGTCACACAGCCATATTGCAGAACTTCTGCCTATCAGAATTCTTTTATTCCCCGAACCGCATCTCTCTGGAACTCGCTTCCCCGGAGCTGGTTCCCCCCAAACTTCAACCTACAGCTGTTCAAGTCTAACAGTTACAGATATTTCATGAATGGAGGACGCCAGTGATCTGGTGTACGGATTATTTTTTTATTCATTTGTTTTTCTTTCCTCTGATCACTTATTCAAAAAAAAAAAAATTAGATACACCTCGGTAATTCCACAATGTCCATAAATGAGACACGAACCTACCGTACTCCTCATCTCGCTCTCTCTGGGAACAGAAACCAAAGTTACACCTTACCCAGTCACAGACAAACAGAAACATACACCGTCACAAATTGAGTCAAAAGCTTAACATTTTTTACCTTGTTCTCTCCAGGATCAGACACTGTGTTACATATTACCCCGTCACAAACATTCTGGTAAAACTGAATACAGTAATTCTGTTTTGATATGCCTGCACCCTTTAACGACTTAACGGATAACCTGTCTTTATTCTACATTTCATAAACTGTCTATACAGTATCTTGTTTCATTTTCAATATCCAGTCTTGTCTAAGGTGACCAGAGTCCCGCTTTTTGGCGGGACAGTCCCACTTTTTTTTACATCTGTCCCGCTTATTTATTTGCGAGTAAAACGTCCCGCTTTTTTTTTTAGCAAATTATCTTATGTGTCCCGTTTTCAGAAAATTATTAATACATTAGTTATAAGATGACCTTCTTTTATGAAACTATGATGAATTAGTAAAATTATGCATAATCCAAACCAAATGAAATTCCGAATTATTAATACGGAATCTGTTATACTCACTAACTGACATCTTTGATCGGCTATTCACCGTACCATACTGTATGTTCGGAGTTTGTCTAAGACGTTAGTCACTTAGTGTTTGATTAGCAGCTCTGTGTGTATCTCTCTCTCTCTCTCTCTCTCTCTCTCTGTATATATATATATATATATATATATATATATATATATATACAATGTCCCGCTTTTAGCTCCATTAAATCTGGTCAGTTTAATCTTGTCACACCCATCCGGGCAAAGCCCAGTCATTTTTCTGTACTTTGCATGACACTGTATCTTCTCTTCCTTTTCTCTCACAGTGTTCACTAGATGATACTACATGATAACGACCACAGAAAATTACTTGGCAAACTCTTCTCTTGGGAAACGTTTGAGTAAAACATTTATAATGCAAGGAAGTGCTGATGTTATTTTATCAGCGATTCCTCGGACGAACAACGGACGGATACTTCCTGTCAACACAAATGAAATAGTGTGAAAAGTCTTGACGATTTATAAGAGGTCAGATCAGCTTACCACCTCAAATGGATGATCAGCAACGGTTCTACTTATCAGCGAAATACCCAAAGATAAACGCAAGATGCGAGATAAAAGTGACAAAAAAATTACACACACCATTCTAGAGAAGCACGAACTGACTAGCCAGACTACCAGAATTAGTGTACTATCACAGGTAAGGCAAAATGACTGATGTCATTATAAATATCACGGCATGCTGTAAGGCAGTAATGGATCCTGTGTGTAGGACTGGTGGTGGTGGTGGTGGTGGTAATGGTGATGGTTATGGTGGTCGGTGTCACGGGAATGGTGTGTGGTAGGGATAGTGGCAGTGAGGAAGGCTGCATGTCGGGAATGGTTGTGGTCGAGGGTCTTGCGTGGGTAAACCTCAGCAAGAGTTCTCCGTCCGTTGGTTTCTTCATTCGTCCATCTATTTGCACTCTACAGGTCGTAGTTGTGGATCGATTTTGATGATTTAGGTGTCAAACGAATCTTTCCCACCTGACGATGTACCTTCTTTACAGTGGTGAACATGCTCAGGTCAACCCCAAGGTCGCAGTGACGAAAAAAAGGGTGGGGGGGGGAAACATAGTGCATCAAAAGACATTTACAGTAGTATATACATAAAATTGGTATCATGGATAGGGGCATTCAAAATGCAGTACTATATGCCCTTTTCTACAGTTCCAATATGACTCACCCGAAATTGGCAGACTGAAAAAAAAGAAAAAAGAATCTGAGACTGTCTTCTGGATCCTACCATGGCAACACACAACTAATATCTTTATATGGTGGTATGATGTGGTGGTGCTGGTCATGGCAGCGATGGTGGTGCTTGTCGTACAACTGGTAACAGTACAATACGTTAGTGGTTGTGGTGATAGCAACTGAGGCAACATGTGGTAATGCTGGTCAAGGTTGTTGATAACAATTGTTATCGTAGGTGGTGGTACTGACACACACACACACACACACACACACACACACACACACACACACACACAAAACCATATTCCGTTCAATTTCAGTAGTTTGCTTGTATTTCTTTTACTAAAAAAAACAAATGTTGGTATTCTCAGAGCATAATTACAGACAAATATTGCTTGCGTTTACCAAGTTTCCCCTTTCACTACTATAATACTCAAGTATTTTATTTACGTTTGGATAACGCTATGATTTTATTTGCTGAATAAAAAGCCCATGAACAACTCGAGTCAATCAATAAAAGTACATTTCTACGCTCCAGAATCGTATAAAATAATTTCGGTCAATTCATGACTAATAATAATTCTTCCCCCTCCCCCCTTAAGTGAATCGTCTTGAAGGACAGGATAACCCATATCTGACAGTGTAAACGCTCACTGGCAAGAAAATACACCTAGTCCCTTTTCCCTGTTGAGAGCTCCAACGCTAACCTGGGAGGTGGTGTTCTTGGCATAAAACATGCTCCTCCCTCACCAGTATTTGCTGCCATAACACATATAAATACATGGTGAGTAAATGTATTTGGGTTGTTTGTACTTGTATCTGCCTGTGTGTGTATGTGTGTGAGATCCGTGTTTATTTGCCTGTGTGGCTTTGTGCAAAGGCTTGTGCAGTGGTGTGGACTTCTGAGCTGTGGTACGATGTGGTATGTGGAGGGTGATGAAGCGTGTGCATGTACGTGCATGTGTGTACAGTACCTAAGGTATGTTGTCAAGAGTTTCTCAGCCTTAGATTACCTGAAGTCTCTCTCTACGCGGGCGTATCACACCCGACGCGTACCCGAGTTCACGTGATCACCGAGTGGGTTATTGTCTGAGACGGCTGGGCACCCAGATACCCTCCTTCCACGTGTTGCCCTAGTAGGGAGAGGTAGTATTGCTCCGCTCTCTTCGAAGGAAATTTCCATATCGGCGCCCTTGGGTATCTTACACCCATCATATGTTCTCCCATACTTATGTGACACAGAGTTTGTCATATCCAGCAAGTAGTTTGAGTATGATTTCTAAAGTGCTTTTCCTTGCAGGAAGTGAATGTTTCTTAGAACAAACATATTTCTTTGTGAATTGTGAAATCATGACCCACCATTTTTTGAGTGATGAAGAACTTGATAAAATAATGAACACCACTGGGTGCTTAGAATCAGAATCCACCTGTCCAGTGCCGGGAGTGCCCTGTTCGGACTGACAGGAAGACATGCTTCCGATACAGCAAATGTCAAAAGGCTGCTGCCAGGGGCATTATTACCCTGTCTGTGGTGATTGTTTGTGAGTCCAAGTAACTACTCATGATTTTGAGAATTGTCAAGGAAAATTCGAACAAATTATTTTTCTCACGGCCATAAATACACCACAGATGACAAATAGCAACTATTTTGGATTGCATACCACTGTGTTTTGCAATTATGAGGTTTCAGTAGTAAAATAATAACATTCACTACTCAAGAAATGACCTTTCCTGATAATTGTAAGTTCTGTCTTAGTTACCCCCTAAAACAAGGTTGTGGGGGTGGGTGGGTGGTCAAAATCACTGGGTAAGGCCTTAGAGAGGTCCAAATACCATGTAGTGTTCAATTTCAAGGGTCTGGGATTGCATGAAAAATTGCCAATCTTCGTACTCCACATTTTTACTCTAAAAAAAATACCCCATTTTTTGTCTACCTCCACCACGGCCCACCGTGAGTCTGTAAGGATTAGAGTGCCATGTGCTGCAGCGCCCATGACCCAGGAAAGTGTGAGCAAGTGCAGAAGTCCGCAGCTCCTGTTTCAAATTTTCCACATTTTTTTTTTTAGTTACATCAGAATTTTTCCCCATTTTTCATAATTTTTTTCAGGTTACCACTTAACCTTTAAGATATCATACAAACTCATTTACATAAGGTTCAAGTGAAAGTACAAAGCTTGTATTTTTTATATATCTACTTGGTTTTACTAAATTTGGATTTTCACATAGATGAATGACTTTCCGAAAAATGGGTTTATCAAACCCAGCGTATGTATTAAGATGCAGTAAAATTAGCGTATGTATTCTAGGGTTAACACTACACAGGCCTCGTATTACATGGGCATGGTAGCGCTCATGATTGGAATGTCACACAGCCATATTGCAGAACTTCTGCCTATCAGAATTCTTTTATTCCCCGAACCGCATCTCTCTGGAACTCGCTTCCCCGGAGCTGGTTCCCCCCAAACTTCAACCTACAGCTGTTCAAGTCTAACAGTTACAGATATTTCATGAATGGAGGACGCCAGTGATCTGGTGTACGGATTATTTTTTATTCATTTGTTTTTCTTTCCTCTGTTCTCTTATTAAAAAAAAAATAGTTAGTTTCACCTCGGTAATTCCACAATGTCCATAAATGAGACACGAACCTACCGTACTCCTCATCTCGCTCTCTCTGGGAACAGAAACCAAAGTTACACCTTACCCAGTCACAGACAAACAGAAACATACACCGTCACAAATTGAGTCAAAAGCTTAACATTTTTTACCTTGTTCTCTCCAGGATCAGACACTGTGTTACATATTACCCCGTCACAAACATTCTGGTAAAACTGAATACAGTAATTCCGTTTTGGTATGCCTGCACCCTTTAACGACTTAACGGATAACCTGTCTTTATTCTACATTTCATAAACTGTCTATACAGTATCTTGTTTCATTTTCAATATCCAGTCTTGTCTAAGGTGACCAGAGTCCCGCTTTTAGGCGGGACAGTCCCGCTTTTTTGACGTCTGTCCCGCTTATTTATTTGCGACTAAAACGCCCCGCTTTTTTAGCAAATTATCTTACGTGTCCCGCTTTCAGAAAAATATTATTACATTAGATATAAGATGACCTTCATTTATGAAACTAAGATGAATTAGTAAAATTATGCATAATCCAAACCAAATGAAATTCCGAAATTATTAATACGGAATCTGTTATACTCACTAACTGACATCTTTGATCGGCTATTCACCGTACCATACTGTATGTTCGGAGTTTGTCTAAGACGTTAGTCACTTAGTGTTTGATTAGCAGCTCTGTGTGTATCTCTCTCTCTCTCTCTCTCTCTCTCTCTCTGTATATCTATCTATACATATATATATATATATATATATATATATATATATATATATATATATATATATATATATATATATATATATATATATATACAATGTCCCGCTTTTAGCTCCATTAAATCTGGTCAGTTTAATCTTGTCACACCCATCCTGGCAAAGCCCAGTCATTTTTCTGTACTTTGCATGACACTGTATCTTCTCTTCCTTTTCTCTCACAGTGTTCACTAGATGATACTACATGATAACGACCACAGAAAATTACTTGGCAAACTCTTCTCTTGGGAAACGTTTGAGTAAAACATTTATAATGCAAGGAAGTGCTGATGTTATTTTATCAGCGATTCCTCGGACGAACAACGGACGGATACTTCCTGTCAACACAACTGAAATAGTGTGAAAAGTCTTGACGATTTATAAGAGGTCAGATCAGCTTACCACCTCAAATGGATGATCAGCAACGGTTCTACTTATCAGCGAAATACCCAAAGATAAACGCAAGATGCGAGATAAAAGTGACAAAAATTACACACACCATTCTGGAGAGGCACGAACTGACTAGCCAGACTACCAGAATTAGTGTACTATCACAGGTAAGGCAAAATGACTGATGTCATTATAAATATCACGGCATGCTGTAAGGCAGTAATGGATCCAGTGTGTGGGACTGGTGGTGGTGGTGGTGGTAATGGTGATGGTTATGGTGGTCGGTGTCACGGGAATGGTGTGTGGTAGGGATAGTGGCAGTGAGGAAGGCTGCATGTCGGGAATGGTTGTGGTCGAGGGCCTTGCGTGGGTAAACCTCAGCAAGAGTTTTCCGTCCGTTGGTTTCTTCATTCGTCCATCTATTTGCACTCTACAGGTCGTAGTTATGGATCGATTTTGATGATTTAGGTGTCAAACGAATCTTTCCCACCTGACGATGTACCTTCTTTACAGTGGTCAACATGCTCAGGTCAACCCCAAGGTCGCAGTGACGAAAAAAAGGTTGGGGGGGAAAAACATAGTGCATAAAAAGACATTTACAGTAGTATATACATAAAATTGGTATCATGGATAGGGGCATTCAAAATGCAGTACTATATGCCCTTTTCTACAGTTCTAATATGACTCACCCGAAATTGGCAGACTGAAAAAAAAGAAAAAAGAATCTGAGACTGTCTTCTGGATCCTACCATGGCAACACACAACTAATATCTTTATATGGTGGTATGATGTGGTGGTGCTGGTCATGGCAGCGATGGTGGTGCTTGTCGTACAACTGGTAACAGCACAATACGTTAGTGGTTGTGGTGATAGCAACTGAGGCAACATGTGGTAATGCTGGTCAAGGTTGTTGATAGCAATTGTTATCGTAGGTGGTGGTACTGACACACACACACACACACACACACACACACACACACACACACACACACACACACACACACACACACACACACACACACGCTGTTTACAAGACCCAGGGGAGCGAGAACGATTTGGAATATAAAAACATGGGCGGGGCAGTGTGGCAAGATGGACGGGACTGGGCTGCCCCGCTAATGCACAGCCCCGGGTTGGACAGGGACGCATATGGCCGCCAAGTGACGCAGCAGTGACGATGTTTTCCCAGACAGATGGCGGCGTGGGCACAAAAACGGCATATTGAACTTCTGACGAGGGAAGCAATCTTTTTAAATTTTATTCTTGCTACCAACAAGTGGTTTTATTCAGGAGTTGGAAGGAAGAGAAAGATTGCGCACAGGCTGATACGGAACCAAGCGATAGGGAGGAGGAAGGAGCAAGAGCAATCAAGAGGAAGTGAAATGTGTACATGGGAGATATAGAGATGAATGTCTAGTAGAAGACAGAAAGAAGTGAAAATGGAATGAGATAACGATTTAGTAAGAAAGAAAAAAGGGACAAAGGTACTAACAACACGGCAGGAAAACAATATTAATAAAACAAAGAAGACGGGAGAAATTGCTGCGGAGAGAGGTATAGGGGATCAGGACATGGATGGAAAATGCAGTATGGAGAAAAAGAGTTGATATGCGTGTTGTTGTGCAGCCCGGGTCTGTCTTGCCGAGCAGACCTATCAGCTGCAGGCATGCAGTTTTCCTTGCAGTGCCATTCCGTGCAGTGAACCGGTACTCCCTTGCGCTAGATGTGGCGAGGGTAGAGTGTGGTGGTTTGTTTCCCGCATGGACGCCACATTTTCATCTCGCCACTCAGTCAACAGAGGCACCATAGTGGGCTCCACACACCCCGTTGCCTGGTTGTATGGTTACCATCCAGAATTGAGAATGATTTCATTGGTTACAGGAAACTATTAGGCTTGTCACTCAGTGTAGAGTCATCCGATATGGAAAAAAAGATAATAAAAAGTGAAAGGAAGGATGTGAGAAAGAATAAGTAGAGAGGAGGGAAGACACAGAAAAATAATGTCAAAGATGAAGAAGGAAGAAGTCGGCAGCACTACAACAAATGAGTTGATGATAGTTGCCACCACCTACCACCAAGAAGAAGTAGGGTAAATATATGACTGAGTGTGAGAGCAGGGAGAACCATGAGAACAACGAGGAAGGAGGAGAGAGAGACAAGACTGGGTTGCACAAGAAATGTGGTATATGGTAGCTGGCTGACAGAAGCAGTATGGGAGAAGTGACAAAAAGGATGTAATACTGTCGCAGTGTGAAAAGACTATGATATAGGATGATGCAGGCAGAATGTGAGATGGGAAAGACATGCGAGCAGTGAGAGAGGAGGAGGGAGAGATGCGGTAGCAGTCTGAGGGATGGAAGAGGTATCTGTGCAGTGTGAGAGGAGGAGGGAGAAACAAGAGTGTACGAGAAGTGTGATGTAAAGAGGGTACTGAGAGAGCTGCTACTCAATGCAGTTCACGAGAACACAAGAAATAACTACTTTCACATCAAATAATGACGTGCACACACACACACACACACACACACACACACACACACACACACACACACACACACACACACACACACACACACACACACACATCACACACACACACACACACACACACACACACACACACACACACACACACACACACACACATCCAAAACTGACATGTGCCATAATGATGACGTTATCATAGCGGCAGTGAATCCTGCTTCATGTCTGTCGGGGCGGCGATAAGTGCGGTATAAAGGCCACACCGCCACCAGGAGCGTAAAATATATATATATATATATATATATATATATATATATATATATATATGTATGGAGGCGGGATCCGAAGGGCGCCATACGTCACTGGACCAGACAACTTGGTCATAGTTCATCCAGTTAATTTGATAACTGCAAGCTGTGGTGCACACTCGTATCAGTCTGAAACACGGAAGAAGGCAGCGCACAATTTCCCCCCACAATCTAACCTAAGGGTGAGTTTCCACTGATGTCGGAATCGGTTTTTGACGCAAACTGTCCGATCACGTAAGTCGGGATAAATAATGGATAAAGAACATCCCATTTCACTAATTCTCACTGTGGGCATTCCATTTATTACTGTCACTTAACAATACGTCTAGCAGTGAAAAGCGGCTTTGTTCAGAATGTGCTCCACTGAAACGGTATGTTTTTCCAGCCTTTATTTCAAACTGCAGACATACAGTAAAATATTAACAAATCTGCTCTAGTAATCGCAAAGAAACATACTGAAATGATAAACGTCCTGTCAATGCCTCTGCACCCAGTCAAGATCCACCAGTTATCGCGTTCTGTCCAAGTGCACACTGTGACCTTCTACACTTCCTTCTTCACCATTATACTGATAGCCACCCCGCCCTCCTCACCTTTCCTGCTTAATCTTTAGTATAATCTCTGTCCACCATCACCCCCATCACTTACACGGTCATCACCACCTCGTCCACCACCGTTATAGGCCGCCCTTAATGGACGGCTCATCAACACCATTAGCGTCCAAAGTCTGTTTAATATCAGGTACCCTTACGTAGGGTATCCGTCAGAAGAAGAGGCTTTAAATAGTTATTTTATAAAAGTGAACATGGCGGTTGTTACGGCCAGTCACTGTGACTCACAAAAGGTTGGTCTTCGGCAATCCACTTTACACTGGATCCTAAAACAGAAAATCTATACTCGCATAAGATACACATCAAACACTCGTAACAGACACAAAGCTACCAGAGGCATGTGTTATTGATTCGGTGAAAGGATGGAAGTTATGACAAATGCATCAACCAAGCGTGGTTCTTTGATACCTGCATCTTACTAACAAAGTGACCAGCCAAATTTAACACTTAGGAAATGAACCCAGTATTAACTAAGTTCCCAGAGGCCTCTATAGCCTACACAGCTTCAAGTACATAGCATGAGGTGTGTGTGTGTGTGTGTGTGTGTGTGTGTGTGTGTGTGTGTGTGTGTGTGTGTGTGTGTGTGTGTGTGTGTGTGTGTGTGTGTGTGTGTGTGTGTGTGTACCGTATCTTCCAATCAATCAGCCAATCAGTCTACCGGTCTATTCACCTATCTATCTATTCACACTAAAAATATGTGGCCATGCTAGGGTGCGAAGGATGAAATCTAGTGTGATCCATGTCGTATAAGTAAACAGCTGATTCTTTGCTATGCCCTGATCTTAGGTTTTACAGCCACTCCCTTCACTGGGAGGTATAAGGTGCAAGTTATTCCCTTGTCATATAAAGAATTAACTTACAATTTTTTCTTGCCGCTTTTCCCTGCTTACCAACCTCCTACCTACTGTACCTCCCAAATAGCTATATACCTGCCTTACTGCATCCTTTTTTCCCCTGCCTACTTATCTCCCTACTTACGTCCCTGCCACCTACCCAACTCCCAATCTACCTCACTGCCTACCTGTCTCCCTACTTTCCTCCATGTCTACCTGCCAACCTACCTCTCTTACTGCTTCCCTAACCACTTCCCTACCCATCTTCTTATATCCGTAACTACCTACTTCACCGCCTACCTCCACCACCTAATGAGGTAGTGGCACAGGTCCATATATGAAGTCTTATGCAAAGTGATAATTTCCAGCAGTTTGTATTAAAAATGTGATTTTCGCGTAAATTACCGGTTTTTTAATATCCTTCCCACAGATACCAATATTAAACCTACGCTCATGTTATTAAGAAATGTACTGTATGACCTTGACTTTTTTCCTCACCGATCTTGGTGTTGATCTGAGCGTGTCGACCGCACTTACAAGGACACACTGCCAGGTAGGGAGGATTCATTTGACCCCACTGTCACCAAAATCGGTCCATAACTGCAGCCTCAAGAGTGCAAACGGTAATGGAAAACTCTCAGCCCGGCTCAGGTGTGCAAGGTCGTCAACTTCTGCTCCAGAAGTATAAGGCTTTGACTGAGCTTTTCTCTTGTTCTTCCTCAGTTTTCCACCATCTTTAATGTTCACCTTCAGCCTCATCTCTTCACCGTCGTTTTTTTTTTTTTTTTTTTTAACGGTAATTCTGCCTCTCTACTTTTCTTCTTACTTTGTCTCCTCACCCTCCTCTCTGTTTCTGATTCTCTCCTTTCTCACTGATTCTCCGTCACTTCCGCCACTAATCCCTTCTCCTCTACGATATGATGGAGTGGTTTAGAAAGAGTTGACCGAGAAGTGAAAAGGTAGAAGCGGGTTTTAGGTTAGGTAGGAAGGGCCAGTGAGAGGAAAGCTTTATGAGGGGATGGAGGGAAAGAGCGGTAAGAAATAAGAAGATATTGGGCGAGAAGAAGGATAAGATGGAAAGAAAATACTGTATATGAGTGATCAGAAGGTGGGGAAGGGAGACTGACATGTGAGGAGAGAGTTTTAGGAGGAAAAGATAAGAGTTGGGTGTGGGTGGAGGAAATATGATGAAGAGCTGGTTAAGGATATAAGACGTTATGATGTTAAAGGTGTGGGTAAAAAAGGTCAAGTAACAACAATTGTGGAATGTAATTACGTAGAAGTGTTGTGAAAGGCGGCAGTGTTACCAGGAACTGAGAGAGAGAGAGAGAGAGAGAGAGAGAGAGAGAGAGATAATCAGGAAGATGATGGTACCAGAGGAGATAATGATGAGCAAGGTTAAAGAAATATATATATATATAAAACCTTACTTCAACTTTTTTTTTTTTTTTTTTTTTGGGGGGGGGATCGGGATTATCACTGACGCCACAATGGATGTACCATTAAAAGAAGCGACCAAAAAATGATACCCTCAAATCTTTATGTATCTGCTGTACACCTGCCAAGCTAACTGGAGTACACGCCTTATAAACCCGTTTCTAATGTATGAGCCTGATTTTTTTTCTGCAAGCCAGTTTTGCCACATTTCTGGCTTAGGTTTGATATACAGTACATCAAAATGCCTGGCATGAAAAGAGTGCTTTCCTATACTCGTTCTGGGAGAGTAACAAAGGGGGAGTAAGTGAGTATTAAAGGAAGAGTAACAAAGGAAGAGTAATAAAGTGTGAGTCATAAAGGGAGAGTAACAAAGGATGAGTAACTAAGGGAGGGAGCAACGAAGATGAGCATAGTGGCTATCCTCCTGGTGTGGACCATATACAGGGGTGAGGACAGACCCGGTGTGACGTACATAATGGTATACTGTCTATCTAAGCCGAGGGTCGGCAACCTTCCATGGGTGGAGGCCGGAACTGCTCCGTTACTCAACTGGCGGGTCAGATGTTTTGAACTCATTAAAGACTACACTTCCCTCCTCCAATAATAATAATAATAATAATAATAATAATAATATGAATATCTATATGAATATGAATATATAAGAATACACGTTAATAATAATAATATTTATTCAATGCACATTTCCTAAAATAATACTGAAGGCAATATTTATAAAATTAATGCATTAGAAACAAAAGAAATAAGGAAGTTGCTTACCCAAGCCCGCTGACGAACAAAACTCGTTTATCCTCACTAGCGACTGGAAGATTGACGGGTGGGTCTTAGGAAGGGGGGAAGCATTTTTAAACTGTCGTTTTCTAAGCAAAATTATCTCACCTACTTAAATAAAGGCATTTCTTTTAAATAATCATTAGTTATTAAATATACATATCGCATGCATGCTATCGTTTATGGCACAGAACAAATTATCACAATGGGCAATAATTTCTGCACATCCGGCAGTGCTGGACACTGAGCGCTGGGTGCAACACGTCACAGCCTCCTAATCTGAGCTCAAATCTGTTCGAATACACACTTTCTCGAATAAACTAACTAGTGTTTGCCATAGTGATTAACAGCCAGTAAGTCTGACTGATTTTTCACTTACTGAGTGAGTGAAAAACGGCAATATTTTTGTGAATTTGTGGAGCATACTGGCAGGCCGGTCAGACTAGGTTTACGGGCCGGGTCAGGCCCGCAGGCCGTAGGCTGCCGACCTCTGATCTAAGCGAACTATGCTCACGAGTGTCTTATGGAGGAGTGGGTTGGGTAAGAGGTCCGTACTATGACCACGCTCACCGACAATCAAGCCCCCAGTAAGGCCGCCTGGCATCTGCGTCTCTCCCTTAATAACCATGGTTTTAATTATCCCTGGATGAGGAGATAAGGAAAGGGGTGTTGTGGGAGGGTAATTACTGGTCCTACTGACCGTGTCGGCGCTTTACTGCCCTAATAAGTTACCGGTACAGCCACAATTAGCTCATATACAGCGGGCCAGTGGACGAATTTATGACAGTGTGCTGAGTGAGGTTCCAGCATTAGCTGTAAAAATGACCTTGTGTGAACGCTGGATGTTGTGCGTTCTTGGCGGCCGTATTTTCTGTGTCATAGGAGGCTTCGTAGCACCTCCTCCTTAGCGATTTATCTTGCATATTGCACATAAGCCTTCTCCTGTATGCTATTTATATCCTTTTAATATCGACAAAATTTTCATCAACAATTTACGGTACAAGATGATACTGAGGTGTAGATTAAGGTTCAGAATAAATGGGAAAGGAAGATATGTTACGATCTCTTCACAGCCATTCAGAATAAGGCTGTGAATCGGGCTGCCCAAGTCTCGATGCTGTGGTGGAAGGCGCTGCACTATGAGGTAACTATTCCACACACCAAAATATTATCACGGCCGAGACAAATATTTAAATGGGGAATGACTTTACGCCCTTGCATATGTTACTGCTTACTGGAATTATACCCATTTTAATGTAACCTGACCTAAAATTGCCATAGCATCTCTCCTTCTTGAATGCTGAGCTGTAGCTGTAGATTACCGCCGGAATATGATTCTAGTCACGAAAAAGTGCTGTGGAAAGGATGTAATAGTCAGAGCCCTGCTTTTTTCCGCCACTGAGCTACGTGAAACAGCCTGCAATAGAATGAAAACCTGGGCCAAGTTAAGGTGAATTTACTATAGTTGAGGTTCACAGTTCACCCGGATGAAGTATACAGACTCCCTCACTCATAAGGTCACTCCAACAGAACAGTGTTTATGTTACTGACCTTAACTACCTAGTGTGACCTTAACAATATAAGGTTCAGCTACCCTATCCCCTCTTCATAACTTCCCTCGTTTGACCTGGCGCTTTGTGAATACTCGCGCTACAACATAAAGGAAAGTCAGGAGAGGAAAATATAGAGCGAAACTGGAAACACAGAGTCTATAGTTATCTGTGCTGCCCTCTTAGTTCTCCCGCTCAGAGGCCAAGGGAATGAGAGTTGTGGCGACATTTCATACTTTTACAAGGAGAGGTGAGTGGCAAGTGCTATACCTGTAGAGTGTATAATTAGTTAGATCATTTATAAATATTATGTCTACAGCAAAATAGTTCCATCTAGCTTTGAAATGGCTTCCTTCTGGTGCTCTAAGGGTAAGATAAATGATGATGATAATAGTAAAAAAATAAAAAATAAAAAAATAATAAAATAATAATAATAATATAATATAAAAATAAATAATGACACTACTACTACTACTGCTACTGCTACTACTACTACTACTAGTAGTAGTAGTAGTAGTAGTAGTAGTAGTAGTAATAATAATAATAATAATAATAATAATTAATAATAATAATAATAATAATAATAAATAAATAAATAATGACTACTACTACTACTACTACTACTACTACTAATAATAATAATAATAATAATAATAATAATAATAAATGTTTCACAAATTTTTCCGCAATTAAAAAAATCCTTATCTACACTGCCTTGATTATCGGAAAGTGATTACACTCGTATTCAGCTTGGGAGTGGCGTCGTCTTGCTAGAAATGAAACTGTCATTGTATCATATAATGCGATCTCTTGAGGCAATCTTCTGCTTTCCGTGGCCACTCAAGATTGAACCCTGTGATAAGGCGTCTGATGCAAGATTATTACCTGTAAAACGCACTAGAGGATCACCTGACCTCACAAAAACTGGGCCTTTCAGGGACGAAGGCAAGAACCAGATAAGATCGTGTGTCCTAATAGGATAATCTTGATAACTATAAGTGTAGTTCTCCCCCTTATGAATAATTCCACAAAACCAAACCGAATGAATTTCCGGATAATAATCATCAGAACAGGTAATTTGTTATCATGGAGGAATGTGGGATGATCAGAGTTAAAAATAATGAGAGGATGGCTCATTATCTGGCCCAGCATTGAAATCTTCCTAATGGAGGCGACAGATAATATTCCAGTAGCCAGTGACGCTGAATCTCCATGACCCGTAAGCACAAAGTAAAGCAATGACACTTCTGAAGAGCTCGACGGTATTACAGTCTTGCCACAGGCTTATCGGACTTTTCGTATTGAAATTAAAGTGCAAAGAACATGTGATAATGTACACTACAAATGATGAACTCGCGAACAATTTTATGGCTGAGTTGTGATTATCGCCATCAGAGGTTTTACGCACCGACGCCGACTTTTCCAGGGGTTATATCTCTAAAAAAATTATTTATTATTACCGATAACAAAGCAATGAGAATCACGATTTCCTCATGGCTCATGACAAGACCACGTCACAAAAATTAAGTCACAGGGTGCTGCCAGAGGAACTACGAAGCTGCCAAACTTTATGTAGAGTCGCCTGCATGATTTCGTTTCCTTTCTGTCACGTATGTTTTGCATTTATGGCAACACCGAAGCTTATTACATAATAAATGGTTACTTACAACAAAGCCTCCATTGATGATCTTGTACATTTCACTTTTTATAATTAATACATGATACTCGCTTTACTAGCTATAAAACGGAACTTCCGCTGGTAACTTTACATATACATGAGAACCATAAAGGGAAGTAGCTACAGCGGTGTAAGGCTCAAGTGGGTGTTAATGGCAGGTTGTGTATGCATCAGTCCGAATCCCTAAGAAGCGTAAGGAGGACTTGTGATCAATAATGACAAGAGGCGCAAGCTTGTCACCCATCACTGAATTATTTCACCTACAACACCCAGGCCTTAGAACCTACCTTTACAAGAGGTAATACGGGTCTGGTTGTGGTTATTATCACTGCAAACCACATCTCTATAGGCGAAATGTGCATTCCTTCATTCCATGACGTTATATATATGCTACCTTTACTATTACTAGACGATTTATTTCAGCAAGGAAGGAAAATAAAGTTACGACATTCTAGGTGAGACTTTTTCCTAACTCCGCCACTACTAACGGCTTCGTTTAAAGCTGACACAATCGTACGGATGTCACACTAAACTAATAATAGGTCACAGAATTAAAGGGTGTAGGGTACCTAAATAAACATGTGTGGACGGAGGGGGGGTGGGGAAGTTCTTCTGGTTTGTGTGCTATGAGGTCTTGGTGTGTGTGTGTGTGTGTGTGTGTGTGTGTGTGTGTGTGTGTGTGTGTGTGTGTGTGTGTGTGTGTAAGAATATCTCCCTCAAACCCCTCTATCCATTCACCCTTTTATCCTCGTCCACTAAAATCCAGATGTCTAATATCACAAACCATTTTCATTTGGACAAGTTTCAAATGCAATCTGTCCACGCCTACCTTTTTGTAAGTGTTTGTGAGGTGCAGAAAGAGAAAGAGAATATATTTATTTATCCTCTTGTGCTTGTGGATAGAATATATACAGATGTGTGTGATTACTAATGTCCACGCAATGTATAAGGGAACTTTGTAGACTGATGCATGTTTGCGTGAGTGTGTGCGCGTGAGACAAGTGCGTGAGGTTGGCTAATCACAAACAAGCCTCGTCTCATTCTGACATGCTGCTCCTCGCCACTATATCTGTTGCTGCCTGTCGGTAAGGTTATGCTGGAGCGAGCCTAGGCACGCTCAACTCTAGTATTTATGATGGTGTTATTGGAAGCGAAGACAACGTGGTCAAATTCCATTTATGAAAATTTATCCGAAAAATAACGAGATATGGTATGGATAGGGCTTGTTGATGTGGTTTACAGTATGTTTATATTTGTTTCACAGGATGGTATCATTGTTTTACAACGAGCTATAACAGTCCCTCCCAATACTACTACTACTATTACTATTACTACTACTACTACCACTACTACTTCTGCTACTACTAGTACTACTACTACAACTAATTTTATCATTCTTTTTCTGTGCCTGCCCTCCTCTCTTCCTATTTCTCCAATCTTTCCTGTCACTTCTTATTCCTTTTCTTTCCTTTACAGGTGGCTTTACATTGAGTGACAAGCCAAATGGTTTCCTGTAAGCCAAGAAACCATTTACAACGCTGGGTGGTAACCATAAAACCAAACCATACGTGCTCCCTACGTGTCAACAAGTGGGTTGGTGAAGGGTTGGTGCCCCTCCCTGTAAAACAACTAACTCAGTGTCAAATGGCCACCCTTTACGGGATTATGGCGTCTGGCAGTAGATAGATATATAGATAAAAGTAATAATTAAACACCGAAGATCCGTTCACATAAGGAAGCTTAAGAATACTAAGCAAAAAAGACTGGAGGTCATAGCATGAGACCGATAAAATGAGGGAGACTATTTTATGGAGTGACAAAGCTCGCCGTCAGCATCAGTTTAATACTAACGGTACTTTATTTTTTTGCTAATATATTATTCCCTTATATGCTTGTGGTAAGTGAGATAACTGCCTTGGTAACGTTTATGGCGGTATCAGACTTGTTCAATGTTCCTCTCATAAATTCTCAGTAACCCAAACTGGAAATTTATTTTTCTTCTCTCACATTTTTGTCTCTCACTTCGCTTTCTTTCTTCCTTCCCCTACATTCGTCCCTCTCCCTTATGACTTTCCTTCTTTCACCTCGCTTTCTCCATTCCCTTTTCTTGCTCTCAATCCTCTTCTGCAATACCTATCCTCACACCGTCCCTTCCTCTTACGCCTTTACTTTTTCATTCTCTAGCTCTCCATTATTTAAATTAAAAGAATACTGCTTTTCTCAGTCATATCCTGCCCTACAACAAATGGCCTCGAGATAAAAAAAATCTGTTCCATAATATTTCACTTGTGATTTTCTTATACTCCTCAGTTTAAACATTTTCAATTGTCATCTTTCCTTCTACAATCTTCTCTCATTCTCTCGCTTTTCCCATTGCCCTCCTCTTCCCTCCACCCCTCACCTTCCCTCTCCTATCCCATATCCACAGCTTCACCACCCACCTCTCTCTCTCTCTCTCTCTAACATTTCTTTACCAGTTCGAATGACATCATTACGCTGTCACAATCCTGTCAAACCCACTCACCCCCTCTGCTCCAACAGTCTCTCCTCTTTTTTTCCAACACCACTGACTACACGTATTCGCTTTACCCTTCCTGCCTCGCTCCCTCACTGCTTCTCTACCCTTTGAAGGTCTTTCTCACTTTTTCTTACCGGTTGTGGTTGGAGTGTTTGGTGGGCGAGGGGCGTTTCTTGCTTGACTGTCCTTACTTTCAACTTACATATAATTATATGACATATTTAAAGACTTCTCTGTAACACCATGAGAAAAAAAGATCTGTTGCTGTTTCCTTTTCCTTTCATTCCTGTATTGAACAATCCACCACCACCACTACCATCACATCACCAGCACAACCACCACCACCATCACCACCCGTCACCTGTCCACCCACATATCCACCCACGTCCCGCCACCACAAAGCGGAAGAATGCAATGAGTGGAGGAGGAGGAGGAGGAGGAGGAGGAGGAGGAGGAGGAGGAGGAGGAGCAGGAGGAGGAGCAGGATTACACAGGATTACACAGGAAAGCAAACAGCAACAGACCTTATGGTCCTTTCGAGGCTGCTTGTTAGAGAAAACTATGACTACAAGATCTAACTCTACATGTTGAAGGATAAGGATAGGAAAGCATGAAGGCTCCCCCCACCACCAAACGCTCCAGGAAAAAGTGAGAAAAACCACCATGCAGCATGGAAAAACTGACATGGAAATTTTATAGGAAACACTGGAAAGGAAAAGTCACATTCTATAATACTTTATCTATAAGCTACCCGATAGAGTAACCTGAAAGAGAAAGTAAACAAATAAAATAATAGTTACGGCATGACATTATAAACCGGTTACATTGAGTTAATGGGAAGTCTGTGGACATAACGTGGAAGCTACACACTGCACAGTGTGGATGTTTAGGGGTGGTGCAGCAGCCTTGCCTGGCGCTTTTAAGGTAGGCAGCAGTCAATCAGGCCCTAGCTCCGTTTGCTCCACTGAGACAAGGAACTCTCCCATGTGGGACAAGTACACAAGTTTCATCCTGGAGCAGTGACCCCTGGTACATTAAAAATCCCGATGGTGGTCACTTGACTAACAGGGACCCTCAGTGATCCACAGCCCATCACAGGTCGAAAGTAAGAGTAGTGACCGTTAACTCAGGGTTATCTGTGCAGCTCCTAATCTGTGCTTATATTGCTTTCTTTGCGCTGGGGAGACTGAAAAGTATATAGGACGGGTGTCTTAGATAAAAGGGGACTGCACAGTGCACAGTGTGGATGTGCAATGCACAGAGTGGATGTTTAGGGGTGGTGCAGCAACCTTCCCTGGCGCTTTTTAGGTAGGCAGCAGTCAATCAGGCAATAGCTCCGTTCACTCCACTGAGACAAGGAACTCTCCCATGTGGGACAGTACACAAGTTTCATCCTGAAGCAGTGACCCCTGGTACATTAAAAAAATCCCGATGGTGGTCACTTGACTAACAGGGACCCTCAGTGATCCACAGCCCATCACAGGTCGAAAGTAAGAGTAGTGACCGTTAACTCAGGGTTATCTGTGCAGATCCTAATCTGTGCTTATATTGCTTTGTTTGCACCGAATAAATTGAAAATGTATAATATCGTGATGCAACACTATGTATGGGTACATTGTTTACGGGGTGTCTTGTAGACTAAGGGGGCATGAACTTACATGTACCGTAGCTATAAAAGCAAGTTATTCGGACAGAAAAAGAGTCAGCTGAGGATTTTCGTGCAAATACTTGTCTAATTTGTTTTTGAATGTCTCAGTTGAGATACTGTTCACGGTATCTGAGGGTAATCTGTTCCAGATATTTACAACTCTGTTAAAGAAGAAGTATTTTGCTTCGTGGGATTGGAATCGTTTTCCCATGATTTTGCAGCCATTACTTCTGGTTTGACTCGACCGGTCTATATCAAAATATTTATTCATATCTAAGTTGTCATATCCCTTCATGATTTTGAAAACTTCAATAAGGTCCCCTCTTAACCTGCGCTTCGTTAGGCTAAATAATTTAAGTTCTTCAAGGCGTTCCTCATATGGTTTGTTTCTAAGTCGTGGTACCATTTTTGTGATTCTTCGCTGAATTTTCTCTAATTTTTCAATGTCCTTTCTGTAGTACGGAGACCAGAATTGCACACAATACTCAAGATGGGGGCGCACTAGCGAGCTGTACAAGGCAAGTATGACTTTTTCCGATTTAAACTCGAAAGTTCTTCCAATAAAACCCACTAGCTTGTTTGCAATTTTTACCGCATCGGTACACTGCTTGCTTGGTTTTAGGTCATTTGATATTATCACACCAAGATCCTTTTCACTGTCTGTACTTGATAACTGAATATTGTTCATTTTGTAATTTGCATGGACATTGTTACTTCCAATATGAAGTACTTTACATTTTTCTGTGTTGAATTTCATTTGCCATTTTTCTGCCCAGCTTGCTAAAGTATTAAGGTCATTTTGTAACTGCTGCACTGTAATTTTGAAGTGACTTTACTGGTTATTTTAGTATCATCTGCAAATTTGGATACTTTACAATTTAGACCCTCATCAATGTCATTTATATAGATAATAAAAAGTATCGGTCCAAGTACTGAGCCTTGGGGAACAGGAGGAGCAGGAGGAGGAGCAGGAGGAGGAGGAGGAGCAGGAGGAGGAGCAGGAGGAGGAGGAAGAGGAAGAGGAAGAGGAGGAGGAGGAGGAGGAGGAAGAGGAAGAGGAAGAGGAGGAGGAGGAGGAGGAAACAAGAGAGACAGGCAGAAACACGGGACGGCAAAAAGGTGTGTGTAGGAGGGTGTGATATCCAGCGACATCTGTAACCATAAACCTGGCGGACCACCATACACTCACTCGTGTGTGTGTGTGTGTGTGTGTGTGTGTGTGTGTGTGTGTGTGTGTGTGTGTGTGTGTGTGTGTGTTATGCAGCCATATTTTAAATTTACTTCTTACATTGTTAGTGAATATATATTTATAAGAACATATTTATACACGTTCAGGTACTGAGTGTGGCGCAGATGTACATGTGTGCGTACAACAAACAATGCCTCTGCTTGCTTTCTCTCTCTCTCTCTCTCTCTCTCTCTCTCTCTCTCTCTCTCTCAGCCTTTTGGAGGAAAAAAAGGAAAGCCACGCAACATAAAACAGCAACCATTGGAAACCAAGGAAATGACAAATGTAACGAAATACACAACTACTTAACTGATAACATGTGGACTGAATGAGCCCTTGTTGTGGTAGTACCAGAATTACTGGCATGTACGCGGTGATAACTGTGCGGTTTACCAGCTGCACACATGCAAATCCCGGAACTGTGTACTGCTTCCTTATCACAGTTATACAGTACACGTAATTCTCTTAGTACTTTCCTGGTGTTAATTACACTTGTTTTAGCGGTGCAGATGTAGCTTCGTGTCAGGCAGGATCAACTAGCAGAACATCGCCATATCTCTCTCTTTAGCTTCCTATCTGTCTATTTATCTACCTACCTATCTGTCCATCCATCTATCCATTTTTTAATCGATCAATCAATCAACCTATCTATATGTAAATGGACAAGACACTGGCGACGTTACCAAAGCATCTTGGATGATGTGAAAGGCAGGGAAGGAGAGGCAGTGGAGGCGTGGCACGTGAGATGACAGGTGGGGTATATGTGGAGTGAGAGATGGAGGGCAGGATGAGAGTAGATGAGGGCAGTGGTGACGTGGCAAACCAGTTAAATACCGTCCTTGCATCAAAGGTTGTCTAGACGGTGCAGAGGCGGCTAGCATCAGTGTAGCAATCAATACCTACCAGACAAATGAGCACCATCAAAGGCAGGTTGCGACGTCTATGATATGATATCTCTTGACCTGATACACCACGGCAATTCTTGCGGCTGGTGCTGGGATTTAGAACAGACATTAATCCCTGATAAAATGTGGCAATTGGCAGTTACTTATACTCATTTCTTCGTGTTGGTAAATGAGAGAGGGTGACTGGTAGAGTATGAATCGTGAAACAGTTACTATCAGCAATAAAACAGTCCTATGTTCACTTTTCTGTACGTTTCACTATTGTCAAACACCTTATTCCGGATGGTCTATGGCGGCAGTGGTAATAAAGTCCCTAAGTCTCTTTACAACGTAACCTTATCCACTGCTCTCCTGGAAAGAGAGGGAGAGAGTTGATAAAGGTCCCCACTGCCGAGCTAGTTGTTGAGAGCATCTTCCCTTTTTCGTATTGAAAAGAAACGCACTCCACACAAGGATAATTGGCTTGCTTCATAGAATTAACAGTTGTGAGGATGAAACATTATACAAGATTAGCACATTCAACAGCACAGAGGCAGGATTAGGAAGGATATCAATGCAATCTTTCCAAGAAAATCTGAAGGAAAGGCGGCAAAATATATTAGGAGGATTGTGTTGCACTTTGCTGGAGGGAAGGAGAGGTTACGTGGAAAATTGTGATGGACGGATGGCAATAATCCTGGTTCTTAAAATAAACTTCGATTCTTTATCTGCCAGAAAAAAAAAAAGACAATAACAGTTGGTGTGACTTCGATTTCACGCTCTGATCAATGACACTGGTTATTCCAAGGCTGCAACTTAGGATGGGAGATCAAGTAAGCAAACAAGCATATCGTCTAAGGAGCTTATTAACAGAAACCATGTCCCAAAGTTCAACCAGATAGCCATGACGAAAATGCCTACCAGCCTCTACCACAAATGAGCACCTTACCTTCCCTCTTCCCAAGCTGCCCTCCTTCACGCATTTCTCCATTTTTATTTATCCCTCTGCGAAATCTTCATCACTAACGATCCGATGGATGTAATGTATTCGGAGTGAGATTTGTGGCCATATATGAGTCAGAGAAGCCGTCTGGTGGTAAGGTTCGAGATGGACACAGTGAGAGGTATAGGCACGCGGGATGTGGGGGTTTGAATATGTTCCACGGTCTCGGATGTGCTGATGGGAAGTGAAGAGTGGGGAAGATGTGGGTATGAAATGAGTGAGGTTGGATGTGTAGATAGGTATGCTAGTAACGTATGTATGCTGGAGGTTATGAATGTAGTGAGTATGAAGGCAGAATGATGACAATGGTGATGTAAGTAACGACGTGTGTATTTTGTATACATTAATCACACAAAAGCGAGTTGAGTGTACTCTTTATACTTTAAGCAAATCAGAACAAAGGTATACAAAGAAAGATGTGTGACTTTACATGTGAATATCTATATAATGAGATATGAGAGAAGAACTGTGAAAAAGAAAAAAAAAAAAGGAAACAATGAGATACTACAACAGATCAAAACACCTACTTGGTACACACAAGGCTGGCTGCAAGGGCAAGGCTACACAGAGAAAGGCTGAATAACTACAGATATAATGACGTAACTGTACAAAGCTAGATATTCGTGTAGGAAAATATGGGGAGAGATGTGTCACTTGGGATGTGTTGGCAGGGGTGTGTGGACAAAGAGGTGGAGATGATGGACCGTGTGACTGAGAAACTTCTGAATGACAATGACTTAGGAGAATGACATACAAGTTTTAGAAATTCCATGAACCCAGTGTGTTTTTGTGTGTGAGTATGATTAAGATTTGTCCACATTATCTAAGGTAGACCCACTGACAATTCCTTCACAATTTGCCGCTACATACAATGTAGGGGTGAGGGGGTGAAAGGCCTCGACCCTGCCTCTCCATTCTTCACTTCACGCAATGGCTGTCACCACTCACTCTAATCCTTCACTCATTTGTAATTCCCTCGTCATCTCTTTCCTCATCCGTTATTATTCCATCAAGAGACATCAAATAAACAACGGTGAACTATTGCAAAATTTAAAATAAGTTTACATATATGTGTGCAGATCTGGCAAAGTAGATTAAAAACGAAGTCCTGTCTTGACCTAATGATAATAAAGAAACAACAAAAAGGACGAAAACTAAGGCAGGCTGGCTCCCACTAGGCAGCAGCTGTCTCTGGGCACCATTACCACGAGACTACGAGAATGACGATAAGGAGAGCAAAGAAAAAGGTTCACACACACACACACACACACACACACACACACACACACACACACACACACACACACACACACACACACACACACACACACACACAGGGTGAAGCAATACTCTGAACCCCCGGAATAATGTCAATATTTGTGTTATTAGTAAACCGATGGAAGTGAAACTCTGAACTGGTTTTCTTCATTATAGTTTTACTCACAACAGCATGAAGTTCTGAAAGCGGTCTCCTTCGCCATTTAAACATAACTAAGTCCCGCTGTTCCAAACCAACTAGTTTTCGGTGCAGCTATCAATTGGTATGCTTACATTCTACCAAATATATATATATATATATATATATATATATATATATATATATATATATATATATATATATATATATATATATATATATATATATATATATATATTTATATATATATAAATATATATATATATATTAGCTAATGAAGCATGGAGCACAGTATTTTTTAAAAATTTCATAAATAAATAAACGAATAAATAAATGCGTAACCGTGAGTTAAATAAGAAAAGTTAAATGTACTCAGTAATATGCAGAGTAGGACATAATCACAGGGTCAGTGGAGGTGACCCACTGACCCCCACACACCCCCATGCAGGGGAATGACCAGCACTACATTTCCAGCAGTTGTCTCCTTATATTCAAACGGTAGGAAGTTTCGTAAATGCGATATGACATACACTGACGTTATAAAGTAGGATACGTGGAGGTGTATGGTACCTAGGGGGACTGCTGGGCCTAGGAGAACGGGATGTTACGTCTATGGTCAGAGTCGTGTACATATAAAAAAAATAATAATCTAAATCTTTTCATTAATAACGGGTTTATTGGCATTATTTAGGGGTACACCACATCGTTGCTTCCGTATACTGAATGGGGGAAATAAAATCCGCGTAACTTGGGGTGATACGAATGGCAAAATCGATAGTGTTTATCAAGCTACCTGGTTACTTCTCTACCTGCGCCTCCAGCAACAGAACGAAATAAAGTATGACTCACGTGGTAAAGGTCAGAGGTATTCGCTAATCATGTTCCTGTTGTTTATGTATACACTTATGGGATCGTTGGTCTTCATATTAATAATGTCTTAGATGATGATAACCTTCATTATTATTCTTCACGTGACGCTGTTCCCAAGTTTCGTAATACCGTGGATATGTCAAATTCTACATCATTATTTTTCTTTACCTACACGTGATTTGTTTCTATTATACATTCTCCGGTGGGACTGAGTAATAGCGGGACAAGAAATCTGGAGTAAAGCAAAAGAAAGGAATTAAGGGAGGAAAGAATTACAGCGGGAAGGATTAGGGACAGGACGGAGAGAAAAGGATGGAGAGGGAGATGGGATGAGGGAAGTTGAGTGATGTGGTGAATGTAGACGAACCTTAATTTAATCTATTAAAAGCGAGACAAAAGTAGCAATTTAAGTATTCTGGAGGTGTGAGAGTGTGTGGGGCATGGCGAATGAGGGGAGAGGGTGGGTGGTGTGTGGGAGGAAAGGGAGAAGAAAGGAAGGGAAGAGGATGAAGGTAATAAGCGATATGAGGTGGATCATGACTTGTTTACATTAAGGCGAAAATGGGGAAAGACAGAAGTGAAAATGAGGAAGGAACGAAGAAAGAAGACTGAAGAACAAGGAAGAAATTTTAAGAAAAAGTGGAAGGGAAAGAGACAAAATAATGAGTAAAAGCTCCAAAGAAATGGAAAGAAAACATGAAGGGAGACGACGGAAAGAATGAAGGAACGAAGAGTTAGAAAACAAGAGAAGTAGAAAAATAAAGCAAAGATCATGAACTTTTATGTTAGTATTTCACACACAAAATTTGCTAGATTTTCTGCCAACAGTGTACAAAAAAAATCTTATTATAACAGCACTCCATAATGGGAATGAGGGATAAAATTAAACAGCAAATTTTGAAGCTAGACAAATGAAAAAGATGAAAGGAGAGAAAAACAGAAGGGGGAAAAGCGGATGGAACTGTACAATATAGTCGCTGGATAAAGAAGACAATATGTTATAGTCTTTCATGTCTAAATATCTTCTTCTTGTCTGTTTATAATCTCTTCGTCTGTCTGGTTTATTATATATCTGTTTTTCCGTTCTGGGCATTTATTTGCTTTTCTTATCTGTTTTTTCTCTATGCTATTCCTTTTTATCTGTTGACCTACCTATCTCAGGCCATCTTGTCAGGGCCATAGTATCTTCAGTATATACCATTCTCCACTTTTATCTGTGCTCTCTCTCTCTCTCTCTCTCTCTCTCTCTCTCTCTCTCTCTCTCTCTCTCTCTCTCTCTCTCTCTTCAAAACCACTTTTGTATTCAGCATATAAATTTAGGCAAGTATCTCTTCACCTTCTCCGCTTATTTTTTTGTATTCAGTAATTCTTCCCAAATGTTTATAAGCATGTTGTGTCAATGCTTATTCCTTCTTTCTTGTCCATTTTAAACGAGCTTGGCATTTTATCTTCTTCAATTGATTCTTGTTATATTATTAGACGGGAATGCATCTCGAGAAGTGTCCCTGCCCGTCTGTCGTTCGCTAGCTTTTTTTCGGACGCGATATTTCATTCCCGTAGATTTTTGCGAAGCCCCATATTACTGCCCTGATGGTCCCACATCCCTCCTAGATCTTTGTACAGTACATACCCGACTACCTTTGATATTACTTCCGTCTCCTGTTCCTCCCTACCAAGTGTATCCTATTCACCTGTCTATCAACACATTAATATGTCTATTTTATCTGCCTCCTATCAGTTCTTTCTATCATCCATTTCTCCTTCTACATTAACAATCCGTTTATGCAACGTTAGGTCCTTCAAATCGTTGTCCAAAGTTTCAAGTCATATATGAAGGTGTGTACCAAAAATTATTGCAGCTGATACAATAGATTTTTAGATATGCCACTCCAGGTGTTTCATGAATGGGAGGGACTTTTATAATAGTGTTAAGTGCTGAGGTATGAGGAGGGAAGTATACCCGGTGAAGCTCATTATTCTTGATTTTCCCTGTAAGGTGGATGGCGTACATTTCCGTAAAAAATCGATGAGAAAGAAAAAATAACTGGAATCAGCTTGAAATGGGTTGGTAGGACAAGCTGGGATGGTGGTGTGTGGTGGGACTGGACTGGAATATACTCGAGAGAGAGAGAGAGAGAGAGAGAGAGAGAGAGAATGTGTGCTGGGTGGAATGGTAGAAGTCTTCTTTTAAGAATCTGCATGTGAGAAGAGCAGAAAAAAGTAGGGTGGACAGAAAGTGGTCTGCGGGATGAGATAGCATCGTGGTGGGTGGTACGTAATGCAGGGGTAGTACTCCCTGTGAAGATGTGTGTTGTTGATTAACCATTACTGACGCGGATAAGGCTGAAATCCACGTTTTCTCTTAACATGAATAATATTCCACGTGCCAATTTTATAACTCATGCTTCTTACAATGCAGGTAAAAACGTCACCACCAGACACCACTCTCCCTCTCTAGTCCACACAGCCAAATCCTGACCCCGCCTCGCCCATCACATCCCATTTCACTAATCCTGCTGCTACCTAGCCTAAGCGTCCACAAGCACTGATCCCGTGGTATAACGGCACTCCGGCATACAAGGCATGGTGGTGGTTGCCGAACAGAAAGTGGTTTATGGCGGTGTGGTGTGGTTGGGTTGGTGACATGTACCAAGACTAGCATCAAAGTGTAGCAGAGTTCTAACATTCGGTACACTTGGCAACCTTGACGTAATCATATATTTGTTGGTGGCACAGACGTGAAAGAAAGGAGGTGTCACGAATTAGCTGCAATGACCAAGTAACTGCGATGAATGATCGGCATTTGTGGCTAGACCTCCACTTCACACGGACACTGTCCCAGGTTCATGTGTGGCCAACTATATATTAACGTGTGGTGGTGGTGGTGGTGGTGGTGGTGGTGGTGGTGGAATACCATATGAGTGCTAAATTCCTCATGTTTCAACCTTCCTCCCTTCCTGTGACCGTCCTCTGCTACCATAGTCTCACAGGAATTAATCAAGCTTCGCCTCTTTATAGCTACTGTACATTTTATTCCGTACCTAAATAACATCCGTCGTCCATCCCGCCAAAAGGAAAAAAAAATAACTGATTACTTATGGCCATGAATTAACTCCTAGACGCCTTAATTAGGTGGATATGATGTATCAAAAATAAAAACTGAAACAATGAATACCCCCTTTCGGGCATCAGTTAGTCCTCAGTTTCTCACCACCTAAAGATACATAAAATTTCTCCAAAGTGTGAAACTGGATCTTCCTTCCTTCCGACATAGCGTTACTGAATAAAGCCATAATATATTATTCAGGAAGAAGTAGTTAACTACATAGAGAGATTTTGGTCCATATATAACTCAAATTGGAGTCTAAATAAGAGACTCAGAACAATGTTGTAACAAAAGTCCCACAAGAAGCCGCGTGTGAGTGCGTGATATTTATGATAATGATCCCAGATATTGATAAGGATGTAAATGAAGACACTATAAAATGCCTGTGTATGATGCTTGGATGAACATTAAATACTGAGTCTGACACACATTAGTGACACAGGATTGTACAGATAATCTGCGATTGGACTTAAGCCAACTGGAATTCAGTATAGATAAATTTGAGTAAATGAGTCACGAGGAAGTAGAAAGGCCTTAAAGAAGCATTCTGAATTAAATGAACAGTAAAATGCTGACTAAGGGAAAGAGGCAAATACAATAAGACTCAAACATTTACCGATATGCCAAAAGAGAAATCGATGATAAACCTATTCAATCCAGTCACAGGAAGCAAGGCGGAAAAAAGATATGTAGCCTAATGTAATCATCCGCTAAGCCAGAAGAAAGAAAATTATCTAAATAATCCAATTTGGAATTTGAGGTAAACGTGTTGGGAAAGCGTTCAGATAACAAAATGCCGCATGAATGAAAAGGAGCAAGGAAATGGAAGGGCATAAATTTGTTGGACAGGGTTTGGCCAGATGAAAAATAATAAAAACCGATCAATTTACATGACGAGAAATGGTAAAATGAATGCATGAAACTAGAATCCAGACTGCCACTTGGATCCATCAAAGAAACTCTCCCAGGTTTACAGGTGATTTACGTGGGAGTTTTACGATGCATGGTATTGTTATGTTCGTTAGTGTCCCCATTGTGGTCGGGGCGGGGACAGGAGGACATCACTTCCCTCCTCTCCCACTCACCCTCATCCCTCCTCTAGTCTCACCACCTCCACTGTCCCCTCCCTCCTCCACCTCTTACCCACACCACAATACCCACAGCCAATAAATAATTAATAAACCTCTCATACATGATTCATTGTCGCTCGGGTACCGCCATACAATCAGCACAATTATACCCCCGACACACAAGGCTGGTTGGGTGGAGAGGAAATTAGAGCCGTAGCTAAGATAAGAGAAGTAGGGGAGATAAAAAAGAAAGGAAGGAATAAGTAGCGAAAAAAATAACTAGTCTGCAAGCACGACAGTAAAAAACACACACTCAGATGAAACCAATGCTACCCTCTATCACAAGAAAGGCACACCAAAGAAATACAGAAATTTCAATGGCGATAAAATTTAGGACAGCGTGCTTCTGCAGCCGCAGGAAATCGTTTAGCCGTACTTAGAAAAAAAAAAATCTATGCTTCTCCTCCGCCAGATCTCTCTCTCTCTCTCTCTCTCTCTCTCTCTCTCTCTCTCTCTCTCTCTCTCTCTCGTGTGTGTGTGTGTGTGTGTGTGTGTGTGTGTGTGTGTGTGTGTGTCTGTGTTTATATATGTTTTATTGTATACTTATCGTTTTCTTTGTATGAAAACATACAAAAAGTGAGGTGGGTTAAACTCTACCTACTAGACAAATGAGTCTTCTCTCTCTCTCTCTCTCTCTCTCTCTCTCTCTCTCTCTCTCTCTCTTTCCAAGCCTACAAAAACCCTAACTTTCCCCCTCCCACCTCACGTACATCCGCCTCTCTACCTTGCCAGTTATCTTACCCTTTCCGTCCTTCAACCTTCCTTTGTCCCCATCTACCAACCTTCCTTCCGCTCTCCTCTTCCTCCCTCCCGTCCTCCCTCTCTCGTATCTCCACTCTTTCTTCTAGGAACTAATTTCTCCAGGTACCCATCTTCGTCTCCCCCATAGTACTACCCATCCTCCCTCTCCCCACTTGTCTCTGCCTCCTCCCTCTCTTGCCCCTGTAACCCGTCCTCCACCCCCTCGGAACCGTCCATTCCGGGGCATGAGTCGAGCGGTGACCATGTACTGATAAATGCCGGCGAATCCCATATGGTATTACCGGTCCGTACACTTCCCCAGTCTTAGCTCACTGGCGGCCACACCACCCCTGTCCCGCACCTCACCCCACCCAGTCACGTGGAACTGGGTTGCTGTGGGTGGGTGTGCGTGTTTCGTGAGGGTGTGGGTGTGGGCTTGTGGCTATGAATTGATGGAAGATGTGGTTGTTTACAGTATGGTTGCAAGATAGTGATGAAAATATTAAAATACCTTTGGATCTTTAGTGGTCTGGATGGTTTATAAATGGCTGTTTGGTTGGCTTAAAATGGTGATTGGTGTTTTACGGGTGGTTTCAGGATTTTTCTGGGTGAGATAATGTGGCTGTGTGGGTGGATGGGTGACCGGGGAAAGGACGGGGGAGTGGGTAAGTGGGTGGGGGTAACATCAGGTATCACGCTGGGCAGGTGAAGGGCAAAAAGGGAAGAGAATGTGGGAAGGAAGAAGGAGAGAGAAAATGAGAAGGAAGGGGAGGAAGAGAATATATGGCGGTAGAGGAGTTTGTGAGAAGAAGGGTCAGAAAATGTGGGTATGATGAGTGGGGAAGCATGTGCACTGAAGAGAAGGAGGGGCTAGGATAGAAGAAATGAGAACTAAAGAGGACAGTGGATGGGTGGAGAGAGAATGGGGAGAGAAGGTAGGAAGAAAGGACGGAATGAGGCATGAGAATAGGAAAAGAGTGAGGAGAGGGGAGGAGAAAGGAAAGGCACTGCCCTTCGAACCATCACTTCCCCAGTATCAGTCCCCTGGAAACTCAGCAACACCTGTGCCTGAACATCCACCTGGTAATGACTGAACATCTTTAACAACCAAGGCCTGGAGTCCCTCACGGCCACACACACAATTAAACACTGCCTTATTTGCAAGTGAGATACACAGCCTACCTTAAGAGCAGATAGCCTTCTTCGCCTGCTCATGCCGTACCTGACACAACATTAATTTGCTATGGTCTCGAAGGTGGTTCTTTTAGTGATATCTGCAATGGTAGTAATTACTTTGTTACTTAAAAACAACAGCAAACTGCTTGATTAATTTCCATCCGAAAGAAAATAATAATTCACCGAAAAAAAAAGAAAACTATTTATACAACAGTCATGAATATGCCAGGATGATAATGAAATGTAAGCAGTATGAATGCAGACGGGAACACCCACCTCTCCTCATAGCACATAAAACTCACAATCAGCAGTAAACTCTTCGCAGACAGATACACTCGCTACGAAATGTGTAATTACAATGGAGCCCAATGGATGTGGAACTAAACAGTCCGACTCCTACGGTCTCGATAAACAAGCTTGATTTTAAAGCGACGTATTACAACCTTTGTCACATGTACTCCATGTCATACTCTACCATACAGATACCTACATAATGGGACGAGACTGCACGGTTTTCAGACACCGTCTTACTTTTTCTTTTTTTATACTGTTTTCCAACACATAATCATTAATCCCTTCAGTACGAGACCATTACCCAATCTCACTAAAATCCTGTCGGAAGTGCGAGAATAGGATAAGAAGGAAGTCACTGTACTAAAATGGATAATGGAGACAATTTTTAAAACTCGGTGAGGCTAATCAATTTCCTTTTGTGTGCTATATATAATTATCTGAGGGAAGTTAGAACAGGGAACACAAGGCGTAACCGTACTATGTTCTGTTCACTTTAAATTGACCTAAAACTGCCATCTCTCCATCTTGAATGTTAAGCTGTAACAAGATATAAATACTAGAACATAATGCTAGTCACGGAGAAGTTCCATGGAAAGGATGTAGAGCCGTAAGACTCTTTTTCTGTACTGAGCTATGTGAAATAAGCTGCAAAAAAGCGAAACTCTGGGCCAAGTTAAAGTGAATGAACTGTAACACCACACACCTCAGCCTCCTGTGGTGACTGTCTTATCCCACTCTTCTTAAGACTTCCATCATCCTATTCCTAAACCGATCCAGCTCCCTTTCCAACCTTTCTCACATTTTCTTCTCCTTACTCTCCTTCCCTGTCTTCCGCACACCCCTCCTTCCCTCAAGCCAACAGAAGGGCCCCGGTACAGCAGGGTGTCAGGCTAGTCCCGCTGGGTTGGTCTCTTACCTGTTGACCAACCAAAAAGCAGAACCATAGTTGAAAGAACCACCTGCCCGCCACCACTCTCTCTCTCTAACTCTAACCAGAGTTGAAAGAACCACCTGCCTGCCACCTCTCTCTCTCTCTCTCTCTCTCTCTCATCTGTACACCATTGCTAGTATTAATTTACGCTGATGGAGTTAACCTAATTAGAGGCCAGAAAAGCCTAATTTGTCAGGGCTAAGTTAACACCACGGTGGGCGCTAAATGTCAAAGATCATTAATTACGTTACATATAAGGCAAAATTCATAAGCACTATTTAGACCGTTAGTGTTTGTGTTTGTAATGCAATAACACGGAGAACTAGTATCCGGGAACACACACACACACACACACACACACACACACACACACACACAGCAACAAAACGTCACACAATACTTACGAAATATCCTCTCCATATTCGGTATGTCCTCTGAGAGTGTTTGTTCACCACCTACAGAGGGAAGGTATCGGTATGGCTGGACGGGTCAACTGCCTGGTTATATATACAAACATCCCTCGGCTACTACCCTATCCTCTGGGAAAAGGAAGGTGGACTGCAATAAGGGGCGGCTGAAGCCTGCAGTCCACTGGGTTTACGTTTCAAAAGAGCTTAGGGCAACAATAACAACATAACCCTTACGGCTACTGACATGGAATGAGAAAGATCCTGGAATGAGGTGGAGGGATAGTATAGGAGTATGTGATGATTTATGAGGGGATAGAATGTCGAGAGCATTCTGGGCGAACTGTGAAATTCGACGTCTAGCAGTAAATGTATTGCTATAAAGACTGATAAAAACATAATATTGTAACCGGCCTAGGTTACAACTGGTTTAGGTTTATCCTCGCTTGAAGACTGTTCATTTACCTGCTTCCCCCACAATATACGGTATATTCTAAAGCAGTGTATCGAAGTGGATTGGATAGAAATGAAACATACGCAACAAGACAAAGGCATTCACTAGCTGCGCTTGCGGAGACTCTTGCCCTGCTGGGGACGAATATGTAACTGGCCAAAACACCCCTGCAGAAGACATCATTCTGCTCTCTCTCTCTCTCTCTCTCTTACACACACACACACACACACACACACACACACACACACACACACGCAACTAGCAACTGCAAAGCTCTGCCATCCACCATTTATTTAGGAAGGCCTCACAGGAGCATGGCCAAAATACGCCCTCAGTGAATATCAGTATGGACCAAACTTGAAACGTCAGCTAACCGACCTCGAGTGGTACTGACTGTAAAGCTTCGTTAAAACCATTTGTCTGGGTTTGGAGTTCTGATCTATCCATCCACACATTCATCCACTCATCCATCTATCCATCCATCCATTTATCCATCCACCCATGAATCCTTCAATCCATCCCTCTTTACATCCCTCCCTCTCACCTTTAATCCATCAATCCATCCGCCTATTAATCCATCCATCTATCTATCCACCTATCCATCCATTCATAGATACCTCAACATCAAACGTACAGTTGATGTAGAGACGGGAGTATATGATGGAAGGTGAATTACATTCTGACCCTGGGTAGGGGTACAGATACTAATACTGAGTGTACCTGTGTGTCTGATACGATACACAGGGGGGTCTGATCTCAATTAGGGGGGATCAGTTCCAGCGGGACAATATGAACTCCGTGTTGCATATATTATCATCACATATGGACCCCGAGGCTGAAAGTCTATGAGGTCCATATGCAGTTTTACATACGGTAATCCCCCCAGTGAAAGCTGGGGAAAGGAAGGCAGGTACATAGAAACGAGGAACACACAGACGTTACGGTTCTTACTAGGAGGTCAAGCATAAATATTAAAAGTTTCAGCATAAGACAGCCAGACAAAAGTTTGGGGTGGCTTGCTAAATATGTTATTCTGTGTTTGGCTTATCACTGCAACTATTTTCTATGTCCAAGGATAAATCTATATTTGTTTATTCTTATGTGTATCATTATATTTGCCTACTTTTATACCTTTCCCTCTCTATGGCTAGCTGGATCTGTCTGTGGTTGTCTGTGTCTCCGTCCTATCAGTGTCTCAGCTTGTCAGAATGCTTGCGCAGGTCACACTGTCCCTCTCTATTTGTTTGATGATCTCGCTCTTTTTTTTCTAACTTACTGTTCCCTGTCCGTCGACGTGTGTTTCACTAATTTATGTTTTCATCTATTAGCTGCCTATCTATATCCAACTGCACCGTTCTCTTGAACTGTCTGTATTCATCTGCGTTTTCTTCCACGCCTCTTGTCTGTCCTTCACCTACCACTCCAAGCCACACACACACACACACACACACACACACACACACACACACAAATGACGAGGATAATCAAGCGTAGCATCTGTGTCTCCCTTCCAGCCTTTACGTTGGTGCATACATACATGATCAATTCCCCGTCCTGAGATTCGATTTTGCAGGAAGGCCAACGAAAGGACAGTGCACGATTTTCCTATGTCACGTGTGTTTTCTGCAAAGCCAGATCTTAGTTACGAGAGGAAAATTAAAGTGAGTCACTGTGCGCCTCTCAACCCAGGCAAGCAGAACCACTTGTACCGTGAGTGAGTGAGTGAGTGAGGGGATGGGGGGCACTCCGGGGTACTCTTTATATGGTGTACCACAGTATCAGGGGTACAGGCCGTATTATATCAAAGTAAAGGCAAATAAAGCCAACAGTTAGGGTATACTTCATAAATTTTTGTGAAGAAGGGGGATGGAAATCAAGAGCACAAAATAATTTCAGTTTTAGAGATGATGATGACATAGGGTTTAAACATTAAGGATTCTGTTCTGTTTACACTAGGTGGAGGCGAGTGAAGCAGACAACGTAGATGACTATATTTTTGTGAAGGAAGTCAACAGCACAAGATGAATTCAATTTAAACAGGAGTTCAAGTTAGGAGAAGATGGAGGCAAGGAACGTAAATATCTGGAAGTTAAGTCAGTTGTAAAAATGACTGAGAAAAGCACTACCATTATCATGAATCACGAGAGAGAGAGAGAGAGAGAGAGAGAGAGAGAGAGAGAGAGAGAGAGAGAGAGAGAGAGAGAGAGAGAGAGAGAATCATCAGTATTGCGCCGTCTTTTTCGTTTTATGTCTGTTACCGCCAGGCGATGATATGCACACTACCAGGACCTGCGGCAGCGATGGGACTGAATAACGACACGAGAAGACGGTGAGGAGGGTCAGCATCAGAGATTGGGTTGTTTCGAGAAAGGTAGACACAAAATGTTTGCTTGACACTGATTTATGTGAATGTCTTGTGAAATTACTTATGATACTTTTTTTTTTTTTTTGTGAGGAAGAAGGAACCAAAGGCAACGAGCCTGCAAAACTATTCCTTCCAAGAGAAAAACAAAATATAAGAGAGAGCCAAATTCAAGATCCGATCATTTCCAGATGCCTGGACACACTGCGTTTGAAAAACTGGAGATCATAGGAAGTAGGAAATACAGACAGAGGGAGACAGTTCCAGAGTTGACCTGTTGCATAAATGAAGGACTGGGAGTAACGGTTAACTCTTGCAATAGAGAGTTGGACAGAAAAGGGATGAGAGTTTGCTGCTAGACGGGTGCTACGCGCCCGTCGTAGGGGTGGAGGAATGCATGCAGACAGTTCAGAGGAGCAGTGACCATTGAAGTAGCGATAGAAAAGAGATAAAGATGCAATAGTGCGGCGAAGAGACAAAGGTTGAAGGGAGTCTGTAAGAGGAGGAGAGTTAATGAGGCGAAAAGCCTTTGACTCCACCCTACTGAGAAGAGCTGTATGTGGGAAGCCTCCCCACACATGAGAGTTGTACTCTACACAGGGGCGGATAAAACCCGTGTATAGAGTCAACAATTGTGCAGGGGTAAAGAAGGAACGGAGTCGGCTTAGCACACCCAATCTCTTGGAAGCAGATTTTACAAGAGATGTAATATGATCTTTCCAAGACAAGTCCCGAGTAAATGAAACCCCAAGCATGTTCAAGGATGATGCAAGATTAAGCTGAATATTATCAAACATTAGTGTGTATACCTGTGGAAGATTTTGTCGGGTTGATAGGTGCAAAAACTAAGTCTTTGATGCATTAAAAACAACCATATTATTTTTACCCCAATCAGAGATACGAGCCAAGTCAGACATTAGGTGTGCCATAGCCTCATCCCTTGTTTGTTGGAGTAACTGTTGAGATGGACGTTGCGGGAATCGAATGGACAGGTGAAGGGTGGAGTCATCAACATATGAGTGGATAGGGTTAGATGTACAGCTTAGAAGGTCATTGATGAATAAAAGGAAGAGAGTTGGTGATAGGACAGAGCCCTGAGGAACACCACTGTTGATAGATCTAGGAGAAGAACGATGGCCGTCTACAACAGCGGCTATAGAACGACCAGAAAGGAAGCTATAGATGAAGGCACAGATAGAAGGATAGAAACCGTAAGAGGGCAGTTTGAAAATTAAAGATTTATGCCAGACTCGATCGAAAGCCTTAGAGATGTCAAGTGCAATGGCAAAGCTTTCGCCAAAGTCCCGAAAGGAGGATGACCAGAAGTCTGAGAGGTAGGTGAGAAGATCGCCGGTGGAGCGTCCCTGACGGAACCCATACTGACGATCAGAAAGAAGGTTGTGATAGGAAAGATGCTTTAAAATTTTTCTATTAAGAACAGACTCGAAAACTTTTGAGATACAGGATATTAACGCAATTGGACGATAGTTAGAGGGTTGGGAATGGTCACCCTTCTTTGGGACTGGCTGAATGAGAGCAAACTTCCAGCAAGAAGGAAAGGTACAATTTGACAGACAAAGGCGAAAGAGTTTGCCTTGGCAGGGTGTAAGCACAGAAGCACAGTTCTTGAGAACAACAGGAGGGACTCCATCAGGCCCATATGCCTTATTAGTATTGAGGCCTGTGACAGCAGAAAATACATCAGCTGAAAAAATTTTAATGTCAGCCATGAAGAAGTCAGAGGGGGGAAGTGATGGAGGAACAGCACCGGAATCGTCTAAGGTGGAATTGGAGGAGAAAGTCTGAGCCAAGAGATCTGCTTTATCAGTAGAAGAAATAGCTAAAGAGCCATCAGAGTAGAAAAGAGGAGGGAAGGATGATGAGGTAAAGTTGTTAGAAAGGTTTTTGGCAAGGTGCCAGAAGGAGCGGGAAGAATTCGAGTTAGAGAGTTGAGAGCACTTAGTACGGATGAAATTATTTTTAGCAGAGGGAAGAACAGACTTAGCACGATTCCGGGCAGAAACGTATAAAAGATGTGATTCAGGGGTGGGTTGGCTCCGGTACCTTTTATAGGCCCTCTCCTTGTTGCGGACAGCATTAGAACAAGCGTGATTAAACTAAGGCTTTCGTGCATTAAAAAAGATTCACTTCAAATTAAGGCGATCAGTATAATCTGGGCCGATGTCCTTGATGCAAATATACCCCACGAACATCACTGTCATTCATAAATATTCACGTCTATTTCACATCCCAGATAAAAATCAAGATCATAAATATTATGTAGTAAGGAGAATATTACCACTACTATACATCAACCAAATAATTCCCTCGATAATTTAGCCAGAATGGTAATTAAAAAAAGAAGAAAATAAAAACGGTTAAAATGAAATACTAAAAGCGAAAGCTTCATTTATTCTTCTTCCTTCGCATCTCTCCCCTATCATCACTCATTCACATCTCCCTCCCTCTCTCACCTCTCACCTTCACCTCTCCGTTCCTCCAACACCTCCCTTTCGCTCACCTCTATCCCATCCCTCACCCTCCTTACCTACATTCCTACTCATTATCAAAACAAATACTACAGCAAGGCTCTTTGTTCACTAACAAGCTCGTGTCGCTCTCTCTTCTACATGAGTGTAAACGACTAATCAGACAGCTAGTGGAGGCTGGGTATTGGTGGTGGTGATGGTAGACGTGGTGATGGGATGGTGATGATGTTGGTGAGAGTGACGGTAGCGCTAAAGGGATGTTAGTGATGACAACAGTGAGAGAATGGTGATGATTGTGAGTGTTGGGGAAATAATGACAGATAGATGATGATTATGGTGACAGTGAAAGAGGAAGCCCTAGTTCACCTACGCCCTCTGCCAGTGATGGTGGCAAGTTATTAATTGCAGGGATGAAGGAGGCGATCTGATACAATTATAGGCTGACTCACACAAACACCCCAGCACTCACACGCACAGGCTGGCAGAACCACAACAGACAGACAGACAGATGCATACACGCAGACAGACAAGCAGGCAGGCAGATGCACGCACGCAGGCAGACAGGTAGATGCACGCACGTAGGCAGGAAGGCAGGCAGGTAAATGTATTCATCAGACAGAAACTTCGAACGGACACAGGTTGGAGGGAAGGTGGGAATATGAGCCAGCTGCAGGCAAGCATAGCGAAATATAGGTAATGAAGTAACCACAAGCAGAAAGGCAGTAAACACATGCAATGATGGAGCAAAACATTTAATACTGTGGATGCCAAACTGGTGACTACAAAACTACTCTCACCCTCATGACGTCCCTCCTCACTCCTACCCAACTATAATAACCTTTAATGATTAATGATTAATACACCATCCGAGGACAGAGGCTTGTTATCAGCGACGGGGTCAGCTTTTTACTGGGGCTCTCGACCAAGGCTGAACACTTTGAGGTGAGGTGAGGTGAGGGAGGCAGCTCACTGTACACTGTGTTCACCTCATCTCACTTGTCTTGCCTTACCAACACGAAGTCACCGCAAAACAGACAGATTCTCAGGCTTTATTTCTGTATTCTGTTCCATCTTTTACAGTACTTTTAGCCATGAAGAGTTGTCTAAGTATGAAAATATTCATTTGCCGTTGGGCTAACTTCTAATTACCTTTCTTATAATAACGGTACCAAATGATTTTTCTACCATAATCACAGTTAATTGCATCGTTGTCGAACTATTACGGTAAACTGTGCTTGCAATGTTCATGGTACTATCTGTCCTCAAAGACTGGTTTTTAAAGTGTGCAACAGAGAAGAGTAAAAATGTACTTTATACACTTTCATATAAAACTAAAACTATTACATTATCACCATCTACGATAAAGACAAAGCAGTTTTTTTTTCTGGCAAGTATGCATTTATACCCTTATCGTTGCATGATAAGACATTTTATATACACAGGAGTAAGTGTTATTTACCTATGATTAGTGTATGTAAGGGCTGAAGTTAGGTGCGACTGTAGTACCAAATAAAGCAAAGCATAAATATACAAATACCCTGATAATCTGCGACATGTAGCCTCATAAAAACAGGACAGGTGATACTACAAACAGACATTTATCCTCCATGTATTCACTCTGCCTTCACACTGGCTACACATAATGCTAATTCAGTGGCCTATTTAAACAAAAATCCATCATTAACATCTAATTAATGGACAACACCAGTACAAGAAAAAAAAGTCTTATTAAAAGTTTTCTCTTCTCAGGTCTCACGTTGATTCAGCAACATCCAAGGCACAAAGGCAGCATCACCAATATTATGCTGCTCCTCCTGCTACACCATCCTCAGTGTACATCATCATCATCATCATCATCATCATCATCATCACCTTTTTTTATCACCACCACCACCATCGCAATCATTATCATTACTGTTATCATCAGCATACCATCATTACCACACCATTATCATCATCAACACCTTTTTTATCACCACCACCACCACCGCCACAATCATTATCATTACTGTTATCCTCAGCATATCATCATCATTACCACACCATTATCATCAACATCTTTTTTATCACCACCACCACCACCACCACAATCATTATCATTACTGTTATCCTCAGCATAACATCATCATTACAAAACCATTATCATCATCAACACCATTTTTATCACCACCACCACTACCATCATCATCATCTCCATCATCATCATCTCATCATCATCATCATCATCACTGTTATCATCATCATCATCATCATATTCCCACAACTGTAACTAGAGTGGACAGTAACAAGAGATACCGGTAGGAAAAGAGGAAGAAACAAAGGCAAAGCCATCATTTGATTGCACAATAAAGATTTACCCATCCCTCCAACTAAGCCTTCAAAGTTGTCGGCCTTAGTTATTTTCCTCACCTTGCAATTAGATGCTACCTTCAATCCTTCACTCTCATATCGACCCGGAAAACGTGACTTAATGTCTTCACTCCAATGACGTATTGTACTTTATTACTGACATCCCCAGACGATATCATTCTAACTGAAAAAACTCTTTTGCTGTAGAGGAAATTAAAAATGTATACAACCCATCCAGCGTGATAAGTTTCCGCTAAGCTGAATAAAATCGTCTGGAGGTAGCAAGAATAAAATACAGCCCACGTCATCGGTAAGATGTCAAGAGGGAGTGAAGGACCGTATATCAAACAGACGAAGGACGAGGAGTAGTTATTATCCCTAGCAAAATGAAGAGTTACAGATCAACTAGGGTACGTGTGCAGGAAAGAGGAATAAAAAAGGAATGAAGGACTCGGAACTACTCATGATAAAGATGAAGAGTATACGAGTATGAAGGAAGGTTGATTAGGATGAAATGATGGACTGCAGTTGTGAGTAACCTACTAACAGAAGGGTGAATGAAAATGGAATTAAGGAATATAAATGAGCCGTTTTCACAGTCGTCCCTAACCTTTTGGGTCCGAACGTGTGCCGGGCCCGAATCAAAAGCACCTTTGGATTTCACTGTCGCTCCGAATGGCTTTCGGGAGCTTACTAACGTGGGGACGTCTGCCCGTGTTGATGCGGTAGGGTTGGTAGTTCTGGGTGGCGAAAACACTTTCCATATGTAGAGAATATTTAGAAATTGGAATGTAATGAATGTGATGAATAACATGGCTGGAAAATCCACTTCACACAGTTCTTACTAATATATTCAGGATTGAAGATATTCGTAAGAATGTAGCAAAAATAACGAACAGGAAACGTCATCGGAATGAAGAGCTAACTAACGGCAACATCACAACGCTTCTACTTGAAATCGGAAGAAAGCTGAATCCCTGATGAATGCTGTGTATTGCAAAAAAGGCTTAAGTAAAAATAACCATGAAGTAACATGTACAACGTCTATTGAGTGATGGTGTGGTTTATTAATGGATATAGTATTAATACATGAACATTTTCTTTTCTAAGTGAGGTGTTAGCTACATCAATTTTTACATCGGGCATCAGATATTAGAATTTTCATGAAAATATGCATCAGACAACGATTCTCGTATTTCTTTCGGGTCCGATTGTTGTGGAGGCTCCACCAGTCTGCGAAAGGCTAGTATTCGGATCCGTAGTAGAAAGTCTCATAAAAATACACAAACATATATATTTTTTCAATACCGGGTGTGTTTTTTACCCCAGAAATATTACATTGGGTATATAATACTGAAATCTTAATGAAAATATGTTACATGTAATTATTCTTTTACTTTTTTACTTTCGGGAACGTCTGTTGGGGAGGCTGCAGGTCCACCAAGAATGTTCCAGTAATTTGTTCGGGCCGTCCCGAATGCCGTCCCCAACAGAGGCCTCGGAAGGCTCGTTGGGGGCGAATGTGAAAACGAAAATGTGCGTTCGGAGGCGAGTAGGCTGTTGGGGACTGCACTGGGGACGACTGTGAAAACGGCCCCTGATACCAAGTGACACACACACACACACACACACACACACACACACACACACACACACACACACATTCCTCAACCCAGCCTCACCATCTCATTAACCCTGAGCTGACAACTAATTCGTTTAATTTTTTCAGCGGTGACTGACGTATTACCATAAACACAAGGTAAATGTAGTGTGCTGGTGGTGGATATTGGCTTCATAGGGCGTGACGGAGATGAAATTAATGATACAGGTAAGTTATGAAGAAATCAATGTCGACCACAGAACTGGTGTGTTGTGCTTATGTGGAAGTTACGACAGAGGGACCGGTCTTACGAGATTGTGTTGTCATTTATAAGTACTTGAAACTGGTTTAGTTCTCTAGTCGCTGATGCAGTTGACGCGAGAAGTGTAGGATATGTGTCTCAAAAAGCGATATAACAAGTGTCTGAAGCACATACATTCCCGTCCATTACACATCCAACGTTCTTTTCCACTCACGTCAGTCGAACTGTCATAAAAGACTTTGTAGTTACTTGTAGAGAAGTTATATATATATATTAGACTTGTGGACGAGCGGTTGTTATACTTGAGTAGCTTTGTAAGTAGATAATCTTCTTTCCCATTTGTCATTCAATGACAAGGAGAGGTAAAAAATAGTATGGAACTATTTTTGTTTGTCTTGGAAATATTAACAAGTCTCTCACACAGAACGAAGTATAAAGTAGAGTCCCGGGAGCTATCTCCCTGTCTCGCTCTCTCTGTCTCTCTCTCAAGTTGCTAAGCCCTTCTCCCTGCGACCTGTCTGTTCTGTCGCTAGCTTCCTTCTGAGCTCTCTTTCCTAAATTCTGGTGAAACAGGAGTCGTATCACGTGTGTTCCCTGTGATTGGAAAGTTCTAGAAGCCTGTGTGTGAGTATGTGTGTATGTGTGTGTATGGTCAACAAGGCTTTGTTCACCTGGTGAATTGCTGACAACTAACTGACTGGCTACTTCGTAATCTGTCGTCAGCTTTTCCTCAGTGTAACTTGCAAGATCATTTCCCATTCCCAGGCTCGCATAGAGCTGTCTATCTATCTATTTATCTATCTATCTATTATGATTTGTAATTATAATATGGAGTCCTAACATATGCTCGGTCACCCGAAAATGGCGTACCATCGACAGTTAATAGTCATATCATATTAATACATATCATATACACATTATAATGAACTTATAAGCTAATTAAGTGAAATACATAATATTGTAAAAGTAACATAATTGTATGAATATTGTATACATATAATATTCATAGTAAATACCAATTATCCAGTAGTATTACATTTTAAACAAGTTGTATACATTTTGTGAGATGTGTATGTATAACAGACATACGCATATAATTGTGCAATGGTAATACTGCTAGGTTATACATTACATATTGAGTTATCACTTTAGTAATGTCTAATATTTCACCTAACTTGTGTGATGATACTGGTAATACAGAATTGTGCTATAGTTGTATGACTTATAATATTGTACTAACATTGTCTATCTATCTATCTATCTATTGCCAGACGTCTCAATCCCGTTTGGGGTGGCCACAAACAAATCGCCTCCAAGTCGCCCTGTCCCCCGCCATTTCACTGCCCTGCTCCCAACTCACACATCCCTCTCTCATATACCTCTCCACCCCATCCCTCCATCTCATCCTCGGCCTCCCCTTCCCTCTTCCCCCCTCCACCTCACTCATATACACTCTCTTCGTCAGTCTTTCACCCTCCATCCTCTCCACATGGCCAAACCACCTCAGTGTGTTCCTCATAACGCTTCCTATCACATCCACATCCACACCACAACGCTCCTTTATATCCTCATTCGTCAGCCTGTCTCTCCACGTGACTCCACAACCTCCTCTTAAATAACTCATTTCCACTGCTCTCACTCTTGACTTGTGTCCTTCCAACAATGTCCAAGCTTCACTTCCGTACGTTAGAGTTGGTATCACAATACTGTCATGTAGTAACTTTTTCACTTCCATGCTCACTTCCCTGTTTCTTATCACTGCTTTCAAGGAACCAGCAACTTTTCTTCCCTGCTGTACCCTTTCAAGCACTTCACCCTCCAAACCTCCATCCTTACTCATCACACTACCCAAATACTTAAACGTACTCACATTTTCCAATTCCTCACCATCCAACCTCGCTGTACATTCACTAACTTCACCTCTCTCAAAGACCATCACTTTACTCTTCCCTACATTCACCTTTAGGTTCCGTTTCTTACACACTCTCTCAAACTCATCCAGCAAGCCTTGCAGCTCCCCTTCGTCTTCACTCAACAACACAGTATCATCTGCAAACAACAGTACAGGGAGTTTCCAAACACTATCCCCTCTCACCAGGGCCACTCCAACATCCACTACCCTACCTTGTACCTCTTTTATTACCCCATCCATGTACAGATTGAACAACCATGGAGACATGACACATCCCTGTTTCAAACCAACTTTCGAAAGAGAAAAATTCACTTAGTTCACCATCCACACGCACTGCAGCCTTCGCACCATCGTACATACTCTTCACAGCATTCAACAACTTCCCATCTACTCCATATACTCTTAACACTTTCCACAGTCCTTGTCTATCCACCCTGTCTTATGCTTTCTCCAAATCCATGAAAGCCGCATACAACTTCTTTCTCTTCTCTAGAAACTTTTCCACTAAAGATCTAAGAATGAATATCTGATCTACACAACCTCTTCCCTTCCTAAAGCCTCCCTGTTCTTCTCCAACTAATTTCTCTGTTCTTTCTCTAACTCTGTCTATAAGTATCCTACCATACACTTTTCCTATTATACTAAGAAGACAAATGCCCCTATGATTACCACACACTTCTTTTTCCCCTTTTCCTTTGTACAAGGGAATAATTATACCTGACTTCCAATCCTCCGGGACTCTACCTTCCTCCCAGGCCAATCTGCACATCTTCCACATCCATTCTACTACTATCTCTCCCCCATGCTTCAGCATTTCACCACACACTCCATCAATTCCTGGGGCTTTCCCCGATTTAACTTTCTTCATTGCTTCCACAACTTCTATCCTACTGATTTCTTCCTGTCTTCTCACCTACCTTCTTCTCCCAGCCATTCCCCAGCCACTTATACTCGCATTACTTCCATCCTCTACGTTCAACAATTCCTTAAAGTGTTCTCTCCATCTGCTCACTTTTTCTCCCTTCTCCACTAGTAATCTACCATTTTTATCTTTCACTCCCCTGCTAACTTCACTTCCACCCTGCCTTACTCTTTTCACTTCTCTCCAGAACATTTTCTCACATTGTGGTAATACATAATTGTAACATTTTATGAATTGTTACAAAATATTGTGGTAATGCATAATTGTGTTGGCCTTATAATTGTAGTTACATTTTGTTAATGCAACTGTTATATAAGTGTCTTGGCCTTATAATTGTTGTTAAAGTTAAATAAAAGTTACATCTTGTTAATGCAACTGTTAATTGGCAAAGTGTAACATAATGCAATCGTTTGTCGTTACATAATTGTTACATATCGTTTGTAGTTACATAATTGTAGTTAAAGTTACATAAAAGTTACATCTTGTTAATGCAACTGTTACATAAATGGTACATATTGTTTGTAGTTACATAATTGTAGCAAGTGTAACATAATGCAATCGTTTGTCGTTACATAATTGTTACATATCGTTTGTAGTTACATAATTGTAGTTAAAGTTACATAAAAGTTACATCTTGTTAATGCAACTGTTACATAATTGGCAAAGTGTAACATAATGCAATCGTTTGTCGTTACATAATTGTTACATATCGTTTGTATTTACATAATTGTAATAATTGCAGTCCTAACATATGCTGCGGTCGATGATATGATGTGCCATGCCACTAGCTTGTGGAGACAACCGTTTGCTTTTTTGTTTGTAGTTTATGTGGTATTTTGGCATTTGTAGTAACACTTACACTTATTTTCATTTGTTTGTTATGTGATCTTACTCCATTTCTCTCTTTTTTCTTTCTTACTTTTTCTTTCTTTCTTTCTTTTTTTTTTTGTATGTTTGTTTTTCTTCGCTTGTGTACACTTTTTCTATGTTGTTCATGGTTGCATAATTACTGGCTAATATCCTTGGGATACTTTTTTAAAGGTTAGTTTATATTGCACAGGTATTACTGAAAATGATATTATATAGTCCCATATTTTGTTATTTTATATAAAAAAATATATATATACTATATACAGTATTAACTATATACACTGACTTGTTGTTCACTTGTACCTATCGTGGGTAATATGTGTGTCAGCACTGTGTGGAAATCATTGTCTTCACGATTGTGTTGAAGATGTTCACTCTTGCTAACGTCCTTTGTGTTGGCCATTTTTTTTTTTTTTTTCTGGTTTCCCTTATAATTTAATTTATATGTTTCCACTAGGTAGCTTTAATTAATAAATGTTTAATACAGTTCTTTTAATTGCTCACTGAGTAACTGTGATGGTATATTTTCTTTATCACTTTGTAGATGTAATAATGTATAGCTGTATGTATGAAACACGTATTTTATGTAGGTATAAATGGTAACACTCGTTGGTAGTAAATAAATGTTATAATAAATGAATGAATATATACAGTGTAGAATATTTATTGTTGGTGATTATTTAGTTTTTGAGTTATGCAGATAACTGAAGTAAGTATGTATATTTAAGCTGTAACTATACAGCACGTTTTATATGTTTGTGCAGAAGCTTATTGTCTATCACTGTGTATTGTATAAATGAAGTAACTATGTAACTCACTAATTTTTACCGTGGTGGGAATGGTGTGAGTGGTGGTGCAGGTGGTGAGTTGACTGACGTGGTGTCTTTTCAGCAAGCACGCATGATGACGTCGACTTCCCACACTGGTAGCTGTGGTGAGTGAATGAGTAGCGATGAGTAACTTGAGTGAAGATGAGTGAGTAAGATGAGTTGTGAATATGGACTTGGTATTTGCTTCGTTGTCTTGACCTCTTCACACCTGCGTAAGCGGTGGGGGTTGGGTGGATGTAGCAGAGAGAGGAGGGTGAGGTCTGGTGGTTATGAGGTATGAGTCGTGTCTCACTCTTCGTTTGTTTGTTTTGTTTTTCTTTGTCGATGTTTTCTCGGTCCTTTTCTCTTGTGATTTACTCGTTGTAGGATGAAGACTGCCGCTACTTGTAGTTTTTTTTTTTTTTTTTTTTTTTTTTATGTGTCCGACTCTGGGCATAGGCTTCACAGCCTGCTATCAAGGCCCAGTAGTCCTCCTACATACCACACACCTCTCTACATGTCACCACTTCGGCGCTAACACCCACCGTCAATATTGAATACATGCTAGGGCTGTCTCATACAGGACTGGTGTATTGGTATTAGCGGGGGTACTTTTATGACATGTCGGCGGGTCATCTGGTAGATCAGGAAAGTCTGCTGTTATGAAATTCAAATCCTTAAACTGTTCCCTGCCCCAGCCGGGATTCGAACCTGGGTCCATCAGGACTGCAGGCCGCCTCTCTACCGATTCAGCCACCGCGTGTAGAAGATTATACAGACGACTCGTAGAGTTGTTACTTGTAATTGATTGTAGATGGTTGTGGTTCGCCGGTTCGTCGTAGAAGTTGCAAGATTGTTTGTATCAATATATTGTTAAACTACTTGCAAGGCGTCCTGTGACCTCTTCACCTCTACATCAGCGTGATGATCGGAGAGACGGAGGGGGCTGGTTGGAGAGAACTGTCAGGAGCTGGTTGTAAGTTGTTGGTTGTGAGAGGTATTCTTGTTTTCAATCTTGATATTTTGTAGGAACTCACTGTCGATTCGTAGACGAGGTTCGTATACGTTCGCTGCTACCAAAATGTCATAAAAGACTTTGTAGTTACTTGTAGAGAAGTTATATATATATTAGACTTGTGGACGAGCGGTTGTTATACTTGAGTAGCTTTGTAAGTAGATAATCTTCTTTCCCATTTGTCATTCAATGACAAGGAGAGGTAAAGAATAGTATGGAACTATTTTTATTTATCTTGGAAACATTAACAAGTCTCTCACACAGAGCGAAGTATAAAGTAGAGTCCCGGGAGCTATCTCCCTGTCTCGCTCTCTCTGTCTCTCTCTCAAGTTGCTAAGCCCTTCTCCCTGCGACCTGTCTGTTCTGTCGCTAGCTTCCTTCTGAGCTCTCTTTCCTAAATTCTGGTGAAACAGGAGTCGTATCTAGTGTGTTCCCTGTGATTGGAAAGTTCTAGAAGCCTGTGCGTGAGTATGTGTGTATGTGTGTGTATGGTCAACAAGGCTTTGTTCACCTGGCGAATTGCTGACAACTAACTGACTGGCTACTTCGTAATCTTTCGTCAGCTTTTCCTCAGTGTAACGTGCAAGATCATTTCCCATTCCCAGGCTCGCATAGAGCTGTCTATCTATCTATTTATCTATCTATCTATTATGATTTGTAATTATAATATGGAGTCCTAACAGAACGTCCCAAATCTAGCTCATAATAACACACAGCCCAGCCTTTCCTGTTATGCTCTACAAAACGCTATCTTGTGGTCCCACATCCCTTCCAGTTCACGCCCAATGCCCTTCACTTCAGCCCACTTCCCGCCTAGTCCATGCCCGTCCGAACCCTGCCACTTCCCGCCCGGTCCATGCAGAACATCCCTCATCCCCGCCCAGTATACACTCAACGTCTCTCACCCGTGCTCACTTTCCTCCCAGTCCACTCATCTCGTCCCTAAGCCCCGCACCTCCTTCCAGTTCTACAGTACATGCAGTGCTCCTCATTCCCGCCCTGCTCATGCTAACGTCCCTAACCCCCACTTACTTCCCGCCCAGTCCAAGCCTAATGGCCCTCATTCCTGCCCACTTCCCGCCCTGTTCACGCCTACCGTCCCTCACCCCCGCCCTCTCCCTGCCCAGTCCACGCCTAACGTCCCTCACCCCCGCTCACCTTCCGCCCAGTCCACGCCTAACGTCACTCTCACTCCCGCCCCACTTCCCACCCAGTTCTTGCCCATCACCTCTCACCCCCGCCCACCGTCCAATCCCATATACAGCACAAAACATACACAATGCTTTTAAAAACACGTGGCCACGCCTGCCTAAGCCTCACACCCAGACAATATGCAGCTTTATAAACTCTCAAACGAGTTACTGCACAACACAACCTTTATGGTATTACCTTTCCAAGTTCATATGTTAAATATAATGAAAACCAGCACAGCCAATAAAAGAAAAATAAATGAATGACTACTTTCTTGTTTAGCATAAATAGCAATTATAAGACGGCCATGTTCTCACTTGCCTTCATGAAAGGGTCTACAAAATGACGGGGTGGATGGCGTTTGATTAGACGAAAGGTGTATACAGTGTAAGTTGTTGTTGTTGTTGAGCAACCCTGGTTTGTTTGGTGGAGCAGACCCATCAACTGCAGACAAGCAATCAACCCTGCAGTGAAATGATATTCCTTTGTGGTGGACACCGCCTCGCCACAGCGAGACGAGAGGAAAAGTGTAGAGGCTTGGTTCCTGGATGAACGCCGCATTTGCGTCTCTCCATCCAGTTAACAGGGCCACCATAGCAGGCTCCACATCACCCCGTTACTTGGTTACATGGTTACCACCCAGCATTGTAAATGGTTTCCTAAGCTACTAGAAACCACTAGGCTTGTCACTCAGAGCTGAACCAAATTAAGTGGGAAGAGTAATAAAAGGTGACAGGAGAGATGGGTGAAAATAAAACAGAGGAGGACAGATACAGAAAAGAACGATAAAGGTGAAGGAAGAAGTACGCAGCACTACATCCAGTGAGCAAATGATGGGTGCCTCTATACAGCACAGTATGTAAGTAATGAAACTGGTCGAGCTTTTGTAAAGGCTACCCCTCACAGGATGTGGCGCCTGGCATGGATGCATTTTGTCTCACACACACACACACACACACACACACACACACACACACACGTGGCGCCTGGCATGGATGCATTTTGTCTCACACACACACACACACACACACACACACACACACACACACACACACACACACACACACACACACACACACACACACACACACACAGATAGACAGACTGATCTCAGTTTTATGAAACTGTCAGTTAGAACACTGACAGCTCGAGACAAAATGTGAATTGGAGAGAAAGAAAAAATGGAAGATTATAATAAATGGGTATCGTATTTATACAGAGCAGGATACAAGAATAAAGAGAGAAGAACAACGCAGCTCTAAACAATGTTGTGAGTAATTATATGAAAAGCATGACGAATAATGATTAAGGGAAGATTAATATAGGTCCGGAGAAACTATATCTTTTTAAATACCTTTATAGGCGTCAGACAGACAGAAGGACACACACACACACACACACACACACACACATGCGGCAGTAATAAAAAGACATACAGACTGTCTTATGTTAACAGAAATTAAACTAATATGATACTGTAACTGGAAAGAAGATGGCTTAACCTTGCTGTGTTGAGTGAGTCACCGGTGGGTGGGTGTGATATGGACGGGGGTGGGCGGGTAACTGGTTATGGGGAATGGATGGGGGTGAGGGGCGAAAAACTGGACGTCGTAAACAGAACTGGATTTACATACTGAAGGAGGAGGAGGAGGAGAAGTAGGTGGTAGGACAGAAAGAGAGAGAGAGAGAGAGAGAGAGAGAGAGAGTCTAACTACTGGGAGCCTAGAAAACTTACTCCTCCCAAAGATAGTTACTTAAGGAAAACGAAAATCGAGTTTCAGTCATTTTCCTATGCTTGGACAGAATGTATTTCAAAGACTAGGGGACATGTAGAAGCACACACAATCTAGATCATTTCAGTGATGACTAGTGGTATATATGAAAGACTGAAAATACCGATTAACACTTATGGGTGAATTACTGAGCTGGATGGAAAAGAGGAGGGGCTCTGAAGGTAGCGGGGTGCCGCGTGCCTATAAAATGTGGAAGGCTGACATACAAAGAGTTGAAAAGCAATACGCACACTAAGAGATGAGAGGGGAAAGAGACATAACACTATGGTGAAGTGAGGGGGTGTTTATACCTACCCTCAGTTATCCATTTTCATCATCCTATCTCCAAATTGATGGACAAGGTACAGTCACAACCCTGTACCATATACCATGACCTAACTTCGCATGATGTCGAATAAACAAACAATTTGGTGATTTCTGGGTGTCTGAGTGTAATAAATGTGAGAAGACACCATACCTCATTCCAGCATTACATACCTCACTGGTACCTTGTTCCCGACACACCTCACTTTCACATACCTGTAAGGAGAGAGAATGTAATTAGTAATAGAATAGGTAAAACGTAACAGGTAAAGAGGCTGGTAATAAACAAATAATGAAATTCTACAACTCTTCCCTCGCCATAAACGGTATCGGGTTCTCAGCATCACAGATCAGCAAACTGTCGACAAGGTTTCCCTCAACCCTACGTCAAATGGCGAAAATACACGTGTGGATACAAACTTAACACTGTAAATAACTCTTCAATGGACGCATATACAAGGTGTCACCACTAATATTACCTGTATTAAAAGTGAACCAACATTTTGAGTTTCGGAGGGCGGGAATGTCGACAGTGTATTATTACTTCCATTTGATTTTATTCAAGGTTACTGATACACGTAAGTAAACTGGATACAAACAAACCAGCTGCGTTCACTAACCTCACACCAAATTCAGGAAAAAAAATGACAAATGTAGGCAGGGATAATATGCTGACAAACATTAAGAGAATAACAGTACGGCAGCTACAACACACACAGGTCGATCTATAACATTACCCAGAGACTTTGACATATGATTGGTTATCTCAAAATCGAGTCCCTCCATCCATGAGTTACCCTGAACCCTTCCGAAAATTTTGGTATAAATAGGATGGAATAGTTTAAGTTGGCTTTGCTTTGTGATCTTGTCATTGACCTGTAGTCCTTATAAAAAAAAAAAAAAAAAAAAAAAAATCAAGCTGTTTAGCTGACCCTCAATCCTTCCTGCAAGTTCTTCATATCAGATCAGTTATTACAGTTATTGTGATCAGACACGGTCACACACAGGTCAAACTCTTACCTTGCCTCGAAATCTTGTCCTTCGACTCTCTGTTCTCAAAACCGACTCCCCTCGTTGCTGCCTTACACTCAACCCTTCCACCAAATCTGTTCTAAGTCGGATTAAAACCCTTTAAGTTGGCCATGTCATGTACCCTAGACCTTCAGCTTATTATGTTCATAAACAATAGGGTCAACCCCTTGGTTGAATCTGAATCCATTTATCAAGTTTTGTTGAAATCAAGTAAAGGCTGTTTAAGAAAACTCCGTTCTTTACTTATACACACATCTGGCAGACAGAGTGATTGGTGGTCAGGCTGCTCAGTGAGTTGGTAGTAAAAAAAAATATATATATATAATATAATAAAATCAATGACATAGTAGACGGCCATCGTTCTTCTCCTAGATCTATCAACAGTGGTGTTCCTCAGGGCTCTGTCCTATCACCAACTCTCTTCCTTTTATTCATCAATGATCTTCTAAGCTGTACATCTAACCCTATCCACTCATACGCTGACGACTCCACCCTTCACCTTTCCATTCGGTTCCCGCAACGCCCATCTCAACAGTTACTTCAACAAACAAGGGATGAGGCTGTGGCACACCTAATGTCTGATTTGGCTCGTATCTCTGACTGGGGTAAAAATAATATGGTTGTGTTTAATGCATCTAAGACTCAGTTCTTACACCTATCAACCCGACAAAATCTTCCACAGGTATACCCACTAATGTTTAATAATATTCAGCTTAATCCTACATCATCCTTGAACATGCTTGGGGTTTCATTTACTCGGGACTTATCTTGGAAATATCATATTACATCTCTTGTAAAATCTGCTTCCAAGAGATTGGGTGTGCTAAGCCGACTCCGCACTTTCTTCACCCCTGCACAATTGTTGACTCTATACAGGGGTTTTATCCGCCTCTGTGTGGAGTACAACTCTCATGTGTGGGGAGGCTCCCCACATACAGCTCTTCTCAATAGGGTGGAGGCAAAGGCTTTTCGTCTCATTAACTCTCCTCCTCTTACTGACTCCCTTCAACCTCTGTCTCTTCGCCGCACTGTTGCATCTTTATCTCTTTTCTATCGCTACTTTAATGGTCACTGCTCCTCTGAACTCTCTGCTTGCATTCCTCCACCTCTACGACGGGCGCGTAGCACCCGTCTGGCAGCAAACTCTCATCCTTTTTCTGTCCAACTCTCTAATGCAAGAGTTAACCGTTACTCCCAGTCTTTCATTTATGCAACAGGTCAGCTCTGGAACTGTCTCCCTCTGTCTGTATTTCCTGCTGCCTATGATCTCCAGTCTTTCAAACGCAGTGTGTCCAGGCATCTCAAAATGATCGGATCTTGAATTTGGCTCTATATTGTATTTTGTTTTTCTCTTGGAGGGAACTGTTACTGCGGGCTCATGGCCTTTGGTTCCTTCTTCCTCGCATAAAAAAAAAAAAAAAAAAATCACATAAAGCTCACTCCATATGGCAGTCGCTAATTAAGGCTATCATAGGCGGTAAGGCAACTGGGCTGGTCGGGTGTAAACTATCTGTGTACAAAGATCTGACTGTGTGCTGAATCTATAAGTAAGACATTTAAGTTACGACTGACATACTCAACCAATATCATACTGTTGTGAGCCATATACTCGTTATACAACTCAGGAGTGCGGACAACCGGATGCTTAGAACTCATAAATTAAAAGTTGTATTTCGCACGGACAAGGCTGACAGACGAAAAAGAAGAGCAGCTGATGCTACTCGTAGATTGAGACGAAGAAGACCGAAGACAGTGAAAAAGCAGTGGAAAAGTACTGTACATGCCGAATGAATACTTGGAGTGTGGGAAGGGAATCCCGTAGTAGTGCATGGTAACTAAAAAGCTTGGAGGAGTCTGTCGGGGTTCGCATGAAAGAATAGTGCGGTAAGGCAACTAACAATAGGTAGAGAGTCAGTGAAAGAGCCTGCCTGGCAATGGTCAGTTCTGCATACTAACTGGATGTGGAGCATAATAGGGAATAACAGTACCGATGGCGAGTGGCAATAGATAAAGGATCAGTGAGGGAATGTGCTTGGAAACGGTCAGCTCTGTCCGACAACCAAGAGTGGTTCATAATGCTGTGGACGGGACTTAAGGAAGTGCCAGCAGTTCTTCACGTGCAAGCGATCTCCAGCCTCCCAAACCAGTCTTTTGGAGTAAATTAAACAGCATATCAGCCACAAGTGAGAGAACCAACCATACTGACTGAGCACTCCTCATCTTATCTATATATTTCCTGATGCTAGATGATGTGATGGGTAACTATGACAAAAAATGATCTGCAGGAATCGTTGTCCGTATTTAATAACGACCCCTCCCCTCACAACACATCACATTATCTCATACCTGAAACCTCATCACTTGAGTTTGGGCTACCATCTGACATTACACATTATACCCCACACAGTGTGATATGACTACATATGTGACATTACTCAAGGGGGTATACTGTGTGTGTGTGTGTGTGTGTGTGTGTGTGTGTGTGTGTGTGTGTTGTACTCCTCCATCACCCTCCCAACACCCCGTCGTTGTCTTCACATAGGAGCCTGGCGGGGAACATTACGTCCATTTAGCAGGTTGTTTGGACTGCGACTCCACTGTCAGTGTGTCGGTGGAGGTACACATTATCGGTTTATCCCCGCCACATGATCACAAGTGGCGGGGCATTAAATATAACGAATAATTTGTGGGTCATTTGCAGACTGTGTGAGCCGGGCGAACATAGTAATGTCAACCTAATATTGTGCCGCAAGTAAAAACCAACTATGCGTTTGTATAAAAGACAAAATACCTACTCCAAGCTTGTGTAATATCGTCCTGTGCAGCTCTCTGGAATCGATGCATTACCGGCTTGAGATATCTGCATCATTTGCATGAATATACGCCTAAACTTTCGCAAATATTTGCTATCTGACAGTTCGGCAGTATTATCTGGATTTGTATCTGAAAACAGCATATATGGTTATGTCGAGAAATATGCAGTGTTTAACAAAACATCTGCAATTCATCTCTTATATTATTCACAAACACGAAAACAAAAATCACAAATATATATATATATATATATATATATATATATATATATATATATATATATATATATATATATATATATATATATATATATATATATAATCAAATACCAGTATTTGGCCATGATTATCCTGATGCTGCTATACCACGTTCATCTAAATATGAACCGGATCGACTGTAGGTTGCAGTTGCCCCTCTGCCGTCCACCATGCATCTTTCTGAGCATAGGGAGTAGGATGAGGGAGGTTTGTATAGCCCTTACAGTGGAGTCCATGGATTATATCAGTGTCAACGCGGGAAGACATCCCCCTCCAGCACCATCTGCTTCCTAAATGACAAGAACTGGACACAAACGTATGCGACGGCAAGGTAGAATGTTGCACTCACTTCGTTTTGGTGCTTCCAATTTCTATCACTTCTCTTTACTGATATAATAATCCTTCTCTTAACTTTTACAATGTCCTTCTTAGCCTGTTCCTCGATCATTAGCAGTCTTTCAGTCTGTTTTCATGCATGTTTCAAAATACCATTTTTTTCCTGCAGCTTCTCTATGAATCCTTTCTGACAACAGAACTGTGATATTTTTAAGGAAACTAACTCATCCTCGTTACAGGTATCCATGCTTGCTTTTTCTCGTCAACTATTACTCCTCTCTTTCCATTACTTCCATATCTTCATTTCAGTCCAGTTTAATGTTATCTGCCACTCTATATTTTGCGCAAATGTGTCAGTAAAAAATTAATGTAATTGTATGGGTTCTCTGTACATCATGGACCAAAAGACTGCCCAAGTAATTCTGGTGGTCTGCTTTGGTAGTAATACCTGTTGACGAATAAATAATTTTTGATTGGCCATTGCTAGGCTATGAGAAGATGGTAGTAACTGCACAAGCGGGAGGAGTTTAAATCCGTAGGAAAGGGTGACGGTGAGCTAGGATAAGATGACATGCAAAGGCTGGAAAAAAGATCAGTAGGAGTGTGGGAATGAAGCTAAACCAGGATATAAGTTAAGAGTACGTGCTGCAAGCAGATTACCACGACACCAGGGACTGGAGTAGTACGGATAAATGGAAACGTTAAATGGAGGAAGGACGATTAAGATGCATTTAAACAGTTTGGTTTGACTGCATCCACTTCTTAACGCAGGCTAGGTAGGCCCGTTAGCAAGGTCTACCATGCTACCTACACCAACAAAGTGCTGCTTAACAGCCCTCAAACATCAATACTTGAGCACTAATAGTTCTCATCTCTATTGCGACTCTGAATTGTCGTATGAGAACCTATTTCTGTGGCCAACTATTCCATTTAATATAAACCACAAGCACTTGTACCCACTATAATAGGCTATGGATGACACGATCAGGAACTGGTATGAGCGTGTTAACTCTGGTAAAGCTATTTGGTGTCGCGATAGCTGATAAAGTAGGATACCTGTTTAATATGGGGATGCAGATTATAATGTTACGACAGTCTGCAGGTGTCAGCATTAGATCCGATCAGATGGCCGTTGAGATATAGCCTTTTCAATCCCTACAGAAATAAATGTTCATTGGATGCTCAGTTGCCGACTCCCCTTAACCAGATTAACGCGACCCACTATATATATATTTTTTAAATGCGAGGAAGAAGGAACCAAAGGCCGGGAGCCCGCAATTATTGTTCCTTCCAAGAGAAAAACAAAATACAAGAAAGAGCCAAATTCAAGATCCGATCATTTCGAGATGCCTGGACACACTGTGTTTGAAAGACTGGAGATCATAGGAAGCAGGAGATACAGAAAGAGGGAGACAGTTCCAGAGTTGACCTGTTGCATAAATGAAGGACTGGGAGTAACGGTTAACTCTTGCATTAGAGAGTTGGACAGAAAAGAGATGAGAGTTTGCTGCTAGACGGGTGTTACGTGCCCGTCGTAGAGGTGGAGAAATGCATGCAGACAGTTTAGAGGAGCAGTGACCATTGAAGTAGCGATAGAAAAGAGATAAAGACGCAACAGTGCGACGAAGAGACAGAGGTTAAAGGGAGTCAGTAAGAGGAGGAGAGTTAATGAAACGAAAAGCCTCCTTCTTTGTCCCATCTCCAGTTTCTCCCACTTCGCTCTCCCCTCCCTCTTCTCGCTATCCCTCTCCAATTTTCTCTCCATTCTCTTCCCTATCGTTTTCTCTCCCTCACGCCTCCCCACCACAGCAGTCTCTAGCCATCGTTCATCTTCGTCACTCCACGTTCCACTGATTAGCGCTCTTCCCTTCCTCCTGTCCTCTCCTTTATCTGCCTTATCGTCTCCTCTTCCGCCATCATTATCATCTTCCCCATCACTCCTCCCTCGACCATTCCTCCCTCTTGTAATATATAGACTACATTTTTTTTTTTTTTTTTATGTATCCGACTCTGGCCAAAGGCTTCAGGGCCTATTTCTCGGTGGGCAGTGGCCTATCCCGAGGCTTAGTAGTCCTCCTACACTTCCACATGTCACCACTTCGGCACTAACACTCACCGCCCATATTGAATACATGTTAAGGCTGTCTCAAACAGGACTGGTGTATTGGTATTAGCGGGGGTTCTTTTACGACATGTCGGCGGGTCTTCTGGTAGATTAGGAAAGTCTGCTTTTATGAAATTCAAATCCTGAAACTGTTCCCTGCCCCAGCCGGGATTCGAACCTGGGTCCATTAGGACTGCAGGCCACCTCTCTACCGATTCAGCCACCGCCTCCCCCAACATACAAGTATTCCTCCCTCACTTTCCTCTCAGTCTCCTTTCATGTTTTGTTTACTCTTTCTCTCACTTTCCCTCCGCACCTTTTCCTCCGCCCATGTTCTTCTACTGTATGACGCTATCTTTGCCTTCCCATTTACTTCTCTCCAGTTCATTTTTCATCCATCTACTATTTCTTTCTTTCCTAGTTTCATCTTCCAGGCTCTACTTTCTTTGCCATTCCTTCACATTGCTTCTATACAGGCTATAAACCGTCACATCACTCCACTTTTATAATACTTCTCTCTCCGACGCTAAGCATGCATTTCTTACTCTTTTTCAGCTTACATGCATTTACAGTGGACTTAGAGGACGATGGTATTCAGTATAAGCACTTTCAACCAGAACCGTGTAAAATATAGCCAAAAACTTTCTGTAGATGTAAACGCAGCCTGTGACTGGTTAATGAGACACAAGTGAGCAAGGCTTATCTCGGCTCAGAAAAGTAAATTAATACCGGGGATACATCATTTTCTCCCACAGTCACTTCAACTTTTCCAGTATGATGACGCCTTAATATATCCTTTTTGGTACCTTTAGATGATCTTATGCCCCAGTCACACTGCAGGTATGACTTGTCGCAAACCTGAAAATCGCGAAACCAGTCCCCGACTACGGAGGTCTCCGAGCAGTTGGGCCACCAATCGGCTACCGGTGGTCGTCTAGTGTCCGTCCAGCGTCCGTCCAGTGGGCTGCCGAACGGCGACCATGGCCAGGCACACATTGGTCAAGACACCGGCGGGTGACTGGCCAGTCGTCGGCAGGCCGCCGACAAATGGTGGCCGGTCCGCGTCTTGCTGCAGTTTGGGGCTGCGACCTCTAGGCCACCACTAGACCGACACCGGCCGCGGATTGGCCGGCAGCTGGTCTCGGTCCAGCCCACCACCTGTCACTCGTCCAATCGCCGGCTGGACGGTGGCCGGACTTCAACCACCACCCCTGACAGGAAGCTTGTGGATGGCGGCCGCTGCAGTCCAGTCATTGCCTTGACAGAGTGCGGACAGCCACCGCACAGAGCGGGCGGCAACCGGCCTCCGTTCAGATGGCAACCACCACTTAAAAATCAGGTGTCGCCGACCAGTCGCAGTCCGTGTGCCGGCCAGACGCAGTCCAGCCGCCTACCAGGTGGCTTCCGTGCCATGACATCAGTGGTCGCGGGTAGGTTTTTCGTGCAGCATGGAAAACCTTGCGACGATTTTTTGGTCGCCATGGTGGCCTGCGGCTAGACCAAGACATATGAAGACCGGTTATAAACCTCACCAAAACCACCCACGACTTGCAGGTCGAGGGTGGTTTGCGATAAGTCGTACCTGCAGTGTGGCTGGGGCCTTATTCAGCTTAGTGAAGGCTTCCTGTAGTGTGCAAGTAAATGAAAGCCACCTCTAGTCCACTCCGTTCGAAAAATCTCTCCCAAGTTGAATAAAATTGAGTGATGGTGAGGAGAATACGACCAAATCATGGAAGAGATGTTAGCTCTAATTTGTCTGTAGTTCCCTCTCAGCTACCACCCTCCCACACACTGGCTTCAGCAGAGAATTCCTTAAACGGAAGTGGACATGAATGAGGGTGACAGTGATCCATCAGCCTCTATTAACTAGCTGCCCGGGCTTACCTGTTAAGCGCCTCTTCTCTCACTGTTACTCTATTCACTTTCACTTCACTTCTCTCATTATTTCTTCACCTTTTTTCTTAACTGAGCGCGATCTCTCCTTAATCGCCTTTAATCCGGTGTTGTCACTGACTTAGTCTACTTTAGACTAAGTAACTTTGTTCAGCATTGGGCAGATTCTTGTAGTGAATGGGTATATGAAGGTTATATCAAAGACTTCCAGTACGATAACCTTTAATTTCCAAACACGAATAAAGTATATCGAGATGGCGAAAATATGTCTTGAATCACGTCATCTAGCTAAAAGGGTTAACTGAGCTTGCTACAAAGGAGTACAAGATCATTATACTCGTAAAGATAACGTTCATTTCGTCAAGATGAGTAAAACCCCCGCCCTTACCCACACCACACTGCCCTCCACAAGTATTTTCTCTCAAACTGACCCACCGCCGCCGGACCAGACTCACATCCACCACACCATCACCCCTCCAGCCACACAGACGTACCCGGATGTTAACCACAGCTCAAGGTAACATGAGGACGCCGAGGTTAGGAATGAAGGGAAATAAACACCCGGCAGTTAACACCAAAGCCATTATTTATATCCAGGAAGGAGGTCGACCAAAGAGAGACAGTGGCAGAGGGAACTAGTAAGAGAAATGGAGGCACATGTCGTACTAGCAAAAAAAAAAAAAAAAAAAACGGGGAGAGGAATAAAAACTATTGACACATCTCGGGGGATGCCTCAGATAAAACTGATTAACCTTTTCTCTGCGAACGAAAACGTTTATCTATATATTTTCTTACTTCCACCAGTTATTCTATTCTGCTTAGAAGAGGCCTCTCGGAATGAAGGAGTAAATCCTTCAACAACAGCAAATGTGACAGAATTCTTAAAACCTGTGACACAAATAAATCACAAACTACTTAACAATTTGTATAAACTAAACTACTGTTATCGATAGAAAATGAAGAAACTACTAAGATTCCTACAATCAACTCAAGCAACTGTCACTGGAAACTAAAAATAAATAAATACAGAAGACAAAAATTAATCAAAATTCTTAGGAAGTGACTCATGCCTCTGACATGGACGGAAAAATTAACTTAGGATATAATCCTGGGAGCAGGTGAGGTGGAGGTGTAAAGACTGCGTGTGTTGATGCCCCTCCCGCACCACACCTGCATAAGATCACTAAAGAGGATTACTGGTGGTGCGGCACTGGCTGCGCTGGGGGGCACGTGGGTTGACGTCATATCGGGGAGAGGCGGAGACAACTTTAATCCGTGCTTAACTGCAAATATATCCATATCTATATCTATCTGTATGTCTCTGTCTATCCATCTAGCGATCTATATACATACATTTCCTCAAATTTTATTTAAATATCAGTACATATACATTAATAATCCCCCCGGCGCATGCATGAAACTCACGGACAAGCAAGTACAAACTTAAAGCTCCTTACGATACTGCTTAGTATTATATGGGATACAAAAGATGGCTCCATCATAGTAACCAGTGCGAGAAATTAATTGCGGAAGGACAAAAAGTACGAACAATCATGCAGTCATGAAAGTGTTATAGGCGAGGATTAATGTAAAATATGTTGTAAATTATAAACCCGCAAAACAGCATACCGAAACAGCAGTTCATATCACATGTTATCTGCTGGTAATTGTAGCCTTCGTCTTCTGAGCAAGAGAATATAATTTTTTCTGTCTATTGTCACACGCTTAATCCAACAGACCATACAGAGTGACTAATATAAAAAAAAATAACGATTACACAACACACTGAAATTCACAACACTCACACAAATGAAAGAGTAGTCTAATAATAAATTAAAATCCTTGTAACATAAACGCTTATAATACTGTCGCCATCAAAAGTCGTGTTCTCTCCTTTTTTATTATTATTATTATTATTACAGACTTTGAAATTAGTGTGATGAATCCACAGTAACCAACACTGATAACACTGATCTATGGTTAAATTAATAAATCAATGTCGGTTGGTGCAGATTGCTCACGAAGATTTCAAGTCCATGGCGAGAAAAACAAGAGAGGTAACAGGACTTTTGATGTTGAGTGTGCAATGAGGTCTTAATTTCATTGCTACAACCTCCGGGAGACTATATTTAACTCAGTTTGACCTACTGATGTGAAATAGCTATAGACCGTCTCCATTACAGCCTGCATTAGTATACTCTTTTTACTCTAACTTGACCCCAAATTGCCATCTCTCCATCTTCAATACTGAGCTGTAAGAACAAATCAACACCAGGATGTGATGTCAGTCAAGAAGTGCTCGGAAAGTATATAAAGCTGTAGTGATGTCTTATTTTGCCACTCTGCGTCAAGAAATAAGTTGCAAAATGAGGAAAATCTGGGACAAATTACTGTGTACAGAAAACAGGATGCATTTTTTGATATCATTCTCGTTTCCGCCGGCAGAGTATGTTCATATTCCGGAAGACATCTAGTGTAGTGGATGAGTTAATGCAGGGAAGTCAAGGGTGTATCACAGTCACAGCGTCGTCTTTGGGAAACTTTACTGCATGTATTTATGACTCAAGTATCATAGTTCACAGCGTCTCTGGGTAGTTTGTTGTATATAACTCGCATGTTGCAGTTCACCGCGTCTCAGAGCAGTTTGTTGCATGTATTTGTGATTCTGTTGAGGCAGAAATGTTCAACTTCATTTACCTAAACACACCCAATGATTATGCTACGGCGATTACTTCAAATATAATTTGACACCAAGACTGTGATGTCTTACCAGTCTCAGCATTATCCTGTCCTTTGATAATAATAAATAACAGCTTACGATCGCATCTTAATCTGTGCTTTTCTGCTCTAAACAAAGATACCAGTAGTCGATGTACAGGACGGGCTTTTCGTAAGGATTACTGTTTATTCGGTGGACTCTCGCCTTTACGCTTATCATTTACATATTTTCTTCACAGCCACCTGAACCAAGCAAAACATTCAGTGAGGGGGTTTCTTTTGCTCAACGTTCTTTGGAAGATACAATTTTCGAAAGGTTTTAGTCTTTACTACTATCTTTTTTTCATGAAATACGAAATGAACTGTGTGAAAATTATTCTCCCGTATTCTCAATCCAGTGCTTTAATCTGTAGTGCAACTAATTTAACTCCTAGATAAATTGCAACACCCTGATGACTTTGTTTCATGGCCTTAACCTCCTGAGTCTGTGATGTCCTCTCTACGCTAAACATACTCGGTTGTCTGTAGCCAAAATAATAAACTACAATATCTCTGGGAAGGAAAGCCAAGTACTCGCTTGAGGTACAATTCTTTTCACTCCTGTGGCCACTTACTTTGACTCACGACATTCCCGGGCGAAAATGGCTAAAAGTGGACTTAGTGAACAGAATCGAGCTACCGAAATTCCCCCCCCCCAAAAAAAAAAAAAAAAAAAAAAATGTTTCTTGAATCCTGGTCCAGGTTTTCGTAGGTTTGAACCCAGCAGACAGACAGACAAATACCCACAATGAGTTCTTTAAATAGTCTGCTGAAAGTCTTACACAAATTGTATATATCTGGTATTTATTTATCAATCTATCTGTCTATCTAAATACATGAATATAATTTGTGAATGTTTAAGAAAATATTGAGTTATGGTTCTTCACCACTACTAGCATTACCCAGCCAGATATTTCTCCGATCATAAATCTAAGCTGGCATCAATGATCCAGGTACTGAAACAATTTTGCACACTGTTACGAGAGGTGAATGATGCAATGGGTTCTTACTATACAGCTATTTAGTTTCAGATAATTGAATACAACAGGCGGCACACAACAAACGTTACACCAGGTGAGGGGTAATTACCTGGTTGTGATTAATTGCTCTTTTTGCACCATAATTGCCAGCCTCAAGTGGTGACTGTGAGGTGTGGTGCTGATGGTGATTTACTGACAAGCCTAATGATTCCATATTTAGTTCGTTGTCTTTGTAATTCTTCTGTGTATACTTGATCAAAAAACAATCTTTACATCATTCGTCTTTCCATTTTGAAACCGTGGACGAAAAGTATGAAAATATTCTCCTATAACCACTCATAGCTATATATGCAACGTATAAATGAACAGGCCACTTAGGATTATTCGCCTAAAGAAAAAACGAGATACCACAATAGTGTTCAACGCGAAACTATCAATCACCTGTGTAAAGATGGTTTTTTGATCGAGTGTACAACTTGGGGTTTGACCGTGTTTTTCGTTCGAGTTTCCAAATGATGCCAGTATATCTCGTGTCTAACTGCTGTGTTGCTAATAATTTCGCTTTATCGACTGGGTGTTAAAAAAAGATATAAAGGACACTGCTTCAGCTCACGCTGCCAGACCTCACACGGCCAGATCTCAAAACGCCACAACAAACACTCACATGTCAAAATTAAGTACCGTAATCATCATCATCATCATCATCATCATCATCATCATCATCATAACAAAGCTACGTGTGAAGACTGACCCCTCAGGCCTCTACTGTAGGTGTGTACTGGTATTTGGCTACCCCGCCTCCCCCACACCCAACCACATCAATTAGGCAGGAAGCAACAAAGCTCTGAGGACTGGAGGTGATTCGCTCGCCTTCCACATTTACAATCAGCCTTAAGAGATACTATAATCCTCCTCAAGATGGGGTCATAGTCGGCGAGGAGTGACTTTACATCCACGCTTCGGGGGAGAGATTATGAATGCTTATGTCCACCTCCTTCCAACATACGCACACGGGGACGTGCACATTCACATCGAACACACACACACACACACACACACACACACACACACACACACACACACACATACACACAAACACTCTCTCTCTCTCTCTCTCCCTCTCTCTCCATTTATCTACGTATCTATATACTATCTCTATACTGGACGCAACAAGAAATCACTCAACCAGATCTCTACTGACGTCAATTTTCTACGCAGGTACGTGTCTCATTCCTTCACTGTTAAAGGAATGGACAAATATTCAATGTATAAATTCATTTCAATTACTAGTAATATAAAAAAACACTGTAATTTTTTATCCCAAAGCTTACTAAAATTGCACATAGGGAGAGAGAGAGAGAGAGAGAGAGAGAGAGAGAGAGAGAGAGAGAGAGAGAGAGAGGGAGAGAGAGAGAATGTTATCGTGGCAAAATAGTTAATATAAACCTACAAGCGAGTATGAACAAGTGGTGTCTCAGAGGTCCCATAGTTCCCTTACAGAGGACTAACTCTATGTCTAACTGGCAACATATGAACCTGGGACAGCAACAATGTGTAGCAGAGGACTAGCATTTGGTACACTTGACAACCCTGACACAATTACATGTTTGTTGGTGGTACTGGCATGAAAGAATGGAGGTGTCAAATATTAGTTGAAATGAGAAGTACGGTAACTGTGATGCATGAACGTCTGAAACTGTAGCCAGACCGCTTCACACAGACACTGTTCCAGGTTCCTATGTGGTCAACTGTACAACTCACCAACACCTTTTCTTACGCTAGACATTCAGGGTTCTTATGCCCCCACTACAAGAGATGGTGGTGGTCAAGTTGTTAAAAAAAATAATCCGCTACCTATATGAACAATATCTGCATCTTAAAAAGGAGCAGGGAGAAGTCTTGTGATCTGGATATCGTTAAAACATACCTTACTGAGCTTCCACAAGATCCACCAAAAAACACCCTGGTTTATATCACATCAGTCGTAAATGACAGTCTTAGCATGCATCCAGTACTGACAGCAGCTATTAGCACCAAAGTAGTGACATGTAATGGAGTTTGGCGCATAGAAGGAGTACTGGGCCTCAGGAAAAGAGTAGCAAGTCTATGCCTACTATAACAAACAAAAAGAAGAGTTGCATCAATGCGACTGGCGGTAGTAAGACAAAGAACATAAAGATATCACGGTACGAAACAATTATTCACATGATGCTTTTCTGTTCAACACATTTCTTTACTTAAATTACATTTTTACGACTTCATGCTCTAGTTACTATGTGTTAATTTCCATGTTAAGCCATCGCCAACACGTTAATCATGTATCTGTGATCTGTAGTACATAGTTTTTTTTTTGTTTTGTTTTTTATCTTGCAACATTCATTTCTACTCTACTTACATTTGAGTCCAACAAGTTCAAAGAATGCTACAGCAGATACCTCCGCCAACGTCGATAAAATTTATGATTTACTGTTGTATTTCCTCTTTCCTACCATACGAATACTTTTACTGTCTCACATGGTCCATTAATTCTACGGTCTTAGTTTGTCCTGCTATACAGTCTCGCAGAGCGCATACCTGGGGCAACACCATTAAAGTTTATGCTTTATTCCTGCCTCCGGATTCGAATCAACCTCATTATCTAATAAACTCTTCCTTGACCCACTTCCTACCTATCCACCACATTTCATTGAAGTCCGAAATCAACTTTTTGAGACATCTAGTACTAATAAATAAATAAATATATAAATGAAAATAAAAAGGCCTGAATGAATATGCAACCTCCATTCAATCTCGTTGGCGGAGGTGAAGAAAGGTATCATTAATAACCCCCCAGTTCGAAAACACTCCAAAACTGAAAATACAGTGCATAGTCCAGCCACACCAGTTGTGAGATTACCGGCAGTGATGGACTGCATTGATGATGGACACGCCAGACACAAGATAACAACACTTCAGGAATATTTCCATTAACATCCAGCACAACACTACTGGTTTTGTGAGCCATGAACAAGATGGATAATGCCACCAAATACGCGATCTTGACAGCTGGGAACCCTCCGATGGTGAGAATCAGGACATGAAACTGTGTTAGGTGACAAGCACACGCCCACATACGCACTTGGCAAATGACAAGAAATAATGAAGGTGAAAATTTAACTCAAAACGGACATAATTTTTCATTCTAATGCTGGTTCCAATTTCAGAGGGGATGGGAAGATCTTGATTCTAGAATAAAATTCATTGATATCTCTTAAGACACCCTTCAAAGAAGAAGACCCTAATACTACTCTCCCGATCCTCAACTTCTTATTCATAAAGGCTACAAGGTTAGTTACTACATTCTTTGTTCCAACACAGAGAGAGTACGAGTGTGTTCCCAGCCTACCCCTTCCCGTATCATCGAGTCACCATTTGCTGTGCGCGCGCGCACGCAATCACGCACCAACACACACACACACACACACACACACACACACACACACACACACACACACACACACACACAAAATACCCAAGCTGACCACAATAAAAGTAACAAATGAAGCCAGTATGCAACTCAGACACAAGTGCGGGACCTGTCTTTTAGGTGTGATGGTGGTGGGGTGGGGAGATGAGGGGAGGGGGAAGTGGGTGTGGTGTCAGGGAAGGGGGTGTGGACTCAGAGGTGGGGGAGGAAAAGTAAATCAGGTGACGTGAACTATTACACCTTTCTTGCTCCATCCTTGCATTTATCCTACCTAACCCAGTGTACCTCACCCCTTTGACTGCAATGTTTTCTCGCTGAACATAAATGTATGGTGTTAGCTTGAATTAAATACCCAAGTGTTTCAGCACGTGGAGAGGATGAGGGATGACAACTGGGCGCAGAATGTGAGAAGAGTCAACGTTGTGGGTTGGGGTGCGAGAGGCAAACCGAGAAAGAGCTGGGACGAGGTCAAACAATGTGACCTCAGGATAAAGGACAGAGTAGGGACGCTGCCATAGATCGAGCAGCATAGACAGCCGCCATCAGGGGACAAAGGCCGAGGTATGCATGCATATTGGAGCCTTTATAAACGAAAACGAATCGAAACGTTCACTCACAACAACGAGCTTGTTCATCCCCCCTCTATTCCTAACCCTGTCTTTCCTATCTTACCTCACTCCGTCACCCTGCTGCCTTGTCCCATCCTATCCATCATCCTCCCCAGCCTCGCTCTCTCTCGCTCTTAGCTTTCAATGTCCCGTCTTTACGAACTGCCTGGCTATCTCTCTATCCTCCTACTTCCTCATTTTCAGTTTCTTTCTCTTCTCTCTCCCTGTTTACCCTTGTAACTTCCTTGCCTTCTCTCACACCCCTTCCTACACACGTTTCCCTCCTGCCCAGCCAATTCGTTATCTCTTCTTTCTCCCATCTTACCTTCCAACTCTTCCCTTCTTCCCAGCATATACCTCTATTCCTCGCTCTCCCTGCACAATTTCCAATCCCACCATCCATCTATTTTCCCATCTCTCCTTGATTTTTCCTTACCTAACTTCTCTCTCACTCTGCATACCCTCACCCACTCCACCCTTGCTTCCTGCGTGCTTATTCCCTACCTCTCCTCCCTCCTTCGAAACACTTATCACTCCTCTCCCTTCCTACATCAGTCCCACCGCTTGTATCCTTTCTTCCCTCGGCAGAGGCAGGTCCCAGCGCCACACCGCACCACAGCACACCACACCACACCCTCCTTCACTGCGAGTGTGGATGAATGGGTGGTACAGTAGTATGGGTGTTGTGAGTATACATTCTGTTGGATAATAAAGTTACGTAATTTTTAATTGGACCCAAAATTGAATCGCACCCACCTCAGACCCCCACCACCACCCAACAAACCATCCTGCTGAAGCCAAAAGGAAAAAATGAGGACAAACGAGTATTGTAGAAAAGTTATGATGTTAATGTTCTATTAACTGTAAGAATAAAGGACCGGTAACACGGCCAAGCATCAACCTTGCCTGTGCTGACATTACCAGCAAGGCCACTTCACACACAGGGCACCTAGCCCGGAACACTGGGAGGAAGAGAGGGAGGGAAGTAAATCTGCAAGGAAGCAAGCAGACAGAGAGGGACATAGGTAGCATAATTAACTAGTGTATATTCTTATCATACAGAGAGATAAGAGAGTTGGTAAAGCTGTAAGTAATATGCTTAAAGAAGAAAGATGTGGAGTAGGTGTGGGTGGTGGAGATTAGTTTTTGTGGTGTATAGTCTATGCAGTTGTGGTAATGGTAGTGGTTTTGTTGACATAATATGATGGGAGTTGTTGACAGTTGTAATGGGAGATCATGGGGATGACGGTTAATCATAAAGGTAGTGGCGGTGAAATTTAGGTTGGAAATGGTAGAGGAAGAAGTATTAGTAGTGGAAACCCTTATGGATCCCATCCAGTTGAAGTGCCATCATCATTTAAGATTACTAGGGGTCCATTTAATTATGTGGTCACCACTCAACGTATTAAGTGGTACTTCAATGTTCCCTGGAGACTGCATTAGATTGAGGGAGTGGTTGGTGGGCGACCCCTCCTACCACATGACACAATTCACTGAAGCAGTAAATAACGAGGGAGGGAGTCGGAACAATACTACACACACATCCACCCATACCATTACAAATACGTAGAAGGAGGCACACACAAAATACGTACACATACACACACACACATACACACACACTTTCTCTCTCTCTCTCTCTCTCTCTCTCCCCCCCTCTTGTTTTGATAAGCTAGCTATTAATATTAGGCAATACACTGCTAAATCCATTACCAACACCATCATTGGAAAAATGTAAAGCTGGTGTGTGTGTGTGTGTGTGTGTGTGTGTGTGTGTGTGTGTGTGTGTGTGTGTGTTTGCGCATACCTATAAAATATGAGGAGTCCATTAAATTTACTGCAGCTTAGTTCTGTCCTGCTTCATCTATTTCAGTCACACCTCCTTTCACTGCCAGTTCCTTCTGCCAGCCGCCTAAGACGTAAGAAACACCTGTAGCTAAAGCTCAGTCTGATGAACACTAATGCATTAAGAAAGACAAGTAGTGGAGCTCCTCACAGCCACAGGCACAATTAAACACTGCCTTATTCGTAGGCGAGATATAAACACAGCTATAAAGGTAAACAGTTTAGTCGTGTTTTCGTGCCGACCCTGACAAAACACTAATTCGCTACTGTGTGGGAGATGGTGGTTTTACTGATATTTGTGATGTGGTAATGTGTGGTTATGCAGAGATAAAAACGATCTGTTCCATGTACTTTCAAGTAAGGAAAAATTTTAGTCGTCCAAACACTGCCTATCGTAACCCTCTCAGGTACAGTCATGCGAAATGCGTGACATGCTGTTTGGTAGAAAAAAGCTCAGTCAAGTGAATCGCGGTCCTAAGCACAAAAATATTTGCCAAAAAATAAGTTTTGGGGTAATTTGCATGAAATTTTAGTGCGTTCTAGTGGGCACATCTATATCCCGAGGTAAGGCATTGGCAACACTGTGACTGCTCTGATGAGACAGTGCATAGCAGAAAAACCTCAGTATCTCATGAGCAGCCGGGCTGGAGCATTACGCGGCTGTCACTTGTCCCTTTACACCCACCATTTTCCCCCCTCCCACCCGAGGCAGAAGCCATTATTGAAATATTGTGATTATACAGTGTTTTTGACTATAATGTGAAATGATTGTGTCTATGGAACATAGATATATTGTTTGTAAAGCATTGGGGCCCGTTATGAGCCATTAGGCCTACATTCAGGAGTTTGGTTTGCTATACTGGGGTTTCCACTCTCCTTCACCCTGACCGTAAATGAGGAGTAGCTTACCTTTTTATAGTGAAGCCAATACTTATATTTGTGAAACATATACCGTTGTGCCTGGATTGGTGAAATAACTGACCTACCATAGCAGGCATTATGTATGCCATAGAGATATGCAACAGTCGCTGAGGAAACCGGCGGTCACGTACGCCATACAGTCGGGAAAGGAATAAGAAAGGAGGTTGGGATGGAATCATGTGATAGTGTTTTATATTGCATATGGTTTATTGTGAAACATACTTAAAAAATAGTGCAGCAAGTGTTGACCGAAAAATATTGCATGCATTGACTGACGTAGCTCAAACCTAGCGCAAGTATCAGAGACAACTAATATGCCACACAATCACAGACTTCAGTGAAAAGGTATTGTACCAATCTCAGACAGTGTTATATTGCATATGGTTTAGTGTGAAACATACCATACGTATAAAGTAGTGTAGCGAGTGTTCACCAAGAAATATTGCATGCATTGCCTGACTTAGTGAAAACATAGCACAAGTATCAGAGACAAGAAATATGCCACAGCCACATATATACAGTATATACGTATGTCGTGCAGTGAATGTTCGTGAAGAAATCTATTGTGTGCATCGCATGTGTTTTAGGCAAATGTATCGCAAGGAGAGGAGAAAATACACCACAGACACACATACACACACACACACACACGCACACATACACACACACACAAACACACACACACAAACACACACACACACAAACACACACACACACACACACACACACACACACACACACACACACACACACACACACACACACACTACATAACTCCTCATCTTTCAACAACTCTTCAATCTCCTGCCAGCATCTCAACACCTCTGGAGGAAGTGAGTTATCTGCATTTTGTTGATTTGTATATTGACCTATTTCTATAGTTCAATATTTTTTACACAAATAAGTAATGTTTTTTACTTATACACATATGAGATGGAAGAAAGTTCAGCTTCAGTATCAGTACCTAGCAAAAAGACTAGTGGTCATGTCGAGTTTCTGAGAGCACAATCAAAAACCTTATGATATTTTACATGTGTACTTTGAGTAAAAAAAAAAAAGAAAAAACGTAACGAGCGAAAATATGTAGGCGCGGGTGAGGCAAGGAAAGAATATTATCTCGCTTGCGGTGGGGAGGAGTATTCTACGTTTGTCGTCCAATCATTCCAAAACTATTGGACGTATCGATTTCCTGTAAGAACCATGATAAAGAGCAGTAAATTCTACGTATGTTCATTACCAGAATATAAGCCTTTGGGAGCATTTTTTTGTACAAAAAGGCGGGGGAACAGACTGTTTTTTTTTCCTCGCTTGAGGTAAAAGTCGAAAGTGCTCTGAGGAATAATCTCACTTGGTCGGCCAATTACTCGAAAACTATTGGACGTATTGATTTCCTGTAAGAACCATGATAAAGAACAGTAAATTCTACGTATGTTCATTACCAGAATATAAGTCTTTGGGAGCATTTTTTCGTACGAAAAGGTGGGGGAATAGACTATGTTTTTTCTCCTCGCTTGAGGTAAAAGTCAAAAGAGCTCTGAGGAATAATCTCACTTGGTCGGCCAATTACTTGAAAACTATTGGACGTATCGATTTCCTGTAAGAACCATGATAAAGAGCAGTAACTTCTACGAATGCACACTTGGTAAAAAAAGTATCGGTGCACAACACTGACGAAACATTTTGGATCACGGTACAAAGGTCTCTGAAATATTTGTGTCCAACGTGTTGGGAGGTGTTGGGAGGTGTCATATAACGTCATCTGAGGTATCCCCTCGCTAAAACATAAATAAACATTCTGAACCTGCTACAGCCAGGCATAACAAGCTATCAACCCTCCCACATAGCCAGCACGTGAGTGAATATTTTCGGAAGACATAACAATGTAATATCTAAGATAATTCGTTGTTATGTAGGCGGGAATAGAGTGTATGCTGTGCGTGCATCACGAAAGTGATGCACGGACGTGAGTTCCCAGTCGTTTAGGGCGATTTACTCGAAAACTATGAGGCTTATCGAAACCAACTGGTGCTCATTAGAAACCTCGTGAAATTCTGCATAATATTATGCAATAAAAACATAAGGTGTGTGAGAAAAGTTCAGATTGAGAGCTCCTTGAATTTTTTTCAAAAATAGCTTTCAGTTTTTGGCTATTTTCTCGAAAACTACAAATTGTATCACAACCAGTTTTGTCTTTTTAGAAAGCTGATGAAATTCTCTATCAAAACTACTAACAACATTTTCCTGTATGATGGAAAGCATTCGAATGATGTTGGGAAGTGAAAGTGACATAGCAAAATATTTATTCCTAATGTTGTTTTATTCGTGTTTTCCTGTTTTTTTGTGGTTCTTATCAGGTAGAACAAACATTGACGAATAAGATGAGATAGGTTTCATGGCAGTATATTGATGTTTGGGTGGCGAAAATAAGGAGAGAATACGTGTTATTTGCCACACACGGGCAGCCAGGCCTGGCGGCCAGGTGGATAAAATAGTGCGCCAGAAAACTTACCAAAACTTATCGTGCGCAAGTGGGTTAACAATATTCATGATTATGCCAGGATAATAATCAAATGCAAAGGCTTTATTATGCAGGGAGGAACACCCACCTCGCCCCATCACACATAAAGAGAAACCTACTATTAACAGTTAGCTCTTCCATCACAGATACATTTGCACCATTTTTTTTTTTTCCACCCAGCTGGTTCACGGTTCTATATTATGCTTTGTTGCTTTCTGTTGGACAATGCACTTCATACGTTGTTTGATTGTACTGACCGAGGTAACATGCACACAAATACGTGAAAAGTTACTGGAGTATATTTTCAACCGTTTCATCCACTTCGCAGGCTCAAATGTACAGAAATGACAATGACTAAGTGGATGTGCACGGTGTCCTCGGGTGTGAGGGGCGGGGCTAGGTTTACAATGGAAAAGTTGAGAGGTAGGATGGGACTGGAGTGTCTTGCTGTTGTGATGAGGAAAGATAGACTGAGATGGTTTGGCCACGTGCAAAGATGATAATTAGAGGTTTCACCAAACCCTCTTTCAGAGGTCTGCCACCAGGTGGTCTAGTATCGCCCAGCCTCGATTAAATATTTTTGCGGGGCTTTAAAGACCTGTGAAATTGTACCTAATACTAAGCTTATAATAATACTGCTATTTACTGGAATCTTTTTTCTTATTCAGTCAAGTGCATATATATACATGTGAAGAAAAATAATCAGGCTTTCAGAGAATCTTGGCCTGGGGACTAAAATAGTGTCCTGTCTATTTATATACATCTGAATAAATCGTGTGCAGTTAGTAAAAGGAGAGTACCTTCAGGACTTCACATGTGTGTGTTTTAGCATGTTTTAAGGAAGGAAGCTGGTTTACTGAAAATAATGTACCTAAACGATTGCTTAGTTGGTGAATCAGCCATGTTAATCCAAACAAAACAGCAGCGCGGTACGACACCATAACCAGAGCAGAGTACGAGGAGTTGAAGTGTAAACTTACTAGAGTGTGCAATGGAGCCAGGGAAACATTTAAGATAATTCTTTATGTTAGACTTTGGTTACTAAGATGATCAAGACGTCCAACAGGTCCGTACTGATGTGAAAAGTCATACGTCAGGCCGGGCAGCATATCGAAAGGTGCTGCCGAACCTGCGGCTACATATCTATTTTCTTTTGTGGATACTAACGAATGACAAATATTTTAATCACTGTTATCCTGCTTTATGGATGGTTCTAGTAAAACTGCCTAGGTTTCGTCTCTATGTTATGTTTACAGAGATGAGTAAACTAACGAAAGCTGTGTTTACAAAATAACAGCTATTATACATTATATACTCTATAATCAAAAGGCTCCCATACTGTAATTTCTTTGTACCATATCATGCCATCTGAGTAATTTCATGAGTAAAATATGTTTTAGGGTGTTTTACTTTGTGTCAAAATTAAAAAGAAATTAAGCACTGGCTACTTTTTCAATGTCTACCCCGCATCAGAGCTGGGCGACGGAAGCGAACCTAGTAACTGGCAGATTTCTGAAACAGGATCTGGTGAAGTGTCTAACTGAGTGCAGAAAGTGAGAAGTGTTAACGTTGGAGGTAGGGTTGTGAAAGGTACATCGAAAAAGACTGGGATGAAATAATTGAGTGTGACCTCAGGGATAAGGGACTCAATGGGGAAGCTGCCAGAGATCGAACTGCATGGATAGCCGCCATTAGGTGACCAAGGCCGACGCATGCAAGCATGTTGAAGCCTTTAAAAACGAAACGACGTTTCATTCACTGTTTCAAAATATAAAAATGGAATAAATGAGGAAAATTTGGGAGGCCATTATAGTCTTGCTTTAAAAATATTGGAGTTCGATAGATGATGAGGACGCGAACAACAGGACAGGTGTTGTCTCTGTGAACCCACATCGGTACATATAACACATGTATAATGATATTGGACAAAAGGAATTGTGTTGTCTCTGTTAATGCCTCTATATAAAATATATTTAATGACAAAGGACAGGAAGTGTTCCTCACAAAACATGCCACATCACACAAGTAAACCAAGATCACCAGTGTAGTGTAAAAGGCTTCAAATTTGTCAATCGTTACCAGGTTCACTGACCCTTTACTACAATGATTTCGTGTTCATTTTGGTCTTGCTATCGCCGAACGACATATTTTAAGGAAGACCTTTTGTAGTGTAGGACTTAAAGGTTTATCTAACGATTTTATTTCAAAAATTCACCTAACCACGAGAAAATCTTGTATCGGTTAGAACACAGCAACGTCAAAGTAATGAGCGAAGTTTTTTTTTTTTTTTTTTTTTTTTTTTTTTTTTGGTGAGTGTGATTATAGCGGCGTCCCTCTCCACCCTTCCTCTTGTGACTCTCCTCATTCCACTATTTTTTGACGTCCATTATCTTGTTTTTCAACCAGTTTAGTGACGTTTCCTCTTCTTTCCTGTCCCGTTCCTCCATCCCTTGACAGCAGGATGGTGCACGTATAGCAGGGAGTCGAGCTGGAATTGCTGGGTTGGTCTTTTACCTGTTGACCGACACACTAGCATAATCATAGTTGTAAGAACCCCCTGCCTGCTACCACTATCTCTGTATGACCGCGTCCCCTCCCCCTTCTCTCTCTCTCTCCCCAACCAAAGATTATCAGCTCTGCAAGTCTACCTCATCCTTCGATCCACCCACCATTCCCACCTGTCAACAACTGAATAACGGCTAATGGAATAACACATTTTCCCTGACGTAAGTAAAATAAACACTTACATATACAATACACACTTCTGGTGAACAAGGAAGCTTCCGTAAACTATTGCAAAACACAGGCCTTTTTTTCAGCAGCCGCACAAATATGCTGTAGATGAAGCATACATGAGGTAGCTAATGTTTAAACTCAATGGGAGTGTCCTAATACTTTCCCATAGTGTTACCTACTGTATTTTTGTTCTTAACAATGTGACCGCGCGAGGCAGTTTCTAGGCCACATATAAATATCTGGCTTTGATAAAAAAAAAAAAAAAAAAAAGAATAGAGATCTAGTCTCGAAGAAGCTGGAAGAGACATATTCTCAGTGCAGTTTAACTGATTCATAAGGAAGCCGCTTGTTTTTGGTTATATCTGCATTTCATTGATCAAAACTGTTCCCTTATTACAAAAAAAAAAAAAAAAAAAAAAAATGCTGCACTCCCCTGATTACGTACGACACAATAATTATCATTAACTTTGATCCTTCTTCACTTTACAACAACACATCTTCCATTCTTCTACCCTCACCACACCTATCCTCCACCGTGCTGTGCTGAGCCCCATCCACATGAAGGCAATATGGACAGGTTTTTATGAAGATCACGAGGAAGGATGACAATCAGCAAATCACAAAAAGACCTAACGGAAAAAAGTTCAGTTAGACGGTTACAACAAAACGAAATGTGACAATAAACCGCCCCTAATTCTACACATCTCCCCACACATCACACAAGGGAGTGGGAAGTGGAAAGCTATTAGAGGACTTCATGGCTATTTTCTGACATTCGGCGACCACAATTCGTTTGCATTAACTCCGCCTGGCCCTAGTCAGAGTCCAGATAAAAACTGTTATATTTGTATAAGATACCAAACCTGGACTTAGGTGTCATAACAAACACTGCATTAAATTCTGAAGTTCCATGTAAGGCGATATTCATAAGCACTGTTTAGACCGGCAGTATTTGTGCTTGTAATGCAGTAACAGGGTGGACTTACACCTGGGGGCACACACATGGAAGCACACACACACACACACACACACACACACACACACACACACACACACACACACACACACACACACACACACAGCGAGAAACAATCACACTCACAGATACATACACACTCATGCATGCATACTTACATACGTAGACAGACAGACAGACAGACAGGCAGACACACACACACACACACACACACACACACACACACACACACACACACACACACACAAAGAGAGAGAGAGAGAGAGAGAGAGAGGGGGGGGGGCAGGCACGGAGCCAGCAACATCTAAACAACACATAATACAAAGGAAAAACTCCATCCTTATACAGTACATGCTCTAGGAAGGCTGTGTTTACTCACCTGACCAAAGAATATTTTTATGATCACAGACGCGAGAAGAGAGGAATGGAAGATCCGGGAAGAAGGTGGAAGGATGAAGTGAACGAGAATGTGATGATTTTAATGTAATTAGACACTTATTTGTCGAGAGCATTCCTGATTAACTGAGGGTTTAGATGTCCTGCTACACACACACACACACACACACACACACACACACACACACACACACACACACACACAATCGAGCTATCTCTCTATCTATTTATCTATTTAAACAAAAAGATAAAATTATAACTGGATGTAAGTTTATCTGTACTAAAAGAAAAGTGTTCACAAGTCTCTTACCTAAAACGTGCAGTATAATCTGAATGACTGCAAAAGAAAAGTGATTAGCAAAAGTACAGTATGGATGCAGTAAGGAAGAGATGGGCAGAGTATTTTGAAAGACTGTTAAATGTAGAGAAGGAAAGAGTGGCTGAGATTGTGGCGGATGGAAGGGTGCAAGGAAAAAATGTGTTGGGAGAGTTGAATGATTCTTTGATCACGAAGGAGGAAGTGGAGAAGGCAGTAAAGGAGATGAAAACAGGGAAAGCTGCTGGTATGGATGGGTGTGCTGTGGAATGCCTGAAGGGTGGTGGAGTGACTATTGTTGACTGGTTAGTAAGACTGTTGAATGTGTGCTTTGTGAAAGGTATGGTGCCAATTGACTGGGCAAGTGCTTGTGTGGTCCAGTTGTATAAAGGCAAGGGTGATAAGTATGAACGTACTAGCTTTAGGGGTATAAGTCTGTTGAGTGTTGTAGGTAAGGTGTATGGTAGAGTGTTAATTATAAGAGTTAGAGAGGGTACAGAAGGAGTGATTGGTGATGAGCAGCGTGGCTTTAGGAGAGGGAGGGGATGCGTGGATCAGGTGTTTACGGTGAGACAAGTGTGTGAAAAGTATTTAGCGAAAGGCAAGGATGTGTTTTGGGCATTTATGGATTTAGAGAAAGCGTATGATAGAATAGATAGGGAGGCTTTGTGGACTGTTTTAAGATTGTATGGACTTGATGGTAGGTTACTAAAAGGGGTGAAAAGTTTTTATGTAAATAGTAGAGCGTGTGTAAGAGTGGGAAATGCTGTGAGTGATTGGTTTCCTGTGAGAGTGGGGCTGCGACAGGGATGTGTGATGTCGCCTTGGTTGTTTAATATTTACATGGATGTTGTAAAGGAGGTGAATGCAAGAGTTTTAGGTGGAGGTCTGAGTCTGGTGAATGTTGATGGTGGAGAGTGGAATCTGAAGCAGCTGCTGTTTGCAGATGATACTGAACTGGTGGCTGATTCAGAGGAGAGATGGAGACAGTTGGTAGAGGAGCTTGGAAGGGTGTGTGAAAGGAGGAAATTGAAAGTAAATGAGAATAAGAGTAAAGTGATGAAGTGTACGAGGTTGGTAGATGGTAGGGGGATGAATATAGTTTTGAATGGCGAGTTGCTTGAGGAGGTAGAGTGTTTTAAATATCTAGGGTCACATGTTGCTGTAGATGGAAGAAGAGATGCAGAAGTGAAGTTTAGAATAAACGAAGTAGGAAAGGTGCTGGGAGGAATGAAAAAAGTGTTTAGATGTCGTTCGCTTAGAACGAATGTAAAGAGAAGGCTGTATGAGGGTGTTGTGGTACCGACTGCATTATATGGGGCTGAAACATGGAATATGGGTGTAGCAGAGAGGAAAAGTTTGAATGTAATGGAGATGAGGTGTCTGAGGAGTATGTGTGGAGTGACGCGTATGGATCGAGTGCGAAATGATGAAGTGCGAAGGAGAACTGGAGTTGTTCGGAAGATGGCTGGTAGAGTTGAGCAGAGGGTGTTGCGATGGTTTGGGCATATGGAGAGAATGGATAATGAGCGATAGGTGAAAAAGATAACTAGATCTGATGTGAGAGGTGTAAGGCTGAGAGGAAGACCACGAATAGGATGGATGGACAGTGTGAAGAGAGCGTTGGATGCGAGAGGGATGTCTGTTGAGCAAGGAAGAGTGGCTGTGCGTGACAGAATTAATGGAGAGAAATTGTGAATGAATAAGTGATGACGCAGCCCTGAGGGGATATAATCCCGCATTTGGTCTGATCAGCTAGTCAGGTCAGGTGTGGGTAAGGGGATGGGTCTGTTATGATGTGGCAGGGGTAAACCAGCTCTACTGTCGGGCCCTGCTGCGGATGTCACTGATTGCATTGCGCAGTTTACCCTTGTGCGGTGTGGTGCGGTGAGGATCTGTCCGTTCTCCCCTTTGGGGCTAAGATGCGAATGAATGTGTTTGAATGGATGAGTAAATGGGGAGTGTGTCGTCCTGTCTCGGCTACTTCCCTTTCCTTGGGGGAAGCAGCCTAGGTATATAGATAGATAGACAGTATTAAGAGAACAGATGCAGGACGATATGCGGCTTGGCTAGTGAAACACCTTGCGTGGAAAAATTTTTGGGGGGTGACTGACTGACCGGGTTGCTTCAAAAGGTGCACCGGAGAGAGAGAGAGAGAGAGAGAGAGAGAGAGAGAGAGAGAGAGAGAGTGGAGCGGATGGAGAAAAGAAATACAGTAAAGAGAGATCACGATGGAAAAACAACGTGGGGTATATGAGGTAGGGGGAAATGCATCGAACCCTGGGTGTAGGTGGTGATACTATTAAAGCCGAGTGTACCTTGTGTGTCTAATATGATACACATGGGATCCATTCCATTCTAAAAAAGGAGACTATGTTACACATCTAAATATGATCCTTGTGTTTCGTATACCGTACTAATATTATAAATGTCCTGTGTTATAATCTCACATTCGTCCATTGACATCCGGGGAGAGTTACACAAACATACACAGTTTACGGTTCTTTGTAGGTGGTCCGGCCTGATCAATTAAAAGCACTTTATCACTGAGGATGGTAATACAGAAATGTGTGAGATGGCTTGCTAAATTTGCCTTGCTTCCTTCTGCCCTAATTCTGCCTCTCTATGTATTCTGTCTTTATCTAAACCTCTGTCTATATTTGTCTATTTTGGCCACTGTATTTATATACTGTATATATTAGCTGTTAATTTCTCTCTCTCTCTATGCATATTTGTACACTTATATATATCTGCCTATTAGCCTATTGGTATCTGGCTTATTGTTGCTTCGGTCCCTTTCTGGCTGTCCTTCTTTGTTCCTTATTTGTCTCTTGCTATCTGTTGTTGTTGTTTTTTAATGTATGTCCTCGAGAGAATTATACCTGCATCTAATATCTGTTTATGTGTCTCTATCTACTTTTTCCTCTCTTGCTTCTTCTCTCTCTCCCTCAACCATCAACCCCCACCCGCCAAAACAACCCACTCATTTCCTATAACTCTAATCCATCTATCATCACACGAATTCCCATTCACTTACATTCAGTCGCAAAAATCGCTTTGTCTATCCCGGGCCAGGACAGTGTGCTCTTGTGCCATTAGTGAGTGAATGAAAGGTTGGGGAGTACTTCTGAATCCCGCCTACCGTTATTTGGTACCCTCAGTCAACACCACGAGCCTGACTAACTTTAACAAGGAGGAAACACGGGGAGTCCACAGAAAAGACCGAATTTAAACTTTCCGCGGAGGATGAGGAAAAGGGAGTCAAAGGGCGAGACTGAATTTAAGATTACGGAGGAAAAGAATATAAAGAGTGGAAACCTAATTTAACTTGAAAGCAGGGGAAGTCAACAGCAGATACTGAGAAGGGGAGAAAAAGGGATGAAATGAACAGTAGGACTATGGTTCAGCACAGTTTATGAGATGAAGGCGAAGGAGAAGGAAAACTACAGAAGGAAAGATGTTTAGAATTAGGAAAGGGGGAATTGGAGAAACTGGTTTTTATCAATTCTGTATTTGTTTTTGGGAAGGTGATAATAATAATAATAATAATAATAATAATAATAATAATAATAACCACAACAACAGCAACAATAATAATCGTGGTGGTGGTGGTGAAGATGTGAGATGGGAGGGAACCAGATATATTACATATGAGGTAACAATGAAGACCGAGCAAAATTTCAGAGGAAATCACACACTACTTACGTTAAGAGTGTAAAGGAAATGCATACTAGAGTTTATACTGAATCTGAAGCTTTACGAAAGAGGACGCACGAGTACTCACTAGAACAGTAAAGTCTGACCTGTTTTTTTTTTTTTTCATATGCAAGAAACCAGATCAATCAATCTATTTAATTTATTCTCTGATCTTTCCCTTACATCTCTCTTTTCTCACCCGCTCGCTTTCCGTCACCTCCTTCCCTCCTCTATCCCTTCCCTCTATTATTACCGCCATTCTCTTTACCTCTCCTCCTCTCTAATTTCCCACTTTACCGTATTCCTCCTTGATGTCTTTTCTCCTTTCCTTAGTTTACATTTCGACAATAATATATATATATATATATATATATATATATATATATATATATATATATATTGTTACGGAACAGAGAGAGATAATGAACACTTCAAGTGAGAATACTAAATCACTACTGTCCCGCAACGTTCCAGGTTCAAAACAAAAGAGTTAGGTAAAATTACAAGTTAAAGTTTAATGCTCAAACTAACAACTAAACATTCAGGACTCATAAGGATAATGTAATGGCAAAAAACAGGTTAAATATATGGTTAACTGCAATAGCCTCTATTAACACGAAATTAGCAAGAGTAAATTTATCTAAGTCAGCCCTGATAAAATGAGAAAACCGGATAATGCTCAGTTAATGCAAGATATATTATTACAGATACAAAATATTATTAATAATGGCTGACATCAAAAACTCTACATGAATCACAAAAAACCTTACCAGGCCTACGAATTGACGCCTTATGCTATACAGTACAAGAAAAAAAATGTAATAACACTTATACTCAAATTACACAGCTGCTACATGGTTGGAGACTTCCTGAGCACTAACAAAAATAATAACAACTGTACAGGGGAGGACAGAGATGTGAACAAAATGAGGAGTAGATCTAAGTGGCAATTAATGCAGAGACTGAGCTCATTATATTGGGGCCGGCAGAGCTTGATACAACTTGTAAGAAGGACGCGCAAATGAAGCCATAGGGGACAAAGAGTTGACAATCCTGCTCTGAACAACAGAAAGAACGACTTACTCTGCTATAAGGGAGGAGAAGGGGGGAGTGAGGTAGAACACGGAAGCTTGGTCACTATGGAAGCCACGAGGCGAATCGTGATCAAACATGCAGCATACTGTACGTTAGAATTATACAAAGGATGATGAAATCATAGGCTATGTAACACCTCCCCACAAAAAAAAAAAAAAAAATTACAAAGGAAATTTCTTATTACTCTAAAACAATCTGTCTAAAGTCTAGATAAGCAATCTGCAATAACATTTTCTTTCCCCTTGACATGTTGTATGTCTAATGAATACTCCTGAAGAAGTAGACTCCATCTTGTCAATATCTGATTTTTATCTTTAAACTTACTAAGGAACTTCAGTGGGTTATGATCGGTATAAATGACTATGGGGTCAAAACCAGAACACAAATAAAATGAAAAATGCTGTAAACCCAAAATCAAGGCCAAAAGCTCTTTCTCAATAGTTGAGTAGTTCTTTTGAGGTGGAGTGAACTTCTTACTGTAATAAGATACAGGGTGTTCAATACCCTGATCATCCTCCTGCAGCAAAACAGCCCCAGCTCCTGTATCACTTGCGTCAACAGCCATCTTAAAAGGCTTAGCAAAATTTGGAGTAGTGAGCACTGGCTGACTTAATAGGATAGCTTTAAGTCTGCTGAAAGAGGATTCACAGTTATCGGTCCAGACAAATTTAACTCCCTTTTTCAGTAGGTCTGTAAGCGGTGATACAAGAATTGAAAAGTTAAGAACAAATCTCCTGTAATAACCTACCATTCCCAAAAATCTTTGTAGCTCTTTCCTACTTTTAGGTCTGGGAAAATCAATCATAACCTGAACCTTAGCTCCTGATGGTGCAACGTGTCCATCACCAATTACGTACCCAAGGTACTGAACTTTAGCTTGACCAAACTCACACTTTGATAAATTAGCTACAAGATTAGCCTGAACCAAACGCTCAAGAAATTTACTAACATGCCATAGGTGATATTTCCAGTTGTCACTGAAGATTAATACATAATCAATATAAACAACACACCCTGCCAAACCCTCTGTTACAACATTCATGAGCTTCTGAAAAGTGGCTGCTGCATTCTTCATACCATATGGCATTACAGAACATGCAAAAGTCTTTCCTAGTGTTACAAAACATGGGATCTCCCTAGCACGTTCAGTCACAGGTACTTGCCAGTATCCCTTTAACAAATCAAACTTACTTATGTACCTAACCTTTCTGATCTTGTCTATGCAATCTTCCACGCGAGGGAGAGGGTAAGTGTCTGTTTTGGTTATCTGATCAACAGGTCTGTAGTTGATGCAAAGCCGCTGTGACCCACCTGGCTTAGGGACTAGAGTGACAGGAGAACTCCACTCGCTCTGACAGGGCTCAATCATCTTGTGGTCCAACAGGTAGCCAAGCTCCTTCTGGATGAGAGGAACTTTCACTGGGTTCACATGGTAAGGAGGCAGTTTAATTGGCTTTGCATCTCCAACATCGACATCATGCATCAAGACAGTGGTTCTTCCTGGAGTGGCACGGAACACTTGCGGGTACTCCTGCAGTAATGCCGAAAACTCCTGCCTTTCCTCGGGAGCTAGTTGAGAAAGCTTAGTCTGGAGATCATTCATGATATCAGGATTCTTCCCCAAACTATCACTTAGGCTCATGCTGCATGGGAGAACTTCACTTGCAGACTCGGGTGGAACAGCTACAGTGCGGACTGGGTTATTTTCGTCCCGCCTGTGATATAACTTTAGCATGTTGACGTAACAAAGTTGCTTGCTCTTTCTACGATCTGGTGTGGCGATGACATAGTTTACATCACTGAGTTTCTTCTTCACGAAATAAGGACCACTAAACTTGCCTTGAAGAGGTTGCCCATGCACCGGTAGTAGAATGAAAACCTGATCTCCTGGCTGAAAGTGGCGTAACGTGGACTTCTTATCATACCAAGTCTTCATGTTCTCCTGAGCAGCTCCTAAATTCTCTCTCGCCAGCTGTAAAGGAGTGGACAGCCGTTCTTTGAACTTCATCACATACTCCAGCAGGTTGACGTCATCTTCCTCCGACAGCCAGCATTCCTTGAGTAGCTTAAGGGGTCCTCTTACTTCATGGCCAAACAGTAGTTCACAGGGTGAGAAGCCCAGTGATTCATTTAGAGATTCTCTTGCGGCAAATACAACGAATGGAAGACCATTATCCCAGTCTTTCTGATGTTCCAAACAGTATTTCTTGAGCATCGATTTGAGTGTTTGATGATATCTCTCCAACGCTCCTTGGGTCTGGGGATGGTAAGCTGAAGACGTGATCTGGGTGATGCCCAACTCATTCAGAGACTGCTTGAAAACATCTGACATGAAATTACTTCCCCGGTCTGACTGTACCTCCTTGGGCAGACCAAACTTTGTGAAAAACCCTAGCATTTCCTTAACCACGTTCTTTGCTGACATACTTCTAAGTGGAATGGCTTCAGGATAACGAGTAGCCATATCAATCAGGGTCAACACATAAGAAAATCCTGAAGAAGTCTTAGGAAGAGGGCCCACAATATCCACCAACACACGGGTGAATGGCGCCTCAAAAGGAGGAATGGGAACTAGAGGTGCAACCTTTTCGGTCTGATTACACTTCCCCACAACTTGACAGGTGTGACAAGACTTACAATACCAGGAAACATCTCTGAAGATACCTGGCCAGTAGAAGTGTTTCAAAATGCGTGCCACAGTCTTCCTCACTCCAAGGTGTCCTGCCAAACTGGAATCATGAGCCACTCTAATGATATCCTGCCTACAAACACGAGGGATGACAACTTGATGTACAACCTCCCATTCACAGTCGGCTGATGCTGTTGGGGGTCTCCACTTCCTCATAAGTACTCCTGACTTTTTATAATAACAAGTAGAAGCACTAGCTGACTCTTCCTCACTGCAAGCAGAGTTAGCTAGACCTTTCAACTCAGGGTCAGCAACCTGCAACTCAACCAACTCTTGACGAGACAAATTATCAACACTACGGGGTACTGCCTCATCTGGTGAGTGGTCCAAATTAGCAAGAAAAGTGTCAGCTAGGATAACATCATCATCATCATTATCCTCTAAGTCACCAGTAACTTTAGACTTAGCCCTAGTGACAGCACATGCAGAGAACACATCAGGGACATCACAATCCTGGGTCGCAGCCACTGGTTCACTAGACAACTGAGGAGCTGGACACACTTAACTTCCACCAATATCATTTCCAAGTAAGAAAGTTACACCTGACATTGGGAGTGTCTCAACCAATCCAATCATAACGGAACCATTAACAAAACTAGACTCTAAATTCACTCTGCTCAGAGGGACAGAGAAGTAATTATTCCCTACACCTTGTAAGATTACAGTTTCATCAGAGGAATTAACATTAGAGCCTAGAACACTGGTCAGCATAAGGGATTGGCAAGCACCTGTATCACGATATATTTTAACTATTTTTCTGTCATTACTGTCCAGAGGACTGACAAAACCATCAGACAGGAAATTAGCACATGAACTCTTGAGAGTGTCACCCACGTTACTGCTCAAAAGAGGAGCTTCATCATGAGAATTTAATTTACCCCTCAAAGCAGGTTCAGTTAACTCGGTTAAAGAATTCTGGGAACTCTGAAGGGTGGACACTAGACCAATTGACTGAATATTTAAAGACTCCTTTTTGTTCACAACACGCTGTCTCCTGAAACATTTCTCCATAGTATGACCAAGCTTACTATAATAAGTACATTTACTTTTCTGAAATCTAGAGGTGAAGCTGGTATTTACTTCCTGAGAAACATCATCTTTATTCTCTTTCCTGTTACCTGTACTCTGAGTAGAGGCAACGTACTTACTCTCAGCCTTCCTTTTTTCTTTAGAATATCTCTTGTGAGTGAGAACATATTCATCAGCTAAAATTGCAGCATCAGACAAATTATCTATTCTTCTCTCATAAAGATATTTTTTTTTTTTTTTTTATGCGAGGAAGAAGGAACCAAAGGCCATGAGCCCGCAGTAACAGTTCCCTCCAAGAGAAAAACAAAATACAATATAGAGCCAAATTCAAGATCCAATCATTTTGAGATGCCTGGACACACTGCGTTTGAAAGACTGGAGATCATAGGCAGCAGGAAATACAGACAGAGGGAGACAGTTCCAGAGCTGACCTGTTGCATAAATGAAAGACTGGGAGTAACGGTTAACTCTTGCATTAGAGAGTTGGACAGAAAAAGGATGAGAGTTTGCTGCCAGACGGGTGCTACGCGCCCGTCGTAGAGGTGGAGGAATGCAAGCAGACAGTTCAGAGGAGCAGTGATCATTAAAGTAGCGATAGAAAAGAGATAAAGATGCAACAGTGCGGCGAAGAGACAGAGGTTGAAGGGAGTCAGTAAGAGGAGGAGAGTTAATGAGACGAAAAGCCTTTGACTCCACCCTATTGAGAAGAGCTGTATATGGGGAGCCTCCCCACACATGAGAGTTGTACTACACACAGGGGCGGATAAAACCCCTGTATAGAGTCAACAATTGTGCAGGGGTAAAGAAAGAGCGGAGTCGGCTTAGCACACCCAATCTCTTGGAAGCAGATTTTACAAGAGATGTAATATGATCTTTCCAAGATAAGTCCCGAGTAAATGAAACCCCAAGCATGTTCAAGGATGATGCAGGATTAAGCTGAATATTATTAAACATTAGTGGGTATACCTGTGGAAGATTTTGTCGGGTTGATAGGTGTAAGAACTGAGTCTTAGATGCATTAAAGACAACCATATTATTTTACCCCAGTCAGAGATACGAGCCAAATCAGACATTAGGTGTGCCATAGCCTCATCCCTTGCTTGTTGAAGTAACTGTTGAGATGGGCGTTGCGGGAACCGAATGGAAAGGTGAAGAGTGGAGTCGTCAGCGTATGAGTGGATAGGGTTAGATGTACAGCTTAGAAGATCATTGATGAATAAAAGGAAGAGAGTTGGTGATAGGACAGAGCCCTGAGGGACACCACTGTTGATAGATCTAGGAGAAGAACGATGGCCGTCTACAACAGCGGCTATAGAACGACCAGAAAGGAAGCTTGCGATGAAGGCACAGATAGAAGGATAGAAACCGTAGGAGGGCAGTTTGGAAATTAAAGATTTATGCCAGACTCGATCGAAAGCCTTAGAGATGTCAAGTGCAATGGCAAAGCTTTCGCCAAAGTCCCGAAAGGAGGATGACCAGGAGTCTGAAAGGTAGGTGAGAAGATCGCCAGTGGAGCGTCCCTGACGGAACCCATACTGACGATCGGAAAGAAGGTTGTGATAGGAAAGATGCCTTAAAATTTTTCTATTAAGAATTGACTCGAAAACTTTTGAAATACAGGACGTTAAAGCAATTGGACGATAGTTGGAGGGTTGGGAGTGGTCACCCTTCTTTGGGACTGGCTGAATGAGAGCAAACTTCCAGCAAGAAGGAAAGGTACAAGTTGACAGACAAAGGCGAAAGAGTTTGCCTAGGCAGGGTGTAAGCACAGAAGCACAGTTTTTGAGAACAACAGCAGGGACCCCATCCGGCCCATATGCCTTGTTAGTACTGAGGCCAGTGATGGCAGAAAATACATCAACTGAAGAAATTTTAATGTCAGCCATGAGGAAGTCAGAGGGGGGAAGTGATGGAGGAACAGCACCGGAATCGTCTAATGTAGAATTGGAGGAGAAAGTCTGTGTGAAGAGATCTGCTTTATCAGTAGAAGAAATAGCTACAGAACCATCAGAGTAGAAAAGAGGAGGGAAGGATGATGAGGTAAAGTTGTTAGAAAGATTTTTGGCAAGATCCCAGAAGGAGCGGGAAGAATTCGAGTCGGAGAGTTGAGAGCATTTAGTATGGATGAAATTATTTTTAGTAGAGCGAAGAACAGTCTTAGCACGATTCCAGGCAGAAACGTAAAGATGATGTGATTCAGGGGTGGGTTGGCTCCGGTACCTTTTGTAGGCCCTCTCCTTGTTGCGGACAGCATTAGAACAAGCGTGATTAAACCAAGGCTTTCTTGCATTAGTCAAAGGATATGAGAAAGGAATGTATGCTTCCATGCCCGAGAGAATAACCTCCGTAATGCGCAAGGCACACTCAGATGGCTCCCGGGCACGGAAGCAATAATCATTCCAGGGAAAATCAAAGAAGTACTGCCTGAGGGCCTCCCAGTCCGCGACTCCAAAATGCCACAGACGACGTTTCACTGGAGGGTCCACAGGCCGTACCGGAGTGATAGGACAGGTTAAGGTAATAAGGTTGTGATCGGAGGAGCCCAACGGAGAGAAAAGATTAACAGAGTAAGCAGAAGGATTAGTTGTGAGGAAGAGGTCAAGTATGTTGGAGCTCTCACCAAGGCGGTCAGGGATACGGGTAGGGTGCTGTACAAGCTGCTCTAGGTCATTAAGGATAGAAAAGATGTAGGCTTGTTCACCAGGTGGATCTGTGAAAGGAGAGGAGAGCCAAAGGTGGTGGTGAACATTGAAATCTCCAAGAATGGAGATTTCAGAGAAAGGAGAAATGGATAGAATGTGTTCCATCGTAGAAGTAAGATAGTCGAAGAATTTTTGATAGTCAGTAGAATTAGGGGATAAGTAAACAGCACAGATATATTTAGTCAGAGAATGACAGGAAAGCCGAAGCCAGAGTGTGGAGAATTCAGAAGAATCAAGTTCAGGAACACGAGAGCAAGATAAGTCGTTGCGTATATATACACAACAGCCACCTTTGGCTTTGAAATGAGTATAGAGAAAGTAGGAGGATACAGAAAAGGGTTTGCTGTCAGTTGTCTCAGACAGCTGAGTCTCCGTTAGAAAAAGAAGGTGAGGTTTAGAGGAGGAGAGGTGGTGCTCAACAGAGCGAAAGTTAGAGGAAAGGCCGCGAATGTTGCAGAAATGAAGAAGAAGAGAGTCAGACCGTGGTTCCAGGCACCCTGAGTCGTCACCGGAAGACGGACAGATGGTGGGGGCATTTATGGTCCCCCCCCCTGGGGACTCCGAGGCTTGATAAGACGACGCCATTTTGGTAAATTTTGAATAGGAAGTGTAGTGTGTACTGTGCATGCAGTGTGGTGAAGATAGTTAGAGAAATTTGTACTGGAGAGCATGCTGGCCTACTCTCTGTGTAACTGAGACACTGAAGAAGTTCAGCAAAGGCTTACATCATTATTAATACACCTTTTGAAGTCCTACAGCAAAATCATCTGCTTAAATTTATCAAAATCAGAATTTATATTCTTAGAATTTAACCACTGCTCTAACAGATCTTCTTTGATTTTTGCATACTTAACATGGGATTGCTTATCTTGCTTGTCCTAAATTTTACTCTAAAGGCTTCAGGAACAAGCTCATAGGCCTTAAGAATCAAGCTCTTAACTACATCATAATTATCAGATTGATCCTGAGACAAAGATGCATAAGTTACTTGAGCTTTACCGATGAGAACACTCTGTAGGAGTACTGGCCAATACTTTTTGGGCCAATTAAAACCTGTAGCTACCCTCTCAAACAACTGAAAATACTTTGTTAAATCAGATTCATTAAAAGGAGGGACAAGTTTAACATTTTTAGCCACATCAAAATCATCAGAGCTAGATGATCCAGTTCCACCTTGTTTCATACGATGCTCATGGTCTGCCTGAATCCTAGCAATTTCGATTTGTGCCTGTGTGTCCTGAATACGAGCCTGAGATTCAGCCTCCTTAGCACGAGCCTCCTGCAGGGCTAGCTGTAACTTAGCTATTACAATCTGCGTTTGCTCATCTGGAGGAGTTACATTAAACAAGCTTTTATTAATCATGTCAACAATTTGATCTTTAGAATGATGAGAGCGAACAGCAATTCCTAATTGTTGAGCAACAAGCTTAAGTTCATTCTTTGTTCTGTTTTCTAGATCACACACTGTTTGCACATTTGACAAAAAATCTTGGGCTTCATCAAGAGTAGTAATAGTAGACATCATGAATAAATCACAGTCACAAAATATCAAGCAATATCCTTATGATAATATCCTGAATATCCTGCTAAGAGGTCGCCAAATTTATGTTACGGAAGAGAGAGAGATAATGAACACTTCAAGTGAGAACACCAAAATCACTACTGTCCCACAAAGTTCCAGGTTCAAAACAAAAAAGTTAGGTAAAATTACAAGTTAAAGTTTAATGCTCAAACTAACAACTAAACATTCAGGACTCATAAGGATATATATGGTTAACTGCAATAGCCTCTATTAACACGAAATTAGCAAGAGTAAATTTATCTAAGTCAGCCCTGATAAAATGAGAAAACCGGATAATGCTCAGTTAATGCAAGATATATTATTACAGATACAAAATATTATTAATAATGGCTGACATAAAAAACTCTACATGAATCACAAAAAACCTTACCAGGCCTACGAATTGACGCCTTATGCTATACAGTACAAGAAAAAAAATGTAATAACACTTATACTCAAATTACACAGCAGCTAGATGGTTGGAGACTTCCTGAGCACTCACAAAAATAATAACAACTGTACAGGGGAGGACAGAGATGTGAACAAAATGAGGAGTAGATCTAAGTGGCAATTAATGCAGAGACTGAGCTCATTATATTGGGGCCGGCAGAGCTTGATACAACTTGTAAGAAGGACGCGCAAATGAAGCCATAGGGGACAAAGAGTTGACAATCCTGCTCTGAACAACAGAAAGAACGACTTACTCTGCTATAAGGGAGGAAAAGGGGGGAGTGAGGTAGAACACGGAAGCTTGGTCACTATGGAAGCCACTAGGCGAATCGTGATCAAACATGCAGCATACTGTACGTTAAAATTATACAAAGGATGATGAAATCATAGGCTATGTAACAATATATATATATATATATATATATATATATATATATATATATATATATATATATATATATATATATATATATATATATATATTGTGTGTAATTCACTGGGTCGGTCAAGATCACTTGATGGTCGTGATCGTCAGCTTTTACCCTCCCGAAAGGGAGCTGAGAGCTCATATAGTCCGATCTAAGGGCAAGGCTGTGACCTTCACACACGCACACACCCGTCCCCTTGCTCAAGGGGGACAGTAACCACCCACTTCGTCAGTGAAACTTTTCGCAACCTGAGCGAGGTGCGAACTCCCGTCCACCAGTTGGCAAGCGAGAACGTTACCACTGCACCAGCGAGCGGTGTATGTGTGTGTGTGTGTGTGTGTGTGTGTGTGTGTGTGTGTGTGTGTGTGTGTGTGAGAGAGAGAGAGAGAGAGAGAGAGAGAGAGAGAGAGAGAGATCTAACAAGTCAAATAAGGAGACTGGCAAACAGATTGACCTGAGGATGAGATAAAAATACTTAAAGAAAACTGAATGAAGAACTGAAACAATGGACAGTAGAAGGTGGAGAGTATGGAAGGAAAAAAAAAAAGCCAAAAAGAAGAACGTCGAAGATTAATTGGAAAGGGAAACGTCGGTGAAAAAGAAGAGGAAACAATGGAGATGAGCAGGAGAAGGAAAAAGAAGGAGCAGAAAGAAGGGATGGAAAGGAAGAAAAGCAAGGGCAAGAAGATTAACGGGAGGGAGGAGAAAGGGGAAGGAAGAAGTGGAAGAAGACAGGGAAGAGGAAAGAAGGGGAGGAAGGAAGAAGAGGAAGAAGACAGGGAAGAGGAAAGATGGGGAGGAAGGAAGAAATGCATAAAAATGAAGAAGGGGAGTTGAGGAAAAGAAGAATAAGTGAAAGGAAAAAGCGAAGAATAATGACGAACAGCATCTCAGCAAGATCTGTCAGTTCAGTCCACGACCACGCCTCCTGAATCTGCCAGTGATGGTAGCAGGCTATCAATGGCCCTGGTAACGGCAGTGACCCGTTACAAGGATATGCTGCCTCATGCAACTGCATCCACCCCAATATCGACACCATGCAACTACACTACCCACGCGCGCACGCCCAAAGCACGCACACATACATAATTCACTTGCTCCAAAAAGTATCAATACAATCTTCGCGCAAGACAGTCTATCACCACAGACGATGGCTACCGCAAAATGCCCAGTGAATCTACCTCACGGTAGTAAACCTTCTTTCATGATGATACGGTATATCTCACTGTCACATACCTTGTCAGCACTGCCATCAAGCACATACATTCAGATGACAAAACATTATTCTCTTTGCGACATCACAAGCAGTACCGATCATTTCAAATATCGTCGATGTCCTCCAGCACGATACTTTTGGGAGCTAGCGTACACGCAGACAGGCACATCCACATCGTCAGAAAAAAAAAAAAAAATCTATCTATCTATTACCAGACGCCTTCATCCCGTAAGAGGTGGCCACAAACAAGTCGCCTCCATGTCACCTGTCACCCAACATTTCATTGCCCTGCTCCCAGATCACACCCCCCTCTCTCATATACCTCTCCACTCCATCCCTTCATCTCATCCTTGGCCTCCCCCTCCCTCTCCCCCCCTCCATCTCACTCATACACTTTCCTAATCAGTCTCTCACTCTCCATCCTCTCCACACGGCCAAACCACCTCAATGTGTTTCTCCTAACACTTCCTATCACATCCACATCCACACCACAACGCTCCTTCACATCCTCATTTGTCAGTCTGTCTCTGCATGAGACTCCACATACTCCTCTCAAATGACTCATTTCCACAGCCCTCACTCTTGACTTCTGTCCCTCCAACAAGGTCCATGCTTCACTTCCATATGTTAGAGTTGGTATCACAACACTATCATGTAGTAGCTTTTTCATTTCCATGCTCACTTCCCTGTTTCTTATCACTGCTTTCAAGGAAGAAAAATGACTTCAACAAACAAGCAAACACAAACGCAAAAGCACACAGCCACATCTGTAGCACAAGAAACATTATAATCACACATCACCAACATCACAATGCATGAAGACATAGGCTACGCGTACAGGCACACGAGCACAACTATACCACGAGAAAAATAATCACACGAAACCATGCATGCATATCACTACAGAAACAAAGAATCAGATATTACCATCATTAATTACTGCAAATATTGTATATGCCGGAAAACATATGAGGTTGGAATGCATGACAGATGAGATTAAATCCTACAAACAGGTCACATAAGCCTAATGAAAAGCAACATCTCATTCACCTCCATCCTCCTTCAACATTTCGGCACACTCGATGCTGACCACTTCTTTCGACCAGTATAAGTGACTGAGGGATTATCTTGTAAACAAGGGGTGTGGTGTGTATGGCAGGGATCCTGATTTATGAGATGTGACGCGGGCAAGCCATAAAGAAATCAATGCCGACCACAGGACTGGTTTGTGCTGAGCATGTGTGGAAGTTACGCAATGGAAGCAGCCTTAAAACACTGCGTAAATTCGGTAATAAATACTTACAACTGTTGGCCAGTTCTTTCGTTGCACCTGTTGTTGAAGCAGAAACAAACGTTATAAGGAATATAGTCTGTTCGCAAATTCTCTCTCTCTCTCTCTATCTCTCTCCCCCCGGTTCCTACGTCATGCTTACCAAGTCACTCTCTCAGTTACCACCCTGTCCAACGCCCATTCACTATCAGATGGTCAGAATTGTCTATTCGACGGTCAACGCTCTCATGCATCTACTCCACGATAGACATATGTCTAAAATCACGGCCAAATCGCCCGCCTTTTCCTGTCCTGGTCTACGAATCGAGGCTTTACTTACTCCATACATTAGTTTCTATAGTGTGCAGAATTTGAAAACACCAACGTCACGTTTAGGGGAGGTTAAGCGAGGTCAATAGCAAGATTATAAATCTTAGCCGCAGAATAAATTACTTTGAAGAGTTTGTTTCTATACTGTCTGTACTCTAACTTGGCCTAAAATTGCCACCTGTCCATCATGAATGCTGACTATGATGCTAGTCACACAGTCACAAAAGAAGTGCTGTGGAAGATATGTTGGGCCGTAGTGATGTCTTTTTCTGCCATTGGGGTATGTGAAATAAGCAGCATGTGGATGAAAAACTGGGCCAAGTTAGAATAAAATCAGCATAGCAAAGCTGGTCGGAGTGCTGATGAAAACGACACTGTCAGCTATGAGTCCCTGTTCCGGCACCCTGTAGAACCGGCCTGAAAAGGAGTTCTGTTGCCTCTCTCCCTCCCACTACGAATGACACTACTCCACGGGGATACCAGTCAGTGTGAAATGGAGGGAGAGGGTACAGAAAGAGGACTATCGGGCCAGTAAAGATCTAAAGCAAAATTACAGTTCTAAGACACTCGGAAGAGAAACCCCACGAGATACGGATTGTAGGGGACTCCACCATCCAAGGCAAACCGGTAGGATGTAGTGTCAGGGAAAGATGAACAGATATAATTCCTGTATAAATCAAAGGACCCAAACCTGCCTTGTCGAGTGAGTCATTGAGTGGGGTGGGTGGATGGGGTGTGTGGGGGGTAGGGGGTGGAAACAGGAAGACGATAAGGGCGGGTGGTGTGAGGAGGAGGAGGAGGAGTGGAGGAAAAAGTGGACGTAATAAACAAAGCTGGTTAGAGATAAGGTGGTGGGGGGGGGGATTAGGGAGAAGGTGGAAGGAGGGGGAGAGCTAACGTAAGTAAATAAGGATAAGAGAAAAGGAGTAGAAGTGCGAAGGAAGGATTGCAGATGGAGAAAGAGGGGAGGAGATAACAAGACAAGGACAACTTTGTTACCCGCACCCACGCCTGAAGTATTGTACGGGGAAACATATAATTATTAAATGATTATGACATCCTTTTGACTTACTTGCTGTCCCAATACATCAATTTGCCTTATGCTCGGTCCTGCCCATCTGTGTCATATTTACGGCGACTAAGGCACGACGAAGGTACACGGTCCACTATATTCACGCCACACGTACCTCAAATACACAATAGACACACACCAGACACGTCCTCAACACTCCCCACCTCCCAACATCCCTCCAAAAGTTTATAATTCATTCTGCAAAAATGGTACGGGATCAGAGAGAGAGAGAGAGAGAGAGAGAGAGAGAGAGTGTGTGTGTGTGTGTGTGTGTGTGTGTGTGTGTGTGTGTGTGTGTGCGCTCGCGCGCGCAGAAGTGGAAGAGTGTGTGTGGAGAGGAGACAAACGAGGGAAAAAAAAACGAAAAAAAAAAAGTGAAGACTATATTCGTAGCCTATATGACCATTCACTCTCCCTTCCTTAATATCCATACACATTCATTTTTTAACCTACATCCGCAACACACACACACACACACACACACACACACACACACACACACACACACCACCATCACCACCACCACAACCCCAGCAACAACCTACCACAAGTTCCACCTAATCATAGGCCGTATCTCCCATGTACAGTGAGTCGTGTCGTGAAATTTGATGAAAACATAAGCTGACGGGCTAAACATCTGGTGCATTCCGCCGTCTGTCATACGGAAGGTGCATAATGTTTCACAAGTTACATTTAATCTTCGGACAAAACTGCGACGCGACTATTGGTGCTCACTGTACCTCCCATCTCCTCCTCCCCTCCACCCATCCGTCCTCTCGTTTACCCAGTTACCCATCATCCCGCCACATCCACCCATCCCTCATTCTTTTCCTCTACTCGTTCATCCATCATCTAATCCACCCATTCACCCAAATCCACCCACGCTGTCACAGTAACACATTCCAGGCCAATAAGTCAGAGTAACCCAAAGGCGAAAAATTATATTATACAACACAATTATCTGATAAGATTTTCTCACTGTTCACAGAATAATTGATAACCAAATGAACTCCTGACCACGGGTAATGCTGTTTATTAAGAAAGATAAGGATAATTACTAGGCTCTTGACTCCCCGCCTCTGCCCTCACTACAAACCTTCCTTGCTGCCTCTGCCTTCACAACACACCTTCCTTGCTGCCTCTGCCCTCACAACACACCTTCCCTGCTGCCTCTGCCCTCACTACACATCTTCCTTGCTGCCTCTGCCCTCACAACACACCTTCCCTGCTGCCTCTGCCCTCACTACACACCTTCCTTTCTGCCTCTGCCTTCACAACACACCTTCCTTGTTGCCTCTGCCCTCACAACACACCTTCTTTGCTGCCTCTATCCCCACAAAACACCTTCCTTGCTGCCTCTGCCCTCACAACACACATTCCTTGCTGGTTCTGCCTTCACAACACACCTTTCTTCCTGCCTCTGCCTCACAACACACCTCCCTTGCTGCCTCTGCCTCCTCTGCCTTCACAACACACCTTCCTTGTTGCCTCTGCCCTCACAACACACCTTCCTTGCTGCCTCTATCCCCACAACACACCTTCCTTGCTGTCTCTGCCCTCACAACACACTTTCCTTGCTGCCTCTGCCTTCACAACACACCTCCCTTGCTGCCTCTGCCTCCACAACACATCTCCTCCCACCCTCACCTACACCTCGACTCCTTTCCTCTCACGTTCACCGTTGCGCCAGTCAACTGATAATGCTTGTCTTTCACGTCCACACACGGTAAATTCTGGGACAGATTTAAGTAAACAATCTCATTGCCTTACAAAATTCTACACCCAGTCAATGCCAATGCACAAAGGCATCAACAGCTGAAGGCTCTCATTACGGCTTGTTAGTTAACAGGTGCTGTGGCTGTTGACTGTTTCTGTGACACAGTAAAGATAAACAAACACACATAACATGATAACACACTCGGTTTCATATAATTAACACCAACATCCAGATAACCACAACAACCACCTGGTGATGATAAGTGTGGCACCGAACGTCAACGAGTGACGTCCCTTATACATAACCACATACACATATTTATCTACATACCAGAACCAGAGTAATATATTTTGAACACATACTGACTATACGAAGTGCTTCTCTAGAAAGCTGCATGGGTGAAAAAAGGAAACCGACATCTGGGAGAGGGTGATAAAATGAAGAGTAAAAGTAAACTTCTCAGAGAGAGAGAGAGAGAGAGAGAGAGAGAGAGAGAGAGAGATTTAACAGTACCGTAAAGACTGATAACATTCCCAAGGGACTGCAGGACAGTCTCTCTCTCTTTCTTAAAAAAACAAAAAAAAGTATTCATTCCCCACCCCTTCTTGCAAAAGCTGGTAATCTCTACGGAGTTGTATTGCCACATTTCACTAAATATGTGCTTTATCATCAGGCACATACTTAGAAGATGGCAAGACGCAAAAGAAACACATTGTTCTAGCTACACCATATTTGGAGACGATATTCACAACTAATAATAATCGATGCACTGTAATACCGTCAATCCCAACACATACACATAAGATTATTAAATTTCGTGCACTTCATTGTGAACACAGATAATACTTAAGCATAACCTCAACATAAAGTGCCCTGGAATAACCGAATACTCGAAGTCCATCTAAGTTACGTAAAGCAGAACCACAACCACCGCCACCTCCACCAACAACAACCTACCTCTACTACACAGCCAATAATAACTGGTAGCAGGCGCGAGATGACTACACTTCAGTTTTCAGTAGCTTCTCGTTCATCTTTCAGTCAAATAAATTATGGTACACAGCCACCAAAAGATTGATGTGGGGTAACGCGTGGGTAACCTGACGCCATCAATCAGGAGATAACAAGTATAGTGTTATGAAGGAGGTGATCCATCCCAGTGTTGACAGGTCTGGCAGGGAGAAGGGTTCTTAATGGTATACCTCCAAGTTTCTTTCCTAGCTTCATTCACTTTTTCCTTTTGCCACTCTCTCCTTCCCCTAAGCTCTCAAGTTCCCTCTATCCCTCTCTCTTTCTATACTTACAATAAAAGAAGGGGAAAATAGAAGGAAATAGGGAGGAGCTGTGAAAAGAAAGAAAGGGAAAGAGGGAAGGAAGACGGGAAGGAGACAGGAAGGTAGGCAAGAGTCAAGAGGGAGCATGGACACTGGAATTTGATGGCAGGGATGAATTGGATTAGCGTAGTAAGATCAGAGAGAAGGGACAGGAAGAAAGGGATACTGGAGGAGCAGAGGGAGGGGATAATATGAAACACATGTCTTATCATTCATTCACCCCTTTATCCTTTAAAAATACGAGGAGAAACATTCAACACTATACTTTCAGTAATAACCACAAGCACTCAAGGACAGTATTTTCTGCGACGCACCTAAGAACAAGGAGGGTTTATACATACCAATACGACCCACACAGCACTGTGCATTGTGTTACTAGTACTGTATATCATTTCAAAGATACGATAAATGAAAAACAAAAGTATTCGGGGCCTGAATGCTAATAGCCCGACAAAACATGTTGTTGGCTAAGGTACAAGGTACCTATAAACTAAATCTGAAGAAAGTTCGCAAAGCCCAAAGGAATGCAGTCACCGCGCTTCTTAAAAGAAAAAATGGCGGCTGGAATTCACTCGTCTTTAATCAAATCTTCACTAAAAGTGACTCACTTCCGGCACTCTACATATTTGCTATTTCCAGAAGGTTTGGTGAAAATTCGTCCACAAATATTCGATATATTTTGGCGACAGAATCAGAGACACACGGATACACGCCGACAAAAACTACTGGTATATCGCTTCGCCTTCCTAAAAGCGGGAATATAATAAATGGACTATTGATGCTCAAGAACACAGCTTTATACTTAGTTTTGCTATTCACATTATGTTTACATTCAGAAGAAAATCCAACTTTACTGTAATCTTAATGAAATGGTTAGAGGATGCATAAGGAATTTGTGAACTTGTTCTTTATTTACTACATTTGATTATCAAACGACAGGTCGAATTAATCAGGTGGTCTTATCACAGGTGGTTGGAATGACTGGAAAAGGAAATACGCGATCTATCTTGTGTTTATCGAATGCTTCAGCGCTCAAACATAAGGATCTACCGATATCTCAAGTGTGTTTCTGATGTTTCAATTCTTAAAATAAATAAATATATAAGAATAAACTTGTCCTGCTTTCGGTCCATATTCCCCACCTTCCCGGTCATTAAATCCAGTGTTGTAAATTACCGCAAATAGTGTACACAAGGTAGCTGCGGGATGTCTGGACTTTGGATGATCAACAATGTAAGTGAATGCAGCTTTAATTAGGTGTTTACATGTGCAACTGCCTGGGGAAGAGTTAAATGAACTACTGTTGACATGTTCATGGAAGAAAGACTCATAGTATGACCGGAGCTCCTCACAAAGATGTAAATTGTGCCTCATCACGCTGACTTAAGAAGGGTTAGCTTGAAAGCTGGTACTTTTCAGAGTTGAACTAAACACCTCCAACTCGCTTATCCTCTCATCCTCCACCCTCCCTCCCACCTACCCACCCACCCGACATACGAATCCAAATCCCACGGATGCACATTAGGGATTCTACTGACTCAACTACTGAGACGGCTCAAGACAAAGTACCTGCTCTAATTCACCTCTTAACAAGTGCCAGACCAGTGCATACACAATACTAGTCTATATTATACTAACCTGGCCTAGATTTGCGCACCATATTTCACGTAGCTCAGTGGCAGGAAAAAAAAAAACACACTAGGTCCACGACCTTTTCATTGCATTTCTTCGTGACTAGCATCATATTACAATGTTGATCTATTGTGACAACTCGGCATTCAAGACGGAGAGATGGCAGTTTTAGGCCAAGTTAGAGTAAAAAGGGAATTGTCTATGTTACAGCATAAATCAATTGTATACAAGACACATACACTTACAGTACATGCACCATATAATTATCAACACAGACCATTGTAATTATGATCAAATAACATGAATGCCACAACACAACTACACTACACACCAGAAAAAATCAAGTACCACTTTAAAAAACACAGAAGTAAACTGATTATTATTATTACCGGTATTATTGTTATTATTATTATTATTATTATTATTATCATCATCATCATCATCATCATTATTTTGTCCTCCAGGTTCAGTAACATATAACCTGACACCAGCTCTCACCTCACACACCACCACATCAAAGAGTATACAACATAACACATCAAACGACACTCAGTGCCTGATCAGAGACCGACACACACACACACACACACACACACACACACACACACACACACACACACACCAGATTCTCAAGTACCGGTTCCGTAGAGCAAAACATTTTTTTCCCCCGCTGGTCCTCACAAACTATCGTACAGTACACAGTCACTAATATTGCGGTTATCCGTTCCCCCGATTATGGTGCTTATGTCAGCCTGTTAAATAAAAAAGAAATCCAGTGTCGGCTACGCCTGTATAATTAATCGTAGAATGTAAAATACAGTGCATACACTGGTTGTAGACGAGGACAAAAACAGAACATAAAAGAAAGGGAGACCATGGGAGACAGTGATGCCTCTCACAGTCATTCACGCCTGTTAACTTAATTTACACAATATCCTGCCTTTTCTTAATCGACCCAAATTTTCCATTCAATCTGTGGACCATGAATTTACCAAGCCTAGTGAGCGTGCAAGAATATAAAAACTCGGGCACTTTCGATCCGGTATCAAACAGGCTGTCACACAACTAAGAACTAAATCGAAAGGAATTTATTTAATACATCAGCATATAAAAGAGAGCCAAATTCAAGATCCGTTCATGTCCTTGCATCTCGAAATGAACGGATCTTGAATTTGTCTCCTTTTATTTTATTTTTTCTTGGAGGGTACATACTACGGGCATGTGGCCTTTGGTTACTTCTTCCTTGCATAAAAAAAAAAAAAAAAAAAAAAATGCTGTCCACAATACGGATATCAAACTTCATCTGGTCAAGGTGGAAAAGAACTGAATCATGTCTATGATAAGTCAGTAACAATAGTTTATATAAAGCTTTACTAATGCTGTACATATACGATACGTTCTGCCATTCCACTGACTGTTTTGGTGTGTTGTTATAATGCTTTCGGCTTACTGTGTACTCATTTTGGGTGAAACCAGACTTTAAAAGGGGTCATCTGCCTTTTGGGTGTGACGGAGAGGGAGAATGCCAGGATTCCCATGCCCTCCTTCGCCGACATCAGTACTTTGAAGTTTTGTTTGTACAGTTACTCTTGCAACGTTGAAGGAGCTATTGTGTGCAGCACATCGAGTGGAGGCGTCACCTATGAATATGGAAAACAAACAGACCTGAACGTAAAGAACAATGGACACAAAAAGCATCGAGATCCCTGTCTGATTAATTAAAGGAACGAACAAACTGTTTGGAATACCTGACAGTACTGATTTACTAACGTTAAGGTTGACGATAAATAATGTTACAATATGAGGTGCCACAACGTAATAGCATATACGATTCTGATATTGAATACACACAGCTAGGTAATTAAAAGCTTTTCATCCTGTGTTTCAAATGCAAAACACAGCAGTTGTAATCATCGCTGTTTATGCTGACCCTCCTCGCTGGCTAATGTTTTGTCGGGCTAGGCTTCTCACTCTCATCCAAAGCAAAGCAGATTGATGGATAGTTGAGAAGACAGATGTAGTAAAAAGAAGCAAGATTTTTTTTTTTTCTTATCTGGGTGCAGAAACCGACATACAGACATACATACGGTATTTATTGCAATCCATTCCCTTTTTGGGTTCTTCAGAGACTCAGTTAACATCAGGACAGGTAACCTTATTCTACTCTAACAGCAACACAACATACCTGGCTTGGCTGGTAACTGATCTCGTTACTGACGCACTGCTCACTTACCTGCAAATGAGAGTATCCATAACATTAGCAAAAAAGAAAAACAAAAGATTGAGAATTAGAATGATTTCATTACTAAATTTAAGCAAGATACCTTCCAAAGCTGATGATACACTAAAAATGGAAAATTAGGTACGGATGAGTACAAAGCACTGTAGCACAGCCGCCTGCATACCTATAAATCTACAGCATCACTACATTAAGACCTAGACATCGACAATGGCAGATACAATTACTGAAAATCTGATAGAAAACGTAGACTAGCAAGTACTGCAATACTCTTTCCACTTCGAGTAATAAAAGAAAAAGTTTCTGTTACTGCAAACCTCTCTCTCTCTCTCTCTCTCTCTCTCTCTCTCTCTCTGATAATCTGGGTGGTAGCCTAACTCATCATAGCGTCCATGGGGGGGGGGAAATCTTGACATAACAGCATGTCTTGAGCAGCTCACAATACTACACATTATATGGCAGTTGCATATTTAAGACTGTCGCTTGTTGTAAAGTAAGAGTGTTGGACCAGGATATCATTAGTTGTATACCAGCTGTGTACAAATAATGTTTTTATTTTTTGGTGCTCTGTAAATAAGACAACATTCAAAACACAGCCGACAAACACAACCATTACCAAACTGAACTGAGTCACATATATATACCTGATGGGGTGTGGCCAACCACATGTTTGAATAAGGCTCGTAAAATCCCTGAGTTGTTTTTGGTTCTGTCACTGGCCAAGAGAGCGATCAGAAGCATACTTGAAGCAAGAAAAAAAAAAGAAAGTCAGAGATACAGGTAAATATGTGCGATAGGGAAATACCCCACATGACTAATGTAGGCTGCGGAGCACCGTAGTACAGTGTGGTAGGTATAACATCCAACTCTCAAGTGAAACTATACGAGCTTCGTGTGTGTGTGTGTGTGTGTGTGTGTGTGTGTGTGTGTGTGTGTGTGTGTGTGTGTGTGTGTGTGTGTGTGTGTGTGTGTGTGTGTGTGTTCTTACCTAATTGTTCTTACCTAATTGTATCTTTACAGGAATGAGTCAAGCTCGTACTGTCCCGTGTCTTAAACCATATTTATCGTACATATCCTTAAATTTGTAAATTGTTTTGGCACACACTGTTTCATTCGGTAGTGCATTCCATTGATCAATTGCTCTGTTTGGGAAACTGAATTTCCTTACGTCTTTATCACCTCTCTTCTTATGCAGTTTTTTTGCAGTGTCCTCTTGCTGATGCTTCTCCATATGTTAAGTAATCATTTATGTCTATTTTCTCCTTCCCTGATATGCACTTATATAGCATTATCAAGTCACCTCTTTTCCTTCTCTCCTGTAGTGTTGGTAGATTCAGTTTATTTAGTCTTTCTTCGTAGCTTAGGTCCCTTAAGCTTGGTATCCATCTTGTAGCGGCCCTTTGAACTTTTTCAATCTTGTCTATGTGCTTTTTGAGATAAGGACTCCAGACTACTGATGAATATTCCAGGGTTGGTCTAATGAATGATGTTATTATCCTTCTTAGCATGTCTTCGTTTATGTATGTGAATGCTATTCTCATATTTGCAAGCAGTGTATACATGTTCCATACCTTCTCGCTGATGTGGTCAGCCGGAGATAGTCTGTTATTGATAATCACACCTAGGTCTTTCTCTCTTTTTGATGAGTATAGGGTTTTATTTCCTAACTTATAATCCCAGTCAGGTCTTTTTCCACTTTTACCAAACTTGATTACATGACACTTGTCCACATTGAATTCCATTTGCCATGTACTACTCCATTCATGAAGTTTATTTAATTCTTCTTGTAGCTCTTTACAAGAGTCTGTGTTAGTAATTCTCCTTTGTATTTTTGCATCATCTGCAAGCATATTTAGATAGCTCTCATTTCCAGTGTTACTGTTTATATCATTTATATACACTAAAAACATGATTGGTGCCAGCACTGAACCCTGTGGTACTCCACTAGTCACTTCTTTCCATGATGAGTAGTTTCCTCTTAGTACTGTTCTCATTTCTCTATTTATGAGAAAGTCTTGCATCCAACAAAACAGTTTGCCTCGAATTCCTCCTTGATGGTACAGTTTCCATAAAAGTCTTTGGTGTGGTACTGTGTCAAAAGCTTTCTTGAAATCTAAATATATGCTGTCCACCCATCCTTCCCTTTCCTGTATTGTGTTTGTTACTCTGTCATAGTAGCTCAACAGATTAGTAACACATGATTTTCCTTTTCTGAAACCAAACTGTCTCTCTGTTATCATACTGTGTTCTTCTAGATGATTTACCCAAGCTTTTCTAATAAGCTTTTCTAATACCTTGCTTACAACACTGGTCAGTGATACTGGTCGGTAGTTGAGTGGATTTTGTCTATTTCCTTTCTTGAATAAGGGGACAATATTTGCTTTTTTCCAAATATCAGGTAGTTTACCTTGACTCAAGGATTTCTTGAAAATTAAAAATAATGGTTTACTTAACTCCTTTGCACATTCTCGTAGTACCCAACATGAAATTTCATCAGGACCACTTGCTTTTCCTCTGTCTAATCTACTTAACTCCTCCTGTATTACTTTTTCTGCTATTTGTATATCTGGTAGTATGTGTGGACATGCATGTTCCACATAGTCCCTCTTAAAATTTTTTTCTTCTATAAAAACTAATTGGAAATTCTTATTTAGTGCTTCACAAATATCTTTCTCTTGTGTATAAGTGATTCCCTCGTCCGTAATGGATTGTATTATATCTTTTACTTTGGTTTTGCTTCTGATATAGCTGTAAAACAGCTTTGGTTGATCACTACTTTCATTTATTATATCCTCCTCAAACTGTTTTTGGGCTTCCCTCCTTATTCTTGTATAATCGTTTCTTGCCTGTTTGTAATTATTATACTCCCTTTCACTATTATGTCTTCTGTATCTATTCCACAACAAATCTCTTCTTTCTTTTGATTTTTTACATTCTGTATTGAACCATTTCAGTATTTTCTTATCTGCTTCTCTGTGCTGTGAGATGTGCTTCTGGACTCCTATTTCATAAAATTCACAGAATTTTTTATATACAGCATTTAAATCTTGTCCTCTAAGCTCATTTTCCCAATCAACTTCTAAGAAATACTTCTTTAGGTCTTGATAATTTCCCTTTTTATAGTTTAGGCTCTTTTTGCAACTGTCATTGCTGTTTACTATGTCATATGCTATCCTGAAGTTATAATTTAGTACTGCATGATCGCTTTTGCCGAGTGGAGGGTGATATAGTAAACTGTCAATATCATTTTCTTGCCTAGTAAATATTAGATCTAGCACTGAAGGTACATCAAGTTCTCTTTTTCTGGTGATTTCCATCACATGTTGCGTTAGGAAGAACTCTTGTAAGAGATCCAGGAGCTTTTGGTCCCAACAGCTTTCTTGGCTAATTATATCTAGAGTATTCCAATTTATATTTGTATTGAAATCCCCAGTTAGTGTAATTCTTTCTGATTTCTCTTCCATTTAATGTAGTAATGATCTTAAACTCTGAATTGTACTCTCTGCCAGGTCCTTATATTCATCTCTTTCCCATGTGTTTGATCTGGGTGGCATGTACAAATTGGCTACAATTACTTTTCCTTCAGATGTGTTGATCTCTACTGCAATCAGTTCTACTTGTGATGGTATATCTGGTTTTATTTCATTGACTTTTAGATTTTTCTTAGTTAATATTATAATTCCTCCTCCTTTTTTTAAATTTCTGTCTCTTCTCCATATATTGTATTCCTCTAAGTTTAGTATGTCATTGGACATCCTTGGTGTTAATTTTGTTTCAGTTAGGCATATTATTTGTGGTTCATTTTCTCTGACATAATCATTTATCTCTAGTAATTTAGATACCATTCCGTCCACATTTGAGTACATCAACTTTATCATCTTGTTTATATACTTGTCATGACATGGTTCTACTACCTTCCTCCTTTTTATTCCATCCTGTTTGTGTACCACTTTCGTACCTGTAAACCTATTACTTTGTAAAAAAAAAAAATTCTTCTTCTCCTCTTCTGATCTTCCCTCATTTTTTGTTTTTGCTTCCTCCCTTTTCTCTTTCAGTAATTCCAGTTCCTCTTGTGTTAGGCATCTTTTTATCCATACGTTTTTGAACTCCTCTTTTTCCATAAGATTCTTTGCTTTTTTAGTATCTCTTCCACAGTGTTTACACTCTGGAAAGTCACCTTTAGAGGTCTTGTCTTGCTTTTCTCATATTTCCCTAACCTTTTGTGTTCTTCTATGTCTTTACTACAAATTTCCTCTGATACTTCTTTCAGTTAGCTCATTACATTTACCATCTCCTTTTTGTCTCTTGTGATCTTGTTTTTTACTTCTTCCTCTTCTATACCAGTGATTACTATAGATTTATTTATATCTACTGAATCTCTGACTAACTTCGGATTGTTTTGGATTATTCTTTTCACTTCCTTTTTGATGCTTTTTTTCTCCACCCTTGTTTCCAAGTCTTTCTTTACTTTCACCATTTCAGCATACGTGGTTTCCCCATCATTTTTGTAGCTTTGCACAGCTTCATTCACCTGTGTTATCTTCTCCTCAATATCACTGCTCTGGTCAATAAGACTGCTTACTTGCCTAATTGTCTCTGTGTCATTTTTGAACTCTTCCATAACACTCTCGTGATTGACTACTGTACTTGCCATTCACTCATTTTCTTCCTAAGTGTACTCAATTCCACTGTTAGTTCACTGATGGTTGTGTCTTTCTTATTGGCCTCCCTTCCTAGTTTTTCTATTTCTTCCTTTTGCAAGTGCATCTGCTTCTTTATTTCATCAATTTCGTTTTTGAAAGCCATTTCTAGTTTGTGTACACATTCAACCAGTCTATTGTGAGTCTCCACTTCAACCAGTTCTTGGTAGATTTCATCATTTTGCTTTTTACATTTATCCCTTTTCTTTTCCAAATTTGCTTTACTAAAGTATGTATCCATTTTGCAATACTAAACGTGCAGAGTATGTACTTACAATCCCCATGTTGTCGTAGCCTAAACAAACCTCAGATGACTCAGCGTATTCTTTGGTCTTGGTTCTCTTTCCTGTTTGAACAAGTCTTGTTTAAACTTATTTTTTTTCCTTTTAATAATGAAAAATCATTTAGTCTAACCTGGTACAGAGCTTGACTCATACAAAGATACTAATTTAGGTAATGCCACTGGCCGTGTTGGTTCAGTAAGGAGCGCCGATGTCGCACGTCCACCTCGATTGAATCCCTCTGTGTGTGTGTGTGTGTGTGCGTGTGTGTGTGTGTGTGTGTGTGTGTGTGTGCACCCTTGTTTGTTTGTGCGCATGTGCATGTGTGTTGGTGTCTGCGTGTCCCTCAGTAAGCAACACCTCAGTCTGGTATGAGGGGTCGATCTTTTCAGCGAGGGCCATAGAGAGCCACCTAACCTAACCTAACCAAATCTGGCTTTTCCAGTGGCTCTCGGTGCGCCACGACGTAGCGTCCTCGGGGGTCGGTCTTTTCACCGAGGGGCACATAACCTAAACTTGCTTTTCCAGTGGCATTCGGTGATAAGACACCGTGATATGACCACTACCGTTACCCTCCACACATCCCCTTACCTCAGTGGTTCCCCGGCTTCTGAAAGCACAATAGTTTAGTGGCCATAAATGTTCAGTAACTGGTATGCCTGCCCGCTTATAGGAAGACACACAGGGCAGGTGTAATGGTGGGGATTGGGTGTTTCTGATGTGGCATGCACGGTGTGTTTGGCCCTGAGTGAGAGGTAGCGAAGTGAATGTCGGAGAGAGAGATATAACTGGGTGAATGAAAGGTAGGCGGACGGGATGAATATAAATGAAAATGGAGTGGATGAATAAAAGAGAGAGGAATAAGAGTGAGAAAAAGGGGGTTTATAGAAACGACTGGAAGAACGGAAAGATATGGAAGAAGAAACGGAATAGACTCGAAGAAGAGAGTCGAAAAACTGGTGAAAATGGGAGAGAAGACTTGGTAAATGATGGATGGACAAGTGTAGTGTCATACAGTAAAAAAATATGTAGTGACATGATGGAAGAAGAGAGAATTCTGTGTCTATCTATCTATCAATGTGTGTGTGTGTGTGTGTGTGTGTGTGTGTGTGTGTGTGTGTGTGTTGTGTGTATTTTTTAACCATTATGGGTTGGGAACATGGAGTGAACGAGTGTCACTGGTAATGGATGGCTGGAGGATGGTGTGTGAGGGGAGGCATAAGAAGAGGTGACCTTCACGTGAGGGAAATTTACAGTATAATCTATCGAACTAGCTTAATTTGTAATCTAATAAACTTATGCAACCGGTGCAGTTTTGATGAATTTTAATAAAAAGAGTGGAACCTCCTAACTTACAGTTTTATGTTGCTAGGTCTACCATACGTCCCCCTAAAACGTCTGGTTAGTAAGCACGAAAGCTGAAAGACGTCATCGCAGGAAGCGGCTGATAGAAGCTTATTTTTCAACGCCTTTCAGTTTCCGGTCTCTCATAGCATTAACAAAACCATCTGAAGGTGCCAAGAAATAAAAGAGCCATCGTACTGAAAGTTTTAAGATGGAATAAAGAATAAATGCATGAGTGTTATAAGATGTAAGTGTACATGTTGGTGGGAGGAGTCGGACTGTGAGAACGGGTGAGGATATGGAGTGCAAGTGCTGGAAGGAGGATTACTGGGAAGTGAGTGAGTCAAGCCGAGCCAAAAGGAATAAGAAGAGTATACGATGGACGGCAGATTATAATGGCACAAAGAACTGCTGAGATAGAATACTATGAAACATAAAATGATGACAAGCAGATAAAAATACAAAAAAAGTAATTTATATTTCTTTATGCATCAACTTCTTTCTCTCTCTCTCTCTCTCTCTCTCTCTCTCTCTCTCTTTCACACACACACACACACACACACACACACACACACTCTCTCTCTCTCTCTCTCTCTCTCTCTCTCTCTCTCTCTCTCTCTCTCTCATCCTTCCTAGTAGGTGAGAAGATCGCCTGTGGAGCGTCCCTGACGGAACCCATACTGACGATCAGAAAGAAGGTTGTGATAGGAAAGATGCCTCAAAATTTTTCTATTGAGAAATGACTCGAAAACTTTTGAAATACAGGACGTTAAAGCAATTGGACGATAGTTGGAGGGTTGCGAGTGGTCACCCGTCTTTGGGACTGGCTGAATGAGAGCAAACTTCCAGCAAGAAGGAAAGGTACAAGGTGACAAAGGCGAAAGAGTTTGCCTAGACAGGGTGTAAGCACAGAAGCACAGTTCTTGAGAACAACAGGAAGGACTCCATCAGACCCATATGCCTTATTAGTATTGAGGCCTGTGATGGCAGAAAATACATCAGTTGAAGAAATTTTAATGTCAGCCATGAGGAAGTCAGAGGGGGGAAGTGATGGAGGAACAGCACTGCAATCGTCTAAGGTGGAATTGGAGGAGAAAGTCTGAGCGAAGGGATCTGCTTTATCAGTAGAAGAAATAGCTACAGAGCCATCAGAGTAGAAAAGAGGAAGGAAGGATGATGAGTTACAGTTGTTAGAAAGGTTTTTGGCAAGATGCCAGAAGGAGCGGGAAGAATTCGAGTTGGAGAGTTGAGAGCACTTAGTATGGATGAAATTATTGTTAGCAGAGCGACGAAAAGATTTAGCACGATTCCGGGCAGAAACATATAAAAGATGTGATTCAGGGGCAGCTTGGCTCTAGTACCTTTTACAGGCCCTCTCCTTGTTGCGGACAGCATTAGAACAGGCGTGATTAAACCAAGGCTTTCTTGCATTAGTCAAAGGATATGAGAAAGGAATGTATGCTTCCATCCCCAAGAGAATAACCTCCGTAATACACAAGACACAATCAGATGGCTTCCGGCCATGGAAGCAATAATCATTCCTGGGAAAATCAAAGAAGTACTGCCTGAGGGCCTCCCAAACTGCAGCTCCAAAGTGCCACAGTTGACGTTTCTTTGGAGGGTCCACAGGCCGTACCTGAGCAACAGGACAGGTTAAGGTGATACGGTTGTGATCGGAGGAGCCCAACGGAGAGAAAAGATTAACAGTGTAAGCAGAAGGATTAGCTGTAAGGAAGTAGTCAAGTATGTTGGAGCTCTCTCCAAGGTGGTCAGGGATACGGGTAGGGTGCTGTACAAGCTGCTCTGGGTCATTAGGGATAGAAAAGGTGTAGGCTTGTTCACCAGGTGGATCAGTGAAAGGAGAGGAGAGCCAAAGGTGGTGATGAACATTGAAATCTCCTAGAATGGAGATTTCGGAGAAACGAGAAACGGATAGAATGTGTTCCATCGCAGAAGATAGTCAAAGAATTTTTGATAGTCAGCAGAATTAGGAGATATGTAAACAGCGCACATATATTTAGTCAGAGAATGACAGGAAAGCTGAAGCCAGAGTGTGCCGACGTTAACACACGCTGGCCTGTATAAAGTCGACTGTGAGTGTAAGAACGGAATTCATAATGTAAACAGAAAAGTAAAACCCAACAAAACGTCATGCAGACACTTCCGTGATGTTTATTACATACATACATACATAAACGTTACCTAGGCTTTTCCTCCCTAGGGAGGTAGTCGAGACAGGACGACACGCTCACCAAAGTACTCATCCACACACACACACACACACACACACACACACACACACACACACACATATCTACTCGTATCTTACCCTCTAATGGGAGAAGGGACTGCTCTTCACCGCACCACACCACACGAGGGCCAACTGTGCAGTGCAATCCAGCGACATCCGCAGCAGGGTCCAACAGCAGAGCTGGTTTACCCCTTCCACATCATACTGGACCCATCCCCTTCCCCGCACCTGAGCCGATCAGCAGATCAGACCATTTACGTTATTACTGGAATTACTATCTATATGCTTGTGCCATTTCTATATTGGCTGTCATACACAAGTTAGAATAAGTCCAGAGAGGATAAGGTGGACAGTCTGATAGGCATAATTCGACTGGAGGAGCTAGTTATATTTAAAACAGTACCATGATAATCGTAACTGGTGTTATGTTAAGGTAATATTAACACTGCTGCGATATTTCTATTACAATATTATCACAAATGTTATTGCAAAGTATCTGTAGTGTTGGCTTACCAAACAAGGTGTCAAAACCTAAATAAGTTTCAGATCAGGTGAAATATTTTTGAACACATTACACTACCTTCAGCATAAAACTAACCTTAATATTTTGCTAACACATTTCACTATAACACACTCCAGTTGTTATTATGCGCTGAGCTCAATTTATAAAAGGCATTGCAGTATTATAGATCTAGCATGCGGCCTTGTTATGGTTGTGAACTTTTTTGAACCATCTAACAAAGCAGAATTACCCCTCGTCATGGAAGAAGGAGGAATGTATTCGAAACCTAAGTCATAATGGATACGCGGGCTCTTGTTTCGACAAGGCATGGATACTTGTTTTTGATTAAGGAAGTACATGGGGCTGCGGATTGTGGCAGTAGAGGTGTTTTCAGTGGTTTGTGATGGGAGTGATAGATGAGACTGGTAGCTGTTGACTGAATAGATGGTGAGTGAAGAAAGAGAGACATTTTATGATAATCATGACTGATGGTTATACGGGTACTCGTAAAAATGACTGATAAGGTCCTTTACAGAAAAGAGAAAAAATCTGACATCAGTACTTCTAATAATTTGTCAAAATAACGTCGTGGTAAAAAAGGGTTCACTGGGAAGATATGGCAGCCTTTTTAATCATTCACTTCTTTCAATACATTAAATTATAATCTTCTATCTTCTTCGAGCCCTCTCATGCACACTTTCTTACCATTCCTCATGCCAATCCTCAAATACTTTTGCATATCCTCTCTAACTTCTCTATTTCTAATGCGTTTTCATATACATTTCCTCATAACTCACCCATATCCGCAGTCGTACCTTCCTTTGCATGGTAAACTTTTCACTCTCTTGTACCTTCTTTTAACAGGTCCACATTCTTTCGTTCACTGACTCAACCATTCTCACGCCCCTACTACTTCCTCCATTATACCATACCTTACTTGTCTCCCTACAACTCTACCCCTACACAAACACTAATTATTCCGATTCGCTCTCTCTGTCTAGGCACCCTGTCTTTCCCATTATACTCTCCCTTATAGTTTTCTTATTACCTACGAGCAGACTCGCATTCTCCCGCACATTCATCCTCCTGTAAAAACATTCATAATCTCAATCCTCCTCTGTCTTAACACATTCTCTCTCCGCCATCCTCACAGAACACAGGGTTACATTCCTCTTCGGATGGTACTGTGCTTTACGTCATCCCCAAACACACAGGATCATTTCCAGTTTGTCTGTTGCAAGGTCTTCATGGACAATTATTCCTACAAATAATACCCAAGATCCTAATACTGTATAAATGTCTTCGTCTACTGGCACACCTCTTCATGCCTTCGTAGTCTCATGACTGATATGAATAAACGTAAGGTATCTTTGTTCAGTCCCCACCCCTACTATCATGGAATTCAGGACTCACCCCCCATATAATTCCATTTAATTTACTGATAAATCGTGATCCTGGATAACGGATGAACCACGACTGACTCCTTAACTCAAAGCCAGCCTGGATTTTTGCCTGCGAAAGATTAAAGCAAGAGCCACTGTGCCGTCCCTCTCTGCTGCCCCAGCTTGACCATAAACAGACAGGCGTGGCTCAGTACCACTAACCCAGACACCACACCACACCACACCACACCTAACCACACCACACCACACCACGATACCACACACCACGCCACATCACACCATACCAATGACTTACCTACACTGCAACACCACGACATGAATAACACTGTCCATCGCATCGCCTCACCTGGAATGCAAGAAAATTAAGTTAACATAAGTCTAGATACAACTGTTCAGTCCACGTCAAACAAAAAACACCTTATTCGGCATTTGTCATGTCACATGAATGCCATAGTTACATAATTATACAGCCTACACAATTTTCTTGCTTCATATGTAAGGTAAACAGTGTTCTAGTCATACACCAATAATATCACTTTACTCCTGAACGTGAAAGATAATTAATACTATAAAGCACCACTGCAACACGGTGTCAATGTAAATTAACCCAGACTCTGACAAAAGGTCATTCCGTGTTCATCATTTCAAGCTGCTCAGGAAAACATCTAGAGAGCAGCAGCAACACGTGTAAGTTACTGGAGAAACTGCAACAAGAAGGAGTTCTGTAAATGCAACACCCGCCTCCACTAACTGGTCAAAAGGCTTGAAAATTTTACTCTGCCCTGTGACCTTGACCTTGAACTGGTTGCAGTCAATTTTGAATAATTTAATTCTTGCCTGACTCTTAATCCTTCCACATAATTTGGTCCAGATAATATCAAAACTGTCTGAGTTAACCTTTTCCAGTGACCTTGACATTTGACCCTTCCCTGTAAATTAAACCTTTGACTGATTGCCCTCCAAATAAAATCCATTTTTCACTGCATTACTCTTAACCTTCCACCAAAGTTTTGTGTAAATCGAATAAAAACTTTAAGCTGACCTTGCCATATGACGGTGACATTAGACCAGTTGTTAAAAAAAAAAAACTATATGCCAACTTCTTGGCTAATGCACAACTCTTTCAACAAGTTTGGTCCAATAAAAAAAAAAAGGAAATAGATAATTTGTTCACACACAGCAGGACAAGTCGAACTCTGACCTCTCCCCCCCCCACACACAAACGCACGCATGCACTCACTCATTCTCTCTCTCTCTCTCTCTCTCTCTCTCTCTCTCTCTCTCTCTCTCTCTCTCTCTCTCTCTCTCTCTCTCTCTCTCTCTCTCTCTCAAGGGTTAAGGTCAGTGATGAGTGGAAGATTGAACTGCATGGTACTTTCGCGTACACCTGAGCAACAATGCATTAACTAAAGAAGTCAGGTATCTTTATGAAGTGCGTCCTCATATCTCGTCAGTATGATAATGAACTCTCTTTATTTTCAATACTAAGCCAGGAAACTAAATTAGGGTCCAATTACTAGCTCATCACATAAAATGGGATAATAATGAACAAGATAATTTGCGATCTCCTTGCCGATCGCTTGATAAAACGATATTCTGCTTTTATAAGCGTAGTACGAGGAGAGGGAAGTAGTTTATACCCATATCAAACACTAGATACAACTGGAGTGGTTAGTAAGAATTGGGCTTCTTTCTTCCTCTGTCTGCTTATCTATTCATCTGTCTATCAGTCTAAGAGCAATATGTAATTGTTGATTACAAGGATAAATGAGATTATTTTTGTATGTATGAACATCGTCCTTCTCGCTATGATTTACATTCACAGACAGAGGGTAATGATATTATAAATACTGTAATGAATGCCTCATTTCAATACCCATTCAGCCTACGATTTATATACGGTAGCTGCTATATATAACAATTCCATCCCCCCCTCTCTATCTTTCGACCTCTCGTTCCTTTTAAAAAGTTTTAACTTTTATTCGCGCTTACATCTCGAGAGAAGGTGTGAAATACCCTATCTCCTTAAATCAACATGGACAAGTCAGTGTCCTTTGTTCCTCCCTACTTGGCTTAACGAGAGTCTGCTTGGCCTCATACACGCCATTATCCGGGGGTCAACCTTGCCTGTCTATAAGTGAGGTAGCGGCACTTTGTGCAGCACTACAACCTGCTATTCTAATGTCAAACCACGATGCTGTCGGCATCTCTCCCACCCTCATCATCTCCCAACCACTTGTGTGGCGCTGTATCATGTGTGGGCGAATGACTCTCGTGTCAAGAAAAGGGTTACCGGATACCGGTAATGTGAGGGCGGGACTGAGAGAGTCAATTAGTGGACACTTCAGCCTGTCATTGACGGCCCAGGAGTCCTCACCCTAACAACAACCTACCCGACTGCACCGCACCAGACCTTGTCATCCTCCTCTCCCTCCCTCCTTTGTTAGTTTCTTCTTTCATTTATTCTGTCCTTTCCAACCTCCTCTCCTTCACCGGCCGCGATGTGCCTTCTTGTTTCTTTGAAGAACTTACTCAACTATGTGACGATTAGTCTCATTAAAAACGGGCGTGTATTATGCAGTCAGTGCCCAAGTCAAGGTTGTTCTGCATCAAAGAGCGCTGCTAATAATAACAATAATTGAAAATAAAACATTTATAGTCTTGTTCAAATTACAGAACTTTACTCGTGCGAGGGCTACTGCATGGCGTGGTTGGCGTGTAACTGGAAAAAACTCAGGATTACATGCTATACATATCTAGGTCTAGGGCAGCATAGTTTCGCGAATACATCAGTCAAGTGTTTTAGTCGTTTTTTTTTTTTTCTTCCTAGTTTTTAAATCTTTGACTGGTAAGTATTTTTCACTGCTTAACATAACTATGTGGCCTTGGCTAAAATACATATGCAACAACGTCAGTGAAAAGGTTAATGGGATGCAACGCACGTGGGGCTGGGGGTGTCATGAATACTCACCAAAAACAATCACCTACAAGTTAGCCTCACCCGTAATGAGGCTGTCACCCAATTTCCTTTGAAAACTTATGTTCTGAAATATTTAGCACAAAAAATCAGTCAATCTATCTATCATATAATCTATCTATCCATCTATCTATCTATCTATCTATCAGTTCATCTAACAAACACACCCTGTGAGGGGCAGACTTCACAAAGGACAGCAGGGCATCTCTCTCTTTCTACCTTTTCTGTAACATACACAAAACTAAATGTATGACCACCTCAAATTTTCGATGCCAGAGTCGAATGACGTTTGAGAGAGAGAGAGAGAGAGAGAGAGAGAGAGAGAGAGGAGATACCGAGGGTGGAGGAGAGATACAGAGAAATGGATAGAAGAAACTGGAATATAACGAGAGGAAGAGAGATGGATGGATGGGGAGAGTGTACGAGCATGAGAACCCTTTGATAACACTAGGATCCATTGATAATCAAATTGCAAACAGCCTTAGCAGCATCCCAGATCTAGACACAGCTTGGTCTGCATCCTGTCTGTGGATGCGTTTTATTTCCCTGTGAATCTACACGTGTCAAATACTAAATGAATTGTAACATTTGCCTTGCACACGCCTGACTGAGTGAGCAGATGTTTTATATACCAGTAAAGTGCGCTTTGTGAGCGCGTATACCCACTAATGTTTAATAATACTCAGCTTAATCCTGCATCATCCTTGAACATGCTTGGGGTTTCATTTACTCGGAACTTATCTTGGAAAGATCATATTACATCTCTTGTAAAATCTGCTTCCAAGAGATTGGGTGTGCTAAGCCGACTCCGTTCTTTCTTTACCCCTGCACAATTGTTGACTCTATACAGGGGTTTTATCCGCCCCTGTGTGGAGTACAACTCTCATGTGTGGGGAGGCTCCCCACATACAGCTCTTCTCAACAGGGTGGAGTCAATGGCTTTTCGTCTCATTAACTCTCCTCCTCTTACTGACTCCCTTCAACCTCTGTCTTTTCGCCTCACTGTTGCATCTTTATCTCTTTTCTATCGCTACTTCAATGGTCACTGCTCCTCTGAACTGTCTGCATGCATTCCTCCACCTCTATGACGGGCGCATAGCACCCGTCTAGCAGCAAACTCTCATCCCTTTTCTGTCCAACTCCCTAATGCAAGAGTTAACCGTTACTTCCAGTCCTTCATTTATGCAACAGGTCAACTCTGGAACTGTCTCCCTCTGTCTGCATTTCCTGCTGCCTATGATCTCCAGTCTTTCAAACGCAGTGTGTCCAGGCATCTCGGGGTGAGTGGATCTTGAGTTTGGCTCTCTCTTGTATTTTGTTTTTCTCTTGGAGGGAACTCTTATTGCGGGCTCTTGGCCTTTGGTTCCTTCTTCCTCGCACAAAAAAAAAAAAGCGAGAGCCATGTTATCACAATTTCCCTCTGATAGATAAATTCTGCAATCTCCGCTGCCAACCTACCTTGTTGACGAAACTGAAACGGTGTAGACTTAGTTATTGATAAACATTATCATAGCCAGAAATGGGTTGTTTTCCCTTGATGATTTCACCATCAAAACATAACAAAACTTTAAAGTAAAAATATTGGCGCAATCCTCCATATTTAGCTGCATGAGTTGATGCCGAGAAACAGTGTTACGATGGAAAACATTTTAAAATTTGATTTCCTAACTGCGGCGTTCACCAATTACAGCCGAACATTCCCTTAGAAACTCGCGATTCCAAAGGGTACCTACGCCTTTATGAGTGATTTGTAGTTGAAAAAAAAAAAAATGAATGACTGTATCATACGCAGAAAGAATTTCAAATCTACTTCATATAGGAGCAAAGTTACCGTATTAACTTCTGCTTTGCATGACGATCGGGCCAGGCCGGGCTGCTCATTTCCCAACTTAATGGAGTAAACATCACTCGCTCGCTTGCTCATAATTTGCCAACGAGTGTCTCCGCGTGATGGGTGGAATATTTAATCCTTACTTGAAATGACCTAAAATTCTACCTTTATTATTTCGTCAATAGCTAAAATAGGTTACCGTACATTTAACGACATGTGACATATTCAGATAATGTTTACCACTGAGCGCCTGTACGCAAACACGTGTGGCACTGAAGCACTCACAGAGCAGCGCACACACACACACACACACACACACACACACACACAAAGCCTGTGGGTGCTAATAAAAGGAAAGCAAGTTTGCAGTTTATTAGTTTGTCTCATGCCTTTAGTATACAGTGTGGTCTTTGATTTATTGTCTACTGCCTTTACTAAATACAGAATGACTAATACCCCCTCGGTCTTAAGCATGGCCAACAACATCAGCTCACACTTTTCGGTCTTTAGCAAAGCCTGTAGCACCAGCCCGTCAGCCTTCAACAGAACTTCCACAACCAGCCCAAACTTCTCAACCTTACCACTAGTCCACATTCAGATGCAGCCTTCATTATCTGCACGACGCAGATATGACATAGCATCTCAAATGAAAAGGAATCGACAAGCAACGCTATCTTAAGCAGACCGTATGGATAAGTGCAGCCGTACACACTTGAAGGAATGGGAAAATGAGATAACACTGTCGCCATTCCCATTCTCAAGGTCGATTGTGGAAGGGGGGACTCAGGTACTTTGTATAATCGCTGGTCGCAGTGACAACGACCTAGATACTACAGCCGTTAAAAGTAACAGGACGAAGTATGTGTAGAATTAATCCGATATCTGATTTAGGATACCTCTTACTCAGTCTGATATCAGGGAAGATTAGCTGATCTCCCTTCGACAAGTTCTGAAGTCTACAATCAGTCGTGGTCAGGGTTCTGAGAGGTGCGACAGTGTTACTGACAAGAACAACTGTGCTACGAAATACGTGTTCTATAAGGCTAAGTAAAAGTAAGTCGTTGTCTTAGCAATCTCTCATGTACAAGTTTATATAGCATGTGCAAATGTGTTCATCAATTTTTAAGTGTATGAATTTGCATTTTCACAATGTAACCTTGGATATATAATGGCATACTGTAGTTCACAGCAGTTTCAAAAATATTTTGGAAATTGTTTCCAATTTTACTGCAACATTCTGCACACCAGTCATGTGCATGGTAACCCAGCTGAGCAACATCATGAAACTGTGATGGTAGAATTTCAGAATTTCACAATATAACTGGAGATTTTAAGCGTTTAATGAAGTAACTAAGTCTATCTATCTATCTATTGCCAGACGCCTCAATCCCGTTTGGGGTGGCCACAAACAAATCGCCTCCAAGTCGCCCTATCCCCCGCCATTTCACTCCCCTGCTCCCAGCTCACACCCCCCTCTTTCATATACCTCTCCACCCCATCCCTCCATCTCATCCTCGGCCTCCCCCTCCCTCTTTCCCCCTCCACCTCACTCACATACACTCTCTTTGTCAGTCTTTCACCCTCTATCCTCTCCACATGGCCAAACCACCTCAGTGTGTTCCTCATAACGCTTCCTATCACATCCACATCAACACCACAACGCTTCTTTATATCCTCATTCGTCAGCCTGTCTCTCCATGTGACTAAGTGAAAAGTCATTTAATGAAATTATTAAATATTCTAGTCACTGCATGAAATGGCTGGTTACACATTGGGGCTGTAAAAGTATATAGACTCGACATACTATTTTCTGGTTCTGATGGGCAATTTGATTCGTAGAGAAGAGGACCATCATTTTCTCGCAGTGGAGAAATAACCCACGACCACCATGAAGGAGGCATTTAACCCGCGGCGTCCCGTCGACGTTCTTTAACGTTCACACATTTTGTCACTCCCAATCCCGTCGACGTACATAAATGCAAAAGAATTGCAAGGTCCCTAATTTGCACAATTTTCAATTTTCGCGAGTCATTTTTGGTACGTATACACGTGACACCTTCCTCAACAAGATGCCAGGCAGGGACAATGCCTTACCCAGCATGACCTCCTCCTCCCCCCTGCATGCCATTGTCTCAGCAATTCACCTGTTATCAGTGACCTGCCCAGTATAGCCATGTCATGCCATGGTACGAAATTCAGGGCCAGAGTGATTCCCCAATCAATGACAATGTGGAGGACAAACTTTACATAGCATTAGAGGAAGAAAAACAGTTAGAAATGATGATCAGGTAATGTGGCAAAAAAAGGTCAGGTATTAGTGAGTGAAACAATGCTTATAATGCCTATATTACTGCTTGAAAACCAATATACTCTTGAACTACATATAAATTCGTACCAAGTAAATAAATAAATACCGTTTATGAGTGGTGTGAAATAGTTATCCTCCCACAGAACTCGTTTTCTTTGGTGCCAGCCTGATAGAAAACCCAGTAAGGTAAGGAGGTACTCCTACCTGTAATGAGTATTTTAAACCTCAGGTGAGCGATTTCTCTATGAATTTTCGATGTTTCTCACCAAAAGCGAAGGTTTGAGCCAAAAAAAAGTTTTTCCTAAAATGGTCGGGATTGGGGGGAGTCAGGGGTGGAAAAGTGGTCGGGATGGGGAGGGTTAATGTACGCATAGGATGAAAAGTGCTGTGGAAATCTAAGGTGCATAAATATATGTGCTGTTAACTCACATGTGAGGATGAGCCTTACATTCAGGAATGTCTACGTGCCCTAACTTTGCAACATTTAGTTTATTAGTGGCTGCAACAATATATGCCATTGTATCATACTCAGTCTACAAATTACTATCACATGTGACCACAGGTTACGTCGCTGCGTCTCGGTTATGATTGCGTTACACGTTTCGGATCACTATCAGCCTAATGGAGTAACAAGAATCCATTTATATAAGAGCAATATGTCACTACCACAAGCGAGAATGAGCGTTAACAACTGGTCCGAAAAGCTTGATACCAATAATATAGCATAGCACAGGAGCAGAGTACTTATGGAACCAACCATCTAAACCCGAAGTGAAACGAAAGCGAAGCCGTGTCTACGTGAGAGACAGAAGGGGAATATGGTGCTAATATGACTGGTGGAAGGACCGCATGTTTGTCTCATTCCTCTCCTTCTCCCTTCTTTCCTCCTAGGTTACGCTTTTTCTTTCAGTATTTTTTCTTTTCATTACACTCCATCCCCTCCACCATATTCACTGTCTCACCCCTACTATTTTTCTCTCACCACATACCTGGCACTCATATTCTTTTTGGTATCCCCTGACCCATACCATCATCTCCACTGTATGTTTCCAAAGAACCCATTATCTTGTTTGTGCCTCTCAAGATCGTAAAACTCACTGAAAACCGGGATATAATACTTTCCAAAAACGGATCTTATCATGAATGAAGGATATCGGTAGCTGCCTTAAACGCTGACCTAATGAACCCCTCACTTGGACTAGTAATTGTGAGTCTGTCTTCTCAGAGATTCTGCCCTTTGGCGTGATGGATATTTTTGGGGGCCAGACAGAGGGATAAATCGGGGAAGATGTATGTAAAAGGGAGATGTGTGATTAGGGAGGGAGGAATGTGGATGCAAATGAGGAGGAAAGCATAGGAAAGTAGCTGCAGTGTAGGATGTGGAGGAGATAAGGAACCTGAAAGGAATAAGGAAGGATATGTAAATGACATGACAATAAGAAGGAAAAGAAAAGGACAAGCACGAGGGAAAAAAAGATATTGAAGTGGAACAGCCAAAGAACCAAGAGGAACTTGGAGTCTGACATGGGGAAATCTTATCTCAAGATGGGTGGTTTGCCTGAAATAAAGTAAATGGCTGTTATTTTGGTTTACATATGGTTATTAGGTGATTTCTAGGAAACATATATATGTATGTAAGTGGGGTCTGTGTCCATTACCCACACACACACACACGTACACAGTTACTGTACTCATTCAAGACCTCCAACTGACTTGGCGTTTTTTTTTTTTTTTTACCAAATGTTGTGTCGCATTTCCTGCCGTATAATATTCACGAACTGGTGGATAGCCTGTGCTGTAAACATATACCAAATTCAGGGCAACTAGCAACAACCATTCGGCTGTCGTTACTACTACTAATGCTACTACTACTGCTATGATACCACTACTATTGCTGCTGCTGCTACTCCTACTCCTACTACTTACTAGGAGTATGCTAGGTGGGCGGAAGGATTGGGTGAGATGGGTGAGCGGCAGGGTGGGTTTAGGTCGGTGATCAGTGGGATGGGTTGGGGGCTGGTTGGGCAGGGTGAGAAAAGCTGGTGTGTGGGTGGGTGGACAGGCAGGGTAAACGAAGTCGGGGGGGGAGCGAGTGGTGTCGGCTAGTGGGGTGGGTTTGGTGGGTGAGTGGAGGAATGGGGTGGCTTTGGGTGGTGGGTGGGTGAATGAGCAGGCGGCGTGAGCAGGAGGGTGGACAAGGTGAGGTGGGTATGCAGGAGGGCGGGGTAGAGTTGTGGGTAGACGAGAGGGCGGGGTGAAGTGGCAGAGTGAGGGTGGGGTGGGGGTGGGTAGGTGGATGAGTTGGCAGGGCGGGTAGGCGGGTGGACGGCGTGGGAGGGGTGGATGAGTGAACAGAATGGGCAGGTGGGTGGGCTGGGTGGGTGGATGGGTGGATGGCGTGGTTGGGGTGGGTAGGTGGGCTTTGTGCGTTTTATGTGCTTCCTGAACTTTGTGCGTGGGTGGGTGAGTGGGTAAGCAGATGTGTGGATGGGTGAGTAGATGAATGGGTGGACTCTGTGGGTGGATGGGTGAGTAGATGAGTGGGTGGGTCCTGTGGGTGGGTGGGTTGATGTGTGGCTTCCTGTAGGACAAGGCAGGATTGGATGGGAGGGGGAAATTATGTGGATGGGTACATGGGCAAAAACATGTCCACTGGGGAAGATGTCCATGGTGTATTTTAAGTAGGTTCATAGTTGGCAGGGTCCATGTGGGATTAAAGGTTCTTGGGGAAATAAATACTTTGAGGAAACTGGTCCACGTAGAAAAATAGGCCCATGTGTTTAAACAGGTTCAATAATGGAAATAGGTTCCTGGGTGAAAGCATGGCCATGCAGTCCACAAGAAGATTATGTGCAAGGGGAAAATAGGTCCATAGAAGGGAAAATTGGAACATGGAAGGAAAATAGGTCCAGGGAGGGAAAATAAGTCCATGGAGGGAAGATAGGTCCATGGGGAAAATTGGCCCATAGGAGAAAATAGGTCCATAAGTTGATGTAGGTTCGTGGGTGGAAAGTAAGTTCATGGCAGTCCAACAGGACCATGGGAGAAATTGGGTCCAAAGGGAAGAATACTGCAGGTCCATTAGAGAAAATAGGTCCATGGAGGAAATGGATCCATGAGGCGTAAATAGGTACCGTACATGGGGAAGAAGCTTATGTGGTTGGGGGATCCCTAGAGGGTATAGCCGGAGACGGGATTATGAGCTAAAAAATATCATAGTTTAATCACAGCCCAAAAACCGACCCAACCTGCACACCATATTTGCTGACATACAACATGCTATTTATTGATTTATTTCCACGTTTCCCCTGCTCGCTAACACAGTCCCATCCACCAATATAGTACTAACCTGCACAATTTCCAGCCTGCCAACACCATCACTGGTATCGTTTCATAGCGAGTCAAATCCAGGCAAAGCCGTGTGCAGATCACTCATTATCATTTTAGCTTTTCCCCTTCACACTTAGTTACAATTTCCATGACAAAAGTTTCATTGGTGGTTCGTTTATACACTATCGTGGACACCGAGTCACCTCAGAGCAGCCCAGTCCACCAAACAGTCGCAGAAAATATGACACCACCCATCCACGACCCAACAGAAGCACACAACTGACGATGATGTGTGGACTGTGGAGTAGTCGCCTAGTCGGAGTCGGACTGGGGCTATCGGCGCTGAACCTGAATACACAACAACACATTTTTTTCAACAATATCAAAAGGACTTGGAAAACACCAGTTACTAACTTCCAATAATCGTGAAACTATGCATACACACTACTGCTTACACTTAATCGGAAATACGTATGGCAAAAATGGTGCAAAATACAAATTTATCACAGTGATATTTCGAAGCGCGGTTGGCAGCCTTGATCCGCAGCCCCAACAGTGCCCAGCAAAAAGGAGGTACTGCTTTATTTTCTGAAACGGCGATTATATTGTGCAGTATGTTATCTAGTAATCATTATTAGGCACACTTAAAAGACAACTGGTCATGGAAAGCAGCGGTAGGTGATTATTGTATATTGCCGATTAAGTATGTTAGGAAAAATATCTGTAGGGATGACTGATGGCAAGATCCCCTATTCGTCTGCTTCCGTGATCAGTCTTTTAAAAAGGAGAGATTTATCCACCACTTTAAAGCAGTGTTTCTTAAAGTATGGTCCACTGACCCCCAGGGGTCCGTGGAACATTCCAAGGGGTCCGCAGGCTAATTTGAGTACAAGATAAAACATGTAATAAAATGTAAAATTAATAATGTGACAGTTATGTGAAGTAAAATTTGAAGTTATGTTCAAGTTAAGCCATTAATAATTCAGTAACAATTTTAGTATATTATAGCCCGCAAACACCTTTAAACTCAAGAGGTAGGGTAGGAGGGAAATCTACTCATAATTATGGGTCTGCCACATGATTAGTTTTGAAAAAGGGGTCCGCTGCATGAGAAAGTTTAAGAACCACTGCTTTCAAGGGATACATTAGTGCATTCCAAAACATTCCTATTCATATATTTATTTACTTATTTATACATTTATGTTAAGATACAAGCCGCTCTGCCTTATGAAGCATCATATCAATTTTCAAGTTTTGTTACCAAGAACAGATTTTAACTCGAAATAAGTCAGAATGATACAAGTAAATGGGTGTGATACGAAGCTAGTACATTTAAACATAACCTACGGTATTAACTTTCCTTTTATTTGAGAAATTTTTCTTTCTTCTTCTATTCACGTACATCCTACACATCCTATGATACTTGAACAAACCCCTCGTCTTCCTCCACCTCTCCTCTCCACCCCTACACATACCTCTCGTCTCACTCTCCACACCCGCTTCTCCGATTACGACCCGATTAATTGGATATTTTCTTAGTTATTAGTGGGCTAGGTCAATCTCTCTCTCTCTCTCTCTCTGGAGCAGGCCTTTAATAATATGTAAATTGAATGTAACCAGTTTAACCACTGACAAAACGTAAAGGCTTGTTTCCCTGTGCTCTCTCTCTCTCTCTCTCTCTCTCTCTCTCTCTCTCTCTCTCTCTCTCTCTCTCTCTCTCTCTCTCTCTAATTTATTCAAGTGGATTTCCACAAAATACATTATAACTTCAGGTATGTGAGCAATGAAACGAATGCAGACTGAATAAAAGCACTATTCTCCCTTATCTGCCAAAATTCGCATGACTTTGCAGCACGTGCATCTTGGTATATGTTACCCATGATGTGGAGATGATAAATGATTGAGAAAGCAAGATGTGGAAGTTGAGGAACAGAAAATATCAACGAAAGGCAGTAATGGATCGCAGAAATATATACATACAGGTTGGCCCATTATATAGAACTCCAATTCCACTCCGCTGGGTGATTTCTCGTGTGTTGTGGGGTCGGCTGAGCCAGTATTACCAGTACATACACTGCAGGGTTTTTCATTTTCTATTTCAAATACCACAACTACAGTTATACTAGCCGACTGAGCCGTCCCAGCAACACACAAGTTTCTGCCACGAGAGTTTCTAATGCGGCGTTATATATGGGCCACCCTGTATAGAGATGCACATGGCAGCACTACATCCCTGTGCATAACTTGACACTGCAGGGAATGTCTCTACCCCTCAGGCGTTTGTGAGGCACCTAAAAAACATCCTTCAGCGATCGCAAATAAATAAAAATAAAATAAAATAAAACAAGACCTAATCGAGCTAATGGGGTTAATGAAGGGTTTCTAGCCCAGTCACTACAAGGGCTCTCCGAACCTGAATATTATCGTCTGACAACAATAAGAATAAAACCAGTGCAGGAAAATGCAACAGATGCTGACAGATGCCAAGTAAATTGAAGTACACAACAACACAGTGTCGAAATTTTACCTGACCCTGACCTTTGACTGGTTGTTCTCCAAACTGATTCCCTTCATCCTTCCACTAACTTAGGTGAAAATCGGGTGAAAACTAAGCTGCTCTTCCCATGCGACTTTGACCTTTGACATACTATTCTACAATGCACTCAACCCATCTAATAAGCCTTGTCTAGATCGGATAGAAACTATTTAATCGCATCAAAATTATTCAGGTTTATCTTGCCATGAGCTGTGATCTTAACAATTGTAGTCCAGTCAATATACGGTCTGGCCTTGAACAAACTGGAACATATTTTTATTTTACAAAGCACTTCAGTGATTCACAACAGCCTGTAAGTTGTTTGGTTGCTTAACCCAATCTCTGTGGCTGAGCAGATCCGTCGATCACAAGTACGCAT